>NW_027248354.1:1382500-1757500 GCF_041260155.1 Ptychodera flava | reverse complement strand
CAAAAGGGAGAGTTACCGTATCAACACTGTGCCATGCCTCAACACCAAAAATGTACACTAAAATTACACATAAAATTACAAAATAAAGACGGGCCGTAACAGTGTAAGCCGGCACAGAAAACAGAGAACAAAATAGAGCACATAACATCAACAAATATGTCGCATTTCACAGGCACAAACCAAAATGTACATCGATACACACAGCAGCCTCGAATTCATCTCAATATCCCCTTCAAAACACAGAATAGAACACATCTCATGTCGAAGGCATGTCATGAAGAACACTATCAGAAAACGGTGAGATACCAATCAAACCGTTAGATAGAGGAAGCGGATTGACATTGTATACACTAATGATTACATAATAAGGAAGCGTCAAAAATAACTCGTCAGCCAACATTTCAAACAAGTTTACAACTGACAACTTATAACACAGAAAAATACAACATTTTGACAGCACAACATTAAACATGTTGACGACCACATATATCTATCTATTTCTCAATCTGGTAAACACGATACGAACACGATTTGAACACAAATGAACAAAATGACATATCCTAGCTTCCAGAATAAAAAGAACATACTTCCAGTGGGACAATATAGGAATACATACAATCTTCCAATATACCACACATTTTATCCACTGAAGATGAACTTGAGGCGACTGATGAAGAAAGTCTGGCAAACTTTCGAAACATAGCGTTAAAGGATCGCAGTGTCGTACGCAGTCTCTCCACTCTGGAGTACAGTCTGCACTGACACGCAGATTACAGCTGTGTCTCGCCGTGCCTAATCGGTTCTATACACAAGACAGTGAAACAAAAAAATACACACTACTATACATTAAACGCAAATCACTAGTATATGAACGATGTGTGGAGTTGCTTTCCCTTTACTAACTAGGGTCACAATCGATATGACCTTCAATATACAAGGTCATCAAGAATATGACCTTAAATATAGAGGGTCACCATGGATATGGCCTTCAATATACAGGGTCACAATGGATATGCCCTTCAATATACAGGGTCACCATGGATATGGACTTCAATATACCGGGTCAAAATGGATATGGCCTTCAATACACAGGGTCACAATGGATATGGCCTCCCAATAATAGGGCACACAATGGATATGACCTTCGATATACAGGGTCACCATGGATATGGCCTTCAATATACAGGGTCACAATGGATATGGCCTCCAATATACAGGGTCACCATGGATATGGCCTTCAATGTACAGGGTCACCATGGATATGGCCTTCAATATACAGGGTTACCATGAATATGGCCTTCAATAATAGTACTTTAGTATAAAGAGTCACAATAATAATACTTCAATGTACATGTACAGGGTCACAATGGATTGACCACCAATATTATGAATAATTCCGCTTGCACTCAGCATTCACCCATACAAAGAAAATATAGAGTATACATGTTATACTGTAGTTCACATTGTAAGATATTTATTTATCATGTTAAAATACAAATATCTGTATGAAACTACAGAAGGAAATAAAAGTAACTACTGAAACTGTTGCATGGTCATAACAAGAGTTTTACCTCTGTGAAATACATCGTGACTGCCAATACAGCTGTTTAATGTAAATTTGAACAATAACTTCCTACTTACAGACATAATTTTATCACCTAAGTTTTTGACAAACATTAATGTAGACATAATTAAATAATTTTGATCATAGTTTATTCGCCAACAAAGTCATACAAAAAGGGTTCCTCAAAAAGCCTTAGTCACAAAATTTGTGACAAACTCGCAATAAAACATCTACACATTACATATAACATACACATCGAAGAGAACCTCCATAAAGTTATAAAGTGAGTGATTTATGATGTTGAACAAACTATGACCTTAGCATCTTCCATGTAAAATGGTTTAATTAAATGGTCCCTGGATGAACAGTGTTTTGATTCAAATACAAAAGGGCTGAATCTGAAATTGAAAGTTGAAATTGAAATCAACAACAAGAAAATGGTACCTGCACTATATTGTAAAGACGTTTTACAATTTTCTGTAAAATTCATTTTAGCAAAAAACATGATCACAGTCATTATGATTCTGCAGCCCTTGTGAAAGTTTTGATGTAGGCATGTCGTTTCTGGTCCTCATGGTAGTCGTTGTTGGTAGCATACGTGTAAAGATGGCATATAGTTTTCTCTGAAAGGGGGAGCCGCAACAACAAACACAGGTCAGTGACAAAATGGTAACGAACATCATCATAAGAAGTTTAAGTTCTGATTTTCGATGACAATGAAATTATCGATGTATGTGATTTCAAGAAAATTCCGCACTTTCTTTTTATCTAGATGATTTCATTTACTTCTGGAGGCTTCCAGTATCTCTCACATCCTACAAGTAAAAGCACAGCTCCTTTGAGAGGTGATATGAATGCGTAACAATGAGGTTTCCTTTGAATTTGGTTTTGACCAAAGATACTTTCAAATTTATGTGAATTTTACAAATTCAAAAAATTTAATTTTTAAAAGAAATTATTTTTTTTTGTATAATAGTGTAACCCATGATAATTAGGGACTTAATTTTTTTGCTTTTTAGTGTGGTAAGCATATTGCATATCAATGAGCCGTTGTTCCCTAGAATTAGTTTGTTATTATTATTATATTATTATTAATCTTTATTTAAACTCGATAACTCCATAGGTGAAACACCTCTTTTCGTGGAGGTCGAATAGACAAAAAAAAGTCATAAAACACTTTACAGCACAAACATGAAAACACAAAAACACACAAGAACAAATAGATATAAAAAACTACGAAACGGCATCAGACAAGTAAGTATTATACAAAAAGTTGTTACAAGATTTCTTAAAACTAGTCAGTGACTCAGAGTCCCTTATTGATTTGGGGAGATTGTTATATTCATCCACACCCGCAACTGGCAAGGTGTTCTGATAGAGAAGTGTACGTGCCTTGGGAACTTTAAGGAGATTCTGATTGGAAGAACGAAGTGATCTAGAAGGGATGTAATTATTGAACAAACTGGTTATGTAGTCGGGGGTTAGATTGTGAGTTGCTCTGTAAATTTGGGCCATACGGTTACAACGGAGTTTCAAATTAATAGGCAGCCAATGAAGCTGAGTATACATTTGAAAAGTGGAAAGAGGCGGAACAATGTCAAGAATAAGTCTCATTGCACGTCTCTGTAGACGCTCCAATGCATAGATATTGCTACTGGAAGTAAAGCTCCAAACATTAGAACAGTAATTGATGTGTGGTGAGATGAAACAATAAAAAATAGCTTGCGTGAGTGGAGAGGAAGAAATTTTTTGATGCGTGCCAAAGAAACAAATTGGAATTGATTTTGCTTTCAATGGTTGAAATGTGTTCACACCAGTCCAGATTATTAGAAATAGTGACCCTAGCAACCTCTCTGATGAGACGCGGTCAATAGTTTTACCAGCCAAAGTGAGGTTGAAGTTTTCATTGTTAATGTGCCGTCTCTTCTGAGAAGATGAGATAATCATTGATTTTGTCTTACTGGGATTGATACAAAGTTTGTTAGTAAGACACCAATTTTCAACTATTTTTAGATCAGCATTCAGGTAAGTAGAAATGGTGTTTAAGGACTTGTGTGAAACATGAAGTGTTGTGTCGTCTGCAAAGGAAGTACAGGATGAATTTTCAAGGTGAAGGGGCAAATCGTTAACATAAATAATAAAGAGTAATGGCCCCAGTATGGAACCTTGCGGCACACCGACCCTGACATCAATAACATCTGAGTTAGTACGATTAAAATGCACAAATTGTTTACGTGTAAATAAGTATGATTTAAAAAAAGACAGGGTATGATCAGAACACCCGTAGGTTTTTAGTTTGGACAACAAGATTGTGTGGTCAACGAGATCAAACGCTTTGCTCAGGTCTAAAAATGCTGAGCCAACGATGTTCCCACAATCGATTTCTTTAGTCCATGAGTTGACCAGACCAACAAGAGTACTTTCACAAGAAGTGTTGGCACGAAATCCAGATTGATTAGAAAAGAAGAGATTGTGTGTTTCCATGAAATTTACAAGGTGATTGTGAACATGGCGCTCGAGGAGTTTGGAAAGTACAGGAAGTACACTTATTGGCCTGTAGTTACCAGGTTCGTCTATTGGACCTTTTTTATGGATTGGACTAACACGAGCCAATTTCCATAAAGATGGAAACTGACCTTTAACAATGCAGCAGTTAAATGCATACGTGAGAGAAGGTGCTATAGTGTTGGCTGCCAACTTTAAGAATTTGGGTGGTAGTAAGTCTGAACCGGGAGATTTCTTACAATTTAGACAATTGAGATGGGAGAGAATGAAATTAATAGACATGGGTGGAATATCGAAAATTGAAGGAGGAATCTTTTTGTTACTGACGAAATCTGACAGTTTGTCAAGATTGACTGGGCTACTGTTACATTTGGAAGACAGCTTATTGATGATGTTAATAAAGTATTCATTGAATGTATTTGAAATTTGTTTATGATTGATAAAGTATTTGTACCTGATCTAAGTTTGGTTGGCGTACTTGACAATTTTGGTGGAGCAAGTTCGCGAAATGATTTCCAGTACTTAGATATATTTATGTCACGAGATGATAGGAGGTTGTTGTAGTACTGTGATTTGGATTTAAAGATGAGGTTTTTGACTCTATTTCTTAAATGTCTATAGTCTGAGAAGCGAGATGTCCTTCTGGCTGTATCACGTTGTTTGATTAATCTTGATATCTCTTCGTTCCACCAATCAGGACGACGCAGGTGACGTACACGTTTCTGTTTTATAGGAGCATGTTTATCAAGAACAGACATGAATAAGTGAGTCCATATTTCAATGACGTCATCAGGGTCATCAAAGCATTCAATGATGTTCCAGGGGACTTGTTGTAAGTCTGAGAGAAAGTCGTCTAAGATAAATTGTTTCATACAGCGATAAGTGATAGTGTCATGTGCGTTCTTTTTGTGCTGTAACGTTAATTTACGTGTGACACAAATTGGAAAATGATCACTGATACTGTACTTTGGTACAAAGGTCTGAGTAATATTCTCAGTGTGAGACACAAAAATGTGGTCTATCATAGACTTGATGGTAGGAGTAATTCTAGTTGGTTCATTTACCAGTTGGGTAAAACCATAATCGTTTGACATAAAACGAGACCACATTAATGACTTGTTGTCATTTATAGACAAGTCAATGTTAAAGTCGCCGAGGACAATGGTTTCCTTGTCTTCCACGAGAACTGTATCCAGTGTATGAGAAAGAGAGACAAGCCAGGAGCTGATATCAACATCAGGAGGACGATAGATGAACAAAACAATGACAGATTTCGATTTTGGTTGGTTAATTTCAATGGCAATCATCTCGATGTCAGGTCGTTCCAGATCGGTTCTACGGTGGTGGGCTATATTAACTGATATGTAGGCGAGGATACCACCACCTTTCATTTTTGCACTGGTCGTCTCCGATCTATCACGTCTAATATGATTAAAGCCATTTATTTTTAAGATATTGTCTGTTATTTTAGTGTCAAGCCATGATTCAGTTATGCCGAGTATGGAAATTTGATGGTGGGACGTGGAGAGAGTACTTCTTAATTCATCTAGTTTATTTTTCATAGAACACATGTTTAGATGAACTATCTTCAGCCCTTTGTTGTGGAATTCGTTGAATGGATTTGTGTCAGATGCTTGTAAGCAATCAGGTAGAAAATTATCAGTTGGTACGTCTTGGTTACAAATCCGTTCGAAGACAGGCAGACGATGAGGTGGATGACTAGGAGCACAATTATCACAGCACCAAATAGAGTCATCTCTAGAAAAGTCAATAGGCATATGGATGTCAAGGTTTACACAAGAATAATGATGTTGATCGCCACATCCAAAACATTCAATTGTAGACAAAAGATCTAGCAATTCAACATTGCAAGTTGAACTAGTTCAGGATGTAGATTGAGAAGTCCTCAAGAAAGGTGATTTCCATATGGTTGTGGTTGACAATCCGGACCAGGGTTTGGTTCAATGTCCCCAGCGATGACAAGAAACTTGTAGTTAAATGAAGAGAGTGAATTCGAGTAGTAGAGAATCCGCTTATGGCTGTAATTGGACTTGATTATAGGGAAGTTGTTGGAATGACCAGTTCGCTTTTTGATTGGTGCTATTGGTACACCTTGATCGATGATTGAATGACAGATGGATGGAGCAAAGAGTAACAGTACAAGTAGTATATGCATTGTCTACGATGAGGTGAGATCAAACAAATTTGATTGGTTGGAGGGCAGCCTTACTCACAACAGGTGGCTCAAATAACAGATGCTGGCAGTCAGAGATGTTTTGCATTCATCGAGTGTTCACTGAATACAGCAAAGACTTGCATAAATTAAGGACAAGATGGATAGTAGTTTCGGTACGATGAGATGGTTAGCTAAATCACTAATCACAAGAGTTTGGATAAATGTAATAAAGTTCCTGCAGACAATGCATCAGAATTTGAGCGGTTTCTTTGATGAGGAAGAGAAGATGAGTACTTCAATGATGCGAAACTGATGATCTAAGCCACAATGTCCGCTCTTTGTAGTCGTCACTACCTGGCCGCCATAACCATATTCTGGGTCGTCTTCCGACGTTGAAGTGTTATAAAAACAAGACTCGCAGAGAAAAAAGTCAACACAGTATAAGCACTGATAAATTCTTGAATGAATAGTTATGTCGGTAAGGCAGGCATCGCACACAATATTTGTCATAATATCGGACTATACTTGGACGTGAAGTCTAGATAGGTACCAGGAATGTTCACACACACGTTGGTCGATTTCTATTCGAAGTGACGTGATAATCTTTAACCTACCAGTACCAGCAGAACTTTAAAAGATATTTTCACAGGGAAGCAGCTTGAAATTCAAGGACTTTAACAGCATTCAAGTTCCTAAGGACCAGAAGGAGTAATTACAGTGTAGTTACAGTGTACTCTGATAGAGTCGTGGCGTGGCGTGGCGTGACTTGACGTGGCTGCGGGAACAGGTGCTTTTGCTGCCGTCTGTGTCCACCGTCGTTGGCCCACGGGTATTGAAGTCAGCAGTTCTTGGTCAGAAACAGCCTAAAAACGTTTTAAAATCCTAAAAACGTTTTAAAATCCACCAAACGGTCCACAAGACAGAACACAACAACGTACTGGTACCAACAACACCAAACCGGAAGAAATAAATAACGTGGAAACCAGCAGCAAAGAAATAACGTTGAAAAAAACGAAAATAGGAGGAGCAGCTACACAACGATGCACACTGTACGACGAAAGTCGAAAGGTGTGAGTGACATCCACCTACTATTTTCTCAAAAGTGTGTAAATTTTACGCACTATGGTGCGCATGCGCGCACGTCTTCATAAGAGACGCTATTCCAACATGGCTGACGACTGCCGGCAGTATAAGCGGTGTAGAAAACGTAAACGGGGGCCAAAGAAGCAAAATGGAAAGCTGATGGACGCGAGCGTTAGGACCGATTTGAAACTTTCTGAATTTGGCTCATACTACAACTGCCATTGAAACATTTGTTGGTACTATGGTAACATGGTTGCATGCGTGATGTTGAGAATGCATAACTAGCTCCATACCCGGGCTCCATACACACGCGCAGCACTGTAGATTACACTGCTGCCCAACGAGACTCTATATAATCTTTTCTGGAAATGTGGTGCCAAAACAGCATCCCATATTTTGGACTTAGCTTTTAAATTGTCAATCCGACACTGTTATGTCGGTCTAGAGCACAGCAACGTACGCAAAACGTCGCTTCACGATCGGTGCCGGCCTATTTCTATCTGTGGTCAAGAGAGTGTCGCTGGGTGTCGCGATACGTCGCCGTTTCAATTTTACAATCAGTGAATCTGTCGAGTATCGCCTCAGTCGTTTATTTTAAACTCGTGAACAATCTCTTTTACGTGTTACTGAAGTTGATTTGGGTTTCATACCCCGGGGCCATAAAAGTACATGTCACAGTAGAAAGTGAAATAGCGCACGAAAAACCCGGTATCATTCCTGATGGTGAGCAAAATGACTGCAGCAGATCACATGTGAAAACTGCAAAAACAAGTGCGACTTTCAGGCAGTGATGTCGTTCGCGTACAGCTAAGCGTATAGTAACAAACCTGAAATCGCCATCAACGCTATTGTTGGCATATCCTGAATTTTTTCCAAGCCACAGCCTTGATCTTGGGATACCGGACAATGCCGATGCATTTTATTAATAAGGACATGTTTGAAATGGATGTTCCGTTCCCCTGACGTGTACCAAAACATGCAAGCCACATCACAGCTGATGATATTGGGAGCGTGTGTCAATAAAAGTCAACGGTCGCGGTCGTTCCGTGACCTTTGACCGACGGTTCACTCTTTGTCCCTGTACCATTTTTAAACATAGTCCAATTTTATACAATGATTCGCTTAGCCAATGTTAACTTCGTTATAGATATTATATCTCCGTGACATATGTAAGCATTATAGTACTTGCTGATTGACCGTACTCTAGTGGAAGTCCACACCCTTTCACTTCAAAGAGAGTGGCGTATGAATTCCTCTGTGAGTACAGATTGCGCACCAAGCCACAGTCGAGATGCAGCCTAGCCGAGATGGTACTCATTCCGAACTCCAGTCCGTAGTGCCCGTCAGTTTACCTCCAAAATTTCCCATATAACAGTCGACAGTAATGGCTTCCATCACCGATGAAAATACTTCGGAAGAACATGTTATGTGCAGCCATGGAAAATCTCTGCTACCTCCATGGTACAGCGAAACTGTATAGTTGCATTCATTCTATGGGACTATGTCATGGAGGTAGAAAGAAAGAAAACCGATGTCTTTGGAAACGAAGGAAAGTAAGCTTTATTCCATGTTATATTCCATGTAAGATGTGCAAAGTCTTCATTTAAACCAGGCTTGATTTTGTTCAAACACGTCAATCGTTTTTCAAAAACATTCCTGGGAGCCGCCATTCCAACTTCCGGTACAACTCCCTGAAACACGGATGCCCTACGCTCAATGTTTATGGAGCGCTATTGACGTGTTTGAACAAATTCCAAACCCACCCCATTAACGACAAGGTTAGTGTAGTATAGTGTTTGTCTTCAGTCGTGATAAATCAGTACGACCAAATTCAGCAAATGTAGTATTTCACATCAACACGCCTCGTCCAGATAGTGGATGCGCTTATTTGGAACTCTACAGGGCCGTCGGCATTGTAGCGCTACTTTCAATAACAAACATAGACTGTTTCATGGATGATATTTCTTGTTTCTGTTGATAATTACCTCAGACTGGCAACTTAGATGATTTAATACAGTCAGGTATACCTCACAAATCATTTGTCAAAATGACGTAATGGTTGATTCTGTTATTCAAGGCAAATTTATGTTTCCACAACTTGATTTTAACTTTAGTCCTTCAACATCATTGCTTACACAAATCATGTGAGCCATCTTGTCATTCAAGACAGGTACATATTAAAGTGATTCATTTTCAGCAGATAACTTCATGTACAAATGTTGACCATTGACTTCCATTTACCGGTAATAGATACTTATTTGTTTCTTTTTCAACAGATGGTCCAGGGCATGATATACTTGATACAGAAAATGCCTTCAGCTCCACAAATTAACAATGGATTCTCTGAGTACAATGTGGAAACAGAATGAAGACTCTGCCCTCAGATATGGTGGAACGCAGAAAGTAAATATAAAATGTGATTGAATATTGTTGTGTGCAGCGACAATAATCATGTCAGGCGTGAATGTTTCTCATATTTCTTCATATTACTCTATAGTCGGCTGAAAATATGGTTTGACCCTAAAAAAATTGCTACAAAAGGTTTCTCAACGGTTTTTATAGAGTCAAATGCGCTTAATAACATAGTAAAAGTCTACCAAAATCTGACCACCGGAAACGTGTCATTTTCAAGATGGCGTCCAAGATGGCCGCCATATACTTAAAATGGCCAAACTACTTATATATTAAACCTAGACCAGTGCTTTCTGTGTCTACCACCATGTTTTAGTGGTTTAGCAATCCACCTACCATATCGAGATTATGGGCAGGTGATCATAAGTCCCATAATATGCATATTTATACATGTATTAAAATAATCACTGTCACATTTTTTCTTCCTGAACATGTTGCTCATATGGATTTTCACAAATATGGGGTGCTCTTTGGGGTCTCTCTCGTCTCCGGAAATAGCAGATATTACATTTCACGAGACAGATATAAGAATATACAGAAACACAAATAACAAAAACCGACCTGGCTGAGGTTCAGGGACGATGTTTTTCTGATTTCATTGGAACACAAAACGAACTCAATGAATTCATATCAAACATCAACAAAATGCATCCTACTTTGAAATTTTCGTATGAAAGCTCCTCTCAAGAAATCATATATTTAAACCTCACTATATGCAAAGGTCTTCGATACAACAAAAAGAACATTGTCGACAGTAAGACACACATAAAACCAACAGATACATTCCAGTTCTTACAAAGAAACTCATGCCATCCGGCAGCAACATTCAAAGGTCTGATCAAAGTTGAAACATTACGATACATCAGAACATGCAACTAAAACCGCTTTTACAAAGAAAGGCACACAATTTAGTGAAAAATTACAAGACCGACAATATAAAAATACCGCAATTATACGGTGTCGCTCCCATTTGATCAGAATTGGTACATACCAGTATGGGTACCAAATATCAACATTAAATGTCGTTTCTATCTGTTCAGTGCAGGAAAATTCTACGTTGATGTTATGACAATGATTTCTGCACAGTACAACCAGAAAATAACAAGAGATATTTAAACCAGAAAAACAAGAATGGCAAAAGTAAATAATGTCTGAAACTTTAGGTACCGGAGGTCAACTCTATAACAACATGCATAGCAAAAACAGCTAGTCCCTCTTAGTTTGAGCAGGCCCGTTAATATGTGACAGTTCATAAACAATGACAGGAAATGACCCAAGGTCAGTGGAGTAGCCTGTTTCAGTAACTGGCATGCCATCACTCCTGCACATTTGCAGGATTTCCCTTTTTCTTATCCTCATTTGCACATTTTTGACACTGACGTGTTCATTTGAACAACGTCACATCTCAACCCCTGCATCTACCTGTACACCAAATACTGAGATGGTAGCTTTGGCGGTATGGAGCTTTTGCGTGTGACGGACATACATCCGCACATACATACCTACATACATACATACAGACATACAGACGCCACCGACTCACCATATAAGCTCTTTTTGGTATTATATACATACCAAATATGAGCTAAAAATGAAATAGAACGCATTATCAGAGAAACAGATCATAAAAGCAGAAAAAGACAGCTTGAACAACAAAAAGAAAGAAAGAACGCCACCAACAATACAGTAGTCTTCATAACAACATATAGCCCGTACCTCGAAACGACAAAAATCAAGCAAGCCCTGACAGAAAACTGGAGTGAACTTGAAAAGACGAAACACTAAAAAACTGTTCCAAAATCAACAATAATCGTATATAGGAGGAACAGAAATATAGGCGATACACTTATAAGCGCCAGATTTCACAAAAGCGACAACAGCTCAAACTCAAGTTCACACGAACATACAAAAACACACAAGACCAAACAGTAGACATTCTAGCTTCCCTACTTGAACAACAAAAGTAAGTGGTACAACAAATAAAAACAATCAACCATTCAACACGTCTCACCAATCAAGAATGAATTTTAAGCTACTGATGAAGAAAACTCTGTTTTCAAAACGAAGCGCCCAAGGATCATAGTGTCACACTAGACTCTCCGCTCAAGTGCGGAGTAACATCAAGACACGTACGATTACGGGTACGTCTCGCCATGGCTAAGCAAAATTTATAGAAAACAGTCAAAAATGATATACATTTATATTATACACAATTTTATACACAAAACGCAAACAACCCAAACATGTGTGTGGAGTTGCTTTCCCTTCACAACCTAACCTCTGAAATTGTGAAAGTCCATATGGGCAACATGTTCCAGGACGAAGAATGTGACAGTTATTATTTTTAATACATGTAAAAATATGCATATTATGGGACTTATGATCACTTGCCTATAATCTCGATATTGTAGTGGAATGCTAAACCACTAAAACATGGTGGTAGATACAGACATCACCAGTCTAGGTTTAATATTTAAGTAGTTATGGCCATTTTAAGCATATGGAGGCCATCTTGGCGCCATCTTGAAAATGACATGTTTCCTGTGGTCAGATTTTGGTAGACTTTCACTATGTTATTAAGCACATATGACTCTATAAAAAAACCGTTGAGAAACCTTTTGTAGCATTTTTTTGGGTAATGTCTTTTTTTCATAAATGCAGCCGACTACTAACACTTTGGGTTGATCAAATTCCAGCTGTTATTACATATCTGTGACGTATCTTTGTCGTAGTCACACAACAGACATGATAAGCAATTACACTTATTATTGTTATATTTTAAGTTTTTCACAAAATTCTGGATTTATATCCGAGTACATCATGCAGCGGAGGTATTATCCTCGAAGCTACGCGTCTCGGTATTTTGTGAATAACCTTATTATTATTCACCTTTTTTAGTCCAATTTTTCCGCAAAAAAGTCAAAATTAAACCATTTTTGGGTGCCTGTCGCCTACTACACTAGACGATTGCAAGTAAACTGAGAACACATTCAGCATGTCGGCTAAGTCACGGAACGAAATTTCAATTCTGCGCAGCACAGTGTACATGATAGAAATTGTAGGTCAGCAGCATAATTTAACTCTTATTCACAGGGTTTTGATTCACCACTAGTAACATTGTGAAGTACTGAATGTTTAGAAGTATACTTTTGTTAAAAATTTAAAATCATCTCTCCTTTTTCCCTGCGCTGACGTAAAGGATTTTTTTAGGGCAAATGTCAAATAGCGTCCAATAACACCAAATGTTATTGTACTCTGCCACAAAGTTATTTGACTCCGCATCCTCTGATACTGAAACTTACTGTACAACGAAACTCAATAGGTTACAGAAGCAGGTGTATAATAATCAATCACATGAGGGGAGCCACTTGCATGCACCTAGTTTATGATACTGAATCTTAGTCTGATGTATAGAAGTAGAATATGATTAACATAATTTACCATTTTCCTGATTGTTAAACAGGCATCAAACTTGGGTTCTCAAGAGTGCCTTTTGTGGAAAAACTGCAGTTGGACAAATGGTCATGGTTTTGACGTAGGTATAGCTTGTTGAAAAAATGTGTTACTATAATTCAGTGCAAATCAGTAAAGGCATTAGCTGCAAGTTTTAGCAATTTTCAATCTTAATTATTGTGTGTAGAAACAGAAGTTTCGATAGCTATATAACAGTCTCTTGAATACCAATATTCTGCTTGACAATGTACTGTGTACATGTTTAACAACCATTGTTGTTGACAATTGAATTATATACACTATTGCGCCTGTCACCAAGGGGCATGGTACTATGGGAAATACTAACCGGAAGTGTGGTAAAACATACGACGACTCCTATACTTTAATACGGAAAGGTGCGATTTTCGAGCAAAAAAGTGAGTGAAATACGAAGTGCATATTTATGCTACAACAAGAAAACACCTAATGGTGCATGAGACTAGCTCTGGTAAGTGTTCGTGTGCATTGTGTAGCTCCGTAATATTTTATAACTGTAGATATCGGCGATTTTCGGCCTGCGAAGCAGCCAAGTTGTAGACTCAATACGAGAGCGGGTGACGCGTACTGTGTCACACTGCCCTGCTGACAGTAGCACCGGTATGTTGACCGTGTACTTCCCGTACCCAAGGGCCCGTACTGGCACAGCCGAAACAAATTTTCCGCGAACGTTCGATTTTTTCAAATATCAAAAATAAAAACACAGCAATGAAAATATGAGTCAACAGAGTATATATATTGTTATGTAGGTCATTTACCCCACACTCATCATGACCTGAGTTCAATTAGTCTAGAACATTCTCAAGGTCACTGCCCTTAATGACCTCACAACCTTGAATTCAATTAGTCATGTTTGGAATGTTCTGGAAAGTTTATTAGTTGTGTAAGAGAGATAATTTTAGAACAGTAATTAGCATGTCAATAAAAGTTCTAGATTGTTCTTATATGCCTTTATAAAAGGGACGTGCTCAGCTTCCAGTCAGACTTTTGGGATCGTGTCTCTTGTGTGTTACTAAACTCCAGCAGTAGTCATTCTCAAGACTTTTCAAGACCTTCACTGTCAACGCTGGATTTATACTGTGGACTTTGTGCAGCTTCAAGCCTGCAAGCCATAGGACTGTTCATTCATTCATACGACAGACTGTTACGACTCTGAGACTGGAGCTTTGCCGTCCCAGCTGAGATAAGTAGTCTGTACACTCTTAAAGCTTGTACTCTATCCCTGACTTAGCAATTAGTTTTATTTTTGTAATAAATTTTGTTTAAACGTTAACTGCTGAGTTCACCCTTTTGTTCGTTTCTCTGCACGTAACAAAATTGGGGGCTCGTCCGGGAGTACGAATATTTTGAGCCGTTTGACAACATTTTGACAGCCTTTTCAAAACTACTGTATACTGTGAACTCAGCGAAATTTAATCATGGCGGAATTTAAACCAGAGGAAATGGATGACCTTGATCAGGACACATTTGATTCCCTCAGAAAAGACGACCTCATTGCACTGGCCAATTTCCTTAAAGTAGATGTCAAAAGATCTATGCGCAAGAGGGAAATACAGTACCGTATTGCCAAACATCTAGTTGATTTAGGCCAATTTGAGGAATCCACCCTGAAAGATTATGAGCCCGAGTCTACCTCTGAACTCAGAAAATTAGAATTAGAAATGCAGACAAATTTGGAGATCAAGAAACTAGAATTACAAATGGAAAAAGAGAGACAGGCATTAGAAAAAGAAAAAATACAAATGCAATTAGAAATGGAAGAAAGACAGAGAGAAAGATAGGCAGGAAAGATAAGAAATGGAAGAAAGACAGAGAGAAAAAGAATTGCGATTAGAAGAACAGCGATTACAGGTAGAAATAAAACGTTTAGAGCTTGGACAGTCAGGAAAATTCTTCCCTTCAGACAAGTTTGACATCACTAAGCATTTCAGGTTAGTTCCCCCTTTCCAAGAAAAGGATGTTGACAATATTTTCTCCATTTGAGAAAATTGCTCAGAGTCTGAATTGGCCTAAGGAGTCCTGGTCTATGCTTTTGCAGAGTGCTTTGGTGGGTAAAGCCAGAGAAATTTACATTCAGTTGTCAGTAGAGCAGGCTTCAGATTATGATTCTGTGAAGGAATTAATTCTCAAGGGCTATGAGTTGGTGCCTGAAGCTTACCGTCAGAAATTTAGGGATTGTGAGAAGGCGAAAGATAAACTTATGTTGAATTTGCTCGAACAAAAGAACAACTGTTTGATCGTTGGTGCTCTTCTGAAAGGTCAGTCAGAATTATGACAAATTACGACAGCTTGTTTTGATTGAAGAATTTAAGAGGTGCATTCGGAGTGACATCAAGACGTTTATCAATGAACAAAAGGCAGATACATTGGAGGTTGCTGCACGTTTGGCCGATGATTATTCATTGACCCACAAATCTTCATTTCTCAGCAAACCATCCCAGTCCTTTTCATACAGAAACAATGCAGGTAAATTAACTCGTCCTTTTCATCCAAGAATTTTTCAAAGGAGAGTAGGAAATCAAATGACAACAGTTCACAAAATTCAAGTAACACTTCCACATCATCAGATCCCAAGTCTCAATCTCCTTCTGACAAACAGTTCGGTACACTTTCTTGTAATTATTGTAAGAAAGACGGCCATTTAATGTCAGATTGTTCAAATTGAAAAGAAAACGTGAAGGTCAAAGTAGTCAAAGTGGATCTAAGCCCACCGGCTTTATTTCTTCATCAACTCAATTAGAGTCTAATAATGTGTGCAACACATTTTCTGAGGTTAAAACCCTCTTATCCCCAATTAATGAGGTCAAGGTCATTCTTCTCAAGATAGCATTATGGGTATTTTCGAACCATTTATTCATGATGGTTTTATATCACTTCCTAGTGATTTTTCTTCCGCTACCCCTGTCAAAATTTTAAGAGATACCGGGGCTTCCCAGTCTCTTTTGTTGGCAGATACCCTGCCGTTTTCTGAAAAGTCATTTTCAGGTTCTAAAGTTCTTATTAAGGGGGTAGATTGCAATGACTACATTCCTGTTCCTCTCCATAATGTCTATTTGTCTTCGGACTTTGTTTCTGGACCTGTGGCTTTAGGTATTAGGCCTTTTTTGCCTTTTGAAGGGATTCACCTTCTTCTTGGAAACAACCTTGCGGGGACAACGTCATTACTAATCCACTTGTGACTGATAATCCTAGTTTAGATCAGGATCCAGAGCCAATTGAACAAGAGATACCCGATTTATTTCCTTCGTGTGTAATTACTCGAGCCATGTCAAAGAAAACTTCCGAGAATCAAAATACTCTCAGAAATAATGTCACAGATGTTGACTTAAATGACACCTTTCTCAGTCAGGTGTTTGACACGGATCATTCCGTTATCCCTCGTGGATTTGAAACTTCCAGTAAAACTTCTGCTGACCAAAGTCAGACATTTCTAGATCAAATCTCATTGCAGAACAACACAAAGACCCAGATATTTTGTGTTTGTTTGACAGGGTTGATGAAGATAAAACTTCAGATAGCTCTGTTTCCTATTATACAAAATCTGGTATTCTCATGCGTAAATAGAGACCTCACCGCAAGATGTCTTAGTTGATGATTATTAGGCTATAAAACATGAAATACTGGTTCAAAAGTCCTACTGTGCTGAAATATTGCGCCTTGCCAATGACACCCCCTGGGCTGGTCATACGGGAGTCAGGAAGACCTATCATAAACGTCTCAGTCATTTTTATTGGCCAAGTCTCAGGCAGGATGTAGCTCATTTCTGTAAAACTTGTCACACATGTCAAATAGTAGTAAAACCAAATCCGACCATTCCAAAGGCCCTTTACAGCCAATTCCTGCATTTCAAGAACCATTTAGTAGGATACTAATAGACTGTGTTGGGCCCCTACCAAAAACAAGATCAGGAAATGAGTACATGTTGACAATTATGTGTACATCAACTCGGTTCCCAGAAGCCATACCACTGAGAAACATAAAGACAAAGACTATAGTGAAAGCTTTAGTCAAATTTTTCACTTTATTTGGCCTCCCTAAATGTGTCCAGTCCGATCAAGGCTCCAACTTTATGTCTGGAATTTTTCAACAAGTAATGGATCAGCTAGGCATTAAACAGTATAGGTCATCCGCCTATCATCCAGAAAGTCAGGGTGCTCTTGAGCGATTTCATCAAACTTTGAAAAACATGATTAGGACCTACTGTTTTGACACAGAGAAGCAGTGGGATGAAGGAATTCATTTTCTGCTCTTTGCTGTTAGAGAGTCAATTCAGGAGTCTCTTGGTTTTAGCCCATTTGAGCTTGTATTTGGACATACAGTCCGTGGCCCACTTAAGCTCGTTAAAGAGAAATTCCTATCAGACGATGATGATTGTCTGAATATTTTGCAATATGTGTCAGATTTTCGTACAAAACTCTCTAAAGCATGTGAATTAGCCAGAGAAAATCTTGAGTCATCTCAGCAGTCAATGAAAACCAAATATGATAAAAGCACCTCAAAACGGAAGTTTGAACCAGGCCAAAAGGTTCTTGTTCTACTTCCAATTCCTGGCAAGCCACTCCATGCTCGTTACTTTGGGCCATATCTAATTGATAAGAAATTGAGTGATTTAAATTACATCATAATAACACCTGACAGGCGAAAACAAAACAGCTATGTCACATAAATATGCTTAAGCCATATTTGGATAGGGATAATCCTACTATAACTCAGCCTGTCAGTGCAGTCAGTTCAACCATTATGAAGATAGTGATACTGAATGAAAAAAAAAAAAAAAAAAAAAAAAAAAAATAAAACAAAAACCATTATGAAGATAATGAGTCAACTGAAACTGACTTGAGTGAAATACTCTAAACTCAAAGCTGGGCTCGGTCAAGCTTCAGAACTCAGAAATCCTGGAGAAACTGGAGTCTACAAAGTTGGCACACCTCCAGCCAGAACAACAACAACGGTGAAAGAACTGCTCCACGAATATAAACACCTGTTTCAAGATGTTCCAACGAGGACAAACGTCATCTATCACGACGTTGATGTTGGGGACAGTAAGCCTGTAAAACAACATCCATACAGACTGAATCCAACAAAAGCGAAATATCTCCAGGAAGAAGTCAAATACCTGCTGGACAATGACTTTATTGAACCCAGTAAAAGTAACTGGAGTTCGCCGTGCATACTTGTTCCCAAATCAGATCACAGTTATCGTATGTGCACGGACTTTAGGAAGGTCAACACTTTAACAAAGACAGACACTTTCCCAATCCCGAGGATTGATGACTGCATCGACCGAGTGGGAAAAGCCAAGTATGTGACGAAATTTGACCTACTGAAGGGATTTTAGCAAGTCCCTCTGACGGATCGTGCTCGTGAAATATCTGCCTTTGTTACACCAGACGGATTGTACCAGTACAAGGTGATGCCATTCGGAATGAAGAACTCTCCGGCAATGTTCCAATGGAGGATCAACGACGTCATATCCGGGCTCGACGGATGTGCAGCTTACGTCGACGACGTCGTCCTGTATAGTGACACCTGGGGGGGGGGGAAACACATCAAGCTCATGCAGAAGTTCTTTGAGAGACTGAGCAAAGCAAAGTTGACTGTCAACCTTGCCAAATCTGAGTTTGGTTGGGCGAGGGTAACTTGCGTCGGACATACTGTAGGAAAGGGTGAGGTAAAACATGTTGATGCCAAAATCAGTGCCATTTCAAGTTTTCCCATACCAAACTGCAAACGACAGCTGATGCGCTTTCTCGGTATGGCTGGTTACTACAGAAAATTCTGTCCAAATTTCTCCACAATTACTGAGCCTTTGACTAACTTACTTAAGAAGAAAGTAAAGTTTGTTTGGTCAGAGCAATGCCAACAGGCATTTGATACACTTAAAGCCATACTGCAAAGTGCCCCAGTGTTGTCTGCACCAGATTTCACTTTGCCATTCAAATTAGCTGTAGATGCTAGTGATACGGCTGCTGGTGCTGTTTTATTGCAAGAGGATAGTCATGGTGTAGATCATCCTGTTTGCTATTTTTCACGCAAATTTAACAAATCCCAGAGAAACTACTCTACAATTGAAAAAGAGTGTTTATCTTTGATATTAGCTTTACAGCATTTTGAAGTTTATGTTACTTCTTCAAATCAGCCAATAGTGGTTTATATTGATCACAACCCTCTTGTTTTTCTGCAGAAATTTAAAGGCAAAAATCAGAGATTGTTAAGATGGAGTTTAATGTTACAGGAGTTTAATCTTGGTATTAGAGATATCAAAGGCAGAGACAATTTAATTGCAGACTGTCTCTCTCGTATTTAGAGTTTATTGTCGTTCACACTTTTAAGATTACATTTGTAAAAGAAAGAATTTTCTTTGAAAAATTTTCTTTTTTGAAGAGGGGATGTGTTAAGTAGGTCATTCCCCCACACTCATCATGACCTGAGTTCATTTAGTCTAGAACATTCTCAAGGTCACTGCCCTTAATGACCTCACAACCTTGAATTCAATTAGTCATGTTTGGAATGTTCTGGAAAGTTGATTAGTTGTGTAAGAGAGATAATTTTAGAACAGTAATTAGCATGTCAATAAAAGTTCTAGATTGTTCTTATATGCCTTTATAAAAGGGACGTGCACAGCTTCCAGTCAGACTTTTGGGATCGTGTCTCTTGTGTGTTACTAAACTCCAGCAGTAGTCATTCTCAAGACTTTTCAAGACCTTCACTGTCAACGCTGGATTTATACTGTGGACTTTGTGCAGCTTCAAGCCTGCAAGCCAAAGGACTGTTCATTCATCATACGACTGACTGTTACAACTCTGAGACTGGAGCTTTGCCGTCCCAGCTGAGATAAGTAGTCTGTACACTTTTAAAGCTTGTACTCTATCCCTGACTTAGCAATTAGTTTTATTTTTGTAATAAATTTTGTTTAAACGTTAACTGCTGAGTTCACCCTTTTGTTCGTTTTCTCTGCACGTAACAAATTGGGGGCTCGTCCGGAGTACGAATATTTTGAGCCGTTTGACAACATTTTGACAGCCTTTTCAAAACTACTGTATACTGTGAACTCAGCGAAATTCAATCATGGCGGAATTTAAACCAGACGAATATGGATGACCTTGATCAGGACACATTTGATTCCCTCAGAAAAGAGCCACCTCATAGCACTGGCAATTTCCTTAAAGTAGATGTCAAAAGATCTATGCGCAAGAGGGAAATACAGTTCAGTATTGCAAAACATTAGTTATTTCAGGCCATTTGAGAATCCCGCCTGAAAAGATTATAAGCCGAGTCTACCTCTGAACTCAGAAAATTAGAATTAGAAATGCAGACAAATTTGGAGATCAAGAAATTAGAATTACAGAATGGAAAAAGAGAGACAGGCATTAGAAAAAGAAAAAATACAAATGCAATTAGAAATGGAAGAAAGACAGAGAGAGAAAGATAGGCAGGAAAGATTAGAAATGGAAGAAAGACAGAGAGAAAAAGAATTGCGATTAGAAGAACAGCGATTACAGGTAGAAATAAAACGTTTAGAGCTTGGACAGTCAGGAAAATTCTTCCCTTCAGACAAGTTTGACATCACTAAGCATTTCAGGTTAGTTCCCCCTTTCCAAGAAAAGGATGTTGATAAATATTTCCTCCATTTTGAGAAAATTGCTCAGAGTCTGAATTGGCCTAAGGAGTCCTGGTCTATGCTTTTGCAGAGTGCTTTGGTGGGTAAAGCCAGAGAAATTTACATTCAGTTGTCAGTAGAGCAGGCTTCAGATTATGATTCTGTGAAGGAATTAATTCTCAAGGGCTATGAGTTGGTGCCTGAAGCTTACCGTCAGAAATTTAGGGATTGTGAGAAGGCGAAAGATACAAACTTATGTTGAATTTGCTCGAACAAAGAACAACTGTTTGATCGTTGGTGCTCTTCTGAAAAGGTCAGTCAGAATTATGACAAATTACGACAGCTTGTTTTGATTGAAGAATTTAAAAGGTGCATTCGGAGTGACATCAAGACGTTTATCAATGAACAAAAGGCAGATACATTGGAGGTTGCTGCACGTTTGGCCGATGATTATTCATTGACCCACAAATCTTCATTTCTCAGCAAACCATCCCAGTCCTTTTCATACAGAAACAATGCAGGTAAATTTAACTCGTCCTTTTCATCCAAGAATTTTTCAAAGGAGAATAGGAAATCAAATGACAACAGTTCACAAAATTCAAGTAACACTTCCACATCATCAGATCCCAAGTCTCAATCTCCTTCTGACAAACAGTTCGGTACACTTTCTTGTAATTATTGTAAGAAAGACGGCCATTTAATGTCAGAGTGTTTCAAATTGAAAAGAAAACGTGAAGGTCAAAGTGGTCAAAGTGGATCTAAGCCCACCGGCTTTATTTCTTCATCAACTCAATTAGAGTCTAATAATGTGTGCAACACATTTTCTGAGGTTAAACCCTCTTATCCCCAATTAATGAGGTCAAGGTCAATTCTTCTCAAGATAGCATTATGGGTATTTTCGAACCATTTATTCATGATGGTTTATATCACTTTCTAGTGATTTTTCTTCCGCTACCCTGTCAAAATTTTAAGAGATACCGGGGCTTCCCAGTCTCTTTTGTTGGCAGATACCCTGCCGTTTCTGAAAAGTCATTTTCAGGTTCTAAAGTTCTTATTAAGGGGTAGATTGCAATGACTACATTCCTGTTCCTCTCCATAATGTCTATTTCTCTTCGGACTTTGTTTCTGGACCTGTGGCTTTAGTATTAGGCCTTTTTTGCCTTTTGAAGGGATTCACCTTCTTCTTGGAACGACCTTGCTGGGGACAAGGTCATTACTAATCCACTTGTGACTGATAATCCTAGTTTAGATCAGGATCCAGAGCCAATTGAACAAGAGATACCCGATTTATTTCCTTCATGTGCTATTACTCGAGCCATGTCAAAGAAAACTTCGAGAATCAAAATACTCTCAAAAATAATGTCACAGATGTTGACTTAAATGACACCTTTCTCAGTCAGGTGTTTGACACGGATCATTCCGTTATCCCTCGTGGATTTGAAACTTCCAGTAAAACTTCTGCTGACCAAAGTCAGACATTTTCTAGATCAAATCTCATTGCAGAACAACACAAAGACCCAGATATTTTGTCTTTGTTTGACAGGGTAGATGATGAAGATAAAACTTCAGATAGCTCTGTTTCCTATTATACAAAATCTGGTATTCTCATGCGTAAATGGAGACCTCCAGAGGTCTTGGTTGATGACGATTGGGCTATAAAACATCAAATTGTGGTTCCAAAGCCCTACCGTGCTGAAATATTGCGCCTGGCCCATGAAACCCCCTGGGCTGGTCACTTAGGAGTCAGGAAAACTTATCATAAAATTCTCAGTCACTTTTATTGGCCTAATCTCAGGCAGGATGTAGCACATTTCTGTAAAACTTGTCACACATGTCAAATGGTAGGAAAGCCAAATCAGACCATTCCAAAGGCCCCTTTACAGCCAATTCCTGCATTTCAAGAACCATTTAGTAGGATACTAATAGACTGTGTTGGGCCCCTACCAAAAACAAGATCAGGAAATGAGTACATGTTGACAATTATGTGTACATCAACTCGGTTCCAGAAGCCATACCACTGAGAAACATAAAGACAAAGACTATAGTGAAAGCTTTAGTCAAATTTTTCACTTTATTTGGCCTCCCTAAATGTGTCCAGTCCGATCAAGGCTCCAACTTTATGTCTGGAATTTTTCAACAAGTAATGGATCAGCTAGGCATTAAACAGTATAGGTCATCCGCCTATCATCCAGAAAGTCAGGGTGCTCTTGAGCGATTTCATCAAACTTTGAAAAACATGATTAGGACCTACTGTTTTGACACAGAGAAGCAGTGGGATGAAGGAATTCATTTTCTGCTCTTTGCTGTTAGAGAGTCAATTCAAGAGTCTCTTGGTTTTAGCCCATTTGAGCTTGTATTTGGACATACAGTCCGTGGCCCACTAAGCTCGTTAAAGAGAAATTCCTATCAGACGATGATGATTGTCTGAATATTTGCAATATGTGTCAGATTTTCGTACAAAACTCTCTAAAGCATGTGAATAGCCAGAGAAAATCTTGAGTCATCTCAGCAGTCAATGAAAACCAAATATGATAAAAGCACCTCAAAACGGAAGTTTGAACCAGGTCAAAAGGTTCTTGTTCTACTTCCAATTCCTGGCAAACCACTCCATGCTCGTTACTTTGGGCCATATCTAATTGATAAGAAATTGAGTGATTTAAATTACATCATAATAACACCTGACAGGCGAAAACAAAAACAGCTATGTCACATAAATATGCTTAAGCCATATTTGGATAGGGATAATCCTACTATAACTCAGCCTGTCAGTACCGTCAGTTCTGGCCATTATGAAGATAGTGATACTGAAACTGACTTGAGTGAAAATACTCTAAACTCAAAGCTGGGCTCGGTCAAGCTTCAGAACTCAGAAATCCTGGAGAAGCTGGAGTCTACAAAGTTGGCACACCTCCAGCCAGAACAACAACAACAGGTGAAAGAACTGCTCCACGAATATAAACACCTTTTCAAGATGTTCCAACGAGGACAAACGTCATCTATCACGACGTTGATGTTGGGGACAGTAAGCCTGTAAAACAACATCCATACAGACTGAATCCAACAAAAGCGAAATATCTCCAGGAAGAAGTCAAATACCTGCTGGACAATGACTTTATTGAACCCAGTAAAAGTAACTGGAGTTCGCCGTGCATACTTGTTCCCAAATCAGATCACAGTTATCGTATGTGCACGGACTTTAGGAAGGTCAACACTTTAACAAAGACAGACACTTCCCAATCCCGAGGATTGATGACTGTATCGACCGAGTGGGAAAAGCCAAGTATGTGGACGAAATTTGACCTACTGAAGGGATTTTGGCAAGTCCCTCTGACGGATCGTGCTCGTGAAATATCCGCCTTTGTTACACCAGACGGATTGTTCCAGTACAAGGTGATGCCATTTGGAATGAAGAACTCTCCGGCAACGTTCCAACGGATGATCAACGACGTCATATCCGGGCTAGACGGATGTGCAGCTTACGTTGACGACGTCTCCTGTATAGTGACACCTGGGAGGAACACATCAAGCTCATGCGGAAGTTCTTTGAGAGACTGAGCAAAGCAATGTTGACTGTCAACCTTGCCAAATCTGAGTTTGGTTGGGCGAGGGTGACTTACCTCGGACATACTGTAGGACAGGGTGAGGTAAAACCTGTTGATGCCAAAATCAGTGCCATTTCAAGTTTTCCAATACCAAACTGCAAACGACAACTGATGCGCTTTCTCGGTATGGCTGGTTACTACAGAAAATTCTGTCCAAATTTCTCCACAATTACTGAGCCTTTGACTAACTTACTTAAAAAGAAAGTAAAGTTTGTTTGGTCAGAGCAATGCCAACAGGCATTTGATACACTGTAAAGCCATACTGCAAAGTGCCCCAGTGTTGTCTGCACCAGATTTCACTTTGCCATTCAAATTAGCTGTAGATGCTAGTGATACGGCTGCTGGTGCTGTTTTATTGCAAGAGGATAGTCATGGTGGTAGAACATCCTGTTTGCTATTTTTCACGCAAATTTAACAAATCCCAGAGAAACTACTCTACAATTGAAAAAGAGTGTTTATCTTTGATATTAGCTTTACAGCATTTTGAAGTTTATGTTACTTCTTCAAATCAGCCAATAGTGGTTTATATTGATCACAACCCTCTTGTTTTTCTGCAGAAATTTAAAGGCAAAAATCAGAGATTGTTAAGATGGAGTTTAATGTTACAGGAGTTTAATCTTGATATTAGACATATCAAAGGCAGAGACAATTTAATTGCAGACTGTCTCTCTCGTATTTAGAGTTTATTGTCGTCCACACTTTCTTTTTTGAAGAGGGGGTGTGTTATGTAGGTCATTTACCCCACACTCATCATGACCTGAGTTCAATTAGTCTAGAACATTCTCAAGGTCACTGCCCTTAATGACCTCAAAACCTTGAATTCAATTAGTCATGTTTGGAATGTTCTGGAAAGTTTATTAGTTGTGTAAGAGAGATAATTTTAGAACAGTAATTAGCATGTCAATAAAAGTTCTAGATTGTTCTTATATGCCTTTATAAAAGGGACGTGCTCAGCTTCCAGTCAGACTTTTGGGATCGTGTCTCTTGTGTGTTACTAAACTCCAGCAGTAGTCATTCTCAAGACTTTTCAAGACCTTCACTGTCAACGCTGGATTTATACTGTGGACTTTGTGGGCAGCTTCAAGCCTGCAAGCCATAGGACTGTTCATTCATTCATACGACAGACTGTTACGACTCTGAGACTGGAGCTTTGCCGTCCCAGCTGAGATAAGTAGTCTGTACACTCTTAAAGCTTGTACTCTATCCCTGACTTAGCAATTATTTTTATTTTTGTAATAAATTTTGTTTAAACGTTAACTGCTGAGTTCACCCTTTTGTTCGTTTTCTCTGCACGTAACAATATGTATAAAGGCCGCATGTTAAAGGGCTTGGGATACTCAACGAACAACAGTACATGTCAATATGCAAGATTTGTGTTTACAAGTTATTTGCCTTTGGATTATCCGACCAATATTCTTCTTTCAACGATAGTATGTTACGTCTTATATCTTACGTTGGTGGCAATGACACTTCCTACTTGCCGATCACAAGGACACAAGTACTTTCATTATGGCAGTAATATTTTAATGCAAAACCAAGTGTCACATACAGTAGTCTAAAGATAATGTGGTCATATGCCATTATTTTTGCTTTGGAAATTACATGTGTGTATTCTGCGTAAAGGGACTGTTTATCTAAAATATCTAATATTACATGTGTATTTGTTGTTAAGGAACTCAGTTTCTTAAACTGTATAAAGGATTATTACACCTTACTCATTCAGCGTGCACAGCCATTGTTTAACACGACTCACATGACATGTAATAGAACGTGATGATGCCCTCTGCGAACGTGATGATGCCCTCTGCGAACTTGATGATGCCCGGCCGGCCCTCTGCATTTGATATTACATGGATGACGTCATTGTACTTACTGCGCATCCTTTCTGTGCATAACAAATTGTCGTTTGCTTGTACTTGCTACTATCGCTGCGAAACGTCATGCAGAGCTGTCACCGGCACAGTTAGACGATATTTTGAAGCAAAGTAAACAGCAAAACGAACGAAAAATGGCAACAAGGAATGCAATTTCTGTGTTCAGCGACTATGCAAGCAACAAATTTGGATACGCGACCGAGGAGATCGGCAAACTTTTAGCGGCAACCCTAGACTTGGTACTGACAACATTTTACGCTGAGGTCCGGACTCATGCAGAAAGGCGAACTGTACTCGAAGAAGTTTGTTCGGTGTAATAAAAATAATAACACATGAGAGCGAGGGCAAGATCACGATTTTTTGCCTGCCCTCGGGCTGATGGTCATGATCGAAATATTGATGATGCCCTCGCCTACGGCTCGGGCATCATCAATATTTCGGTCATGACCACCAGCCCTTGGGCAGGCAATAAATCGTGATCTTGCCCTCGCTCTCATGTGTTATTATTAAAATATCGTATTCCTAGCAAAGGCAATGTTTTAAAGTTTAACAATGAATTTTGAAATGATTTTTAAAGTTGAACAAGAAAATCATAGTTTATCAATACAAAAATACAAACTTCTCAAAATTGCAGCATCTAAGTGAAGCTTATGTAAACTTTACTTTTTTCTCTAATGCATGGGGATCATGTGTTCTACCAAAATCCGGACGTGAGAATGAGAGAGTTGACATTCTCGACACTGCAATAGACCAAGTGTGTATATAATTGTTGTTGAGGATACCATACATAGTATGATGATAGAAGTAAGTTTGATGATCAACAGAAAGGTGATACAGTTATGCATGTACTAAAATTTGTTAACTGTGGATGATTTATAGTCAATTTTGTTCTGTAGCAAATTCTCACTTGAAAGATCAAAGCAATATTTGATAAGTGTGCTTATTGTAGATCTATCATAATTCTATCTTTGAAGCCCTCCTGCAAATATCACGAAAGTGCCCATCATGATTATTCAACTTTAGTATATGGCCAAAGCAATGCTTTGAGAATTCAAATAAAAAATTCCGCAAGTGTATATAAATGGCTGCGTCATCAGTAATCGCGCTATTGTGCATCCAAGGTCTCTACTTCCTGTTTATTAAAAGGGGACTCAAAACAAAACTGTCTCTGATTAATATGAAGTGTTTGGGTAGTTAATTTAAGCTATATTGTTTTGGATAATTTTTGGATGGTTTTGTTTATTGTGTATTCTCTGCAATTTTTGTTCTACTCCGTGAAGTGTGAAGAAAAGTCCAGCAAGTTTTACAGCGAAAAAATTATTGACAGTTTCCTCTAGACTGCTTTGTATAATTGATGAACATTTTCAGAGAAATGCCAAAATCAAATTTCTTGTACACATATGCAGTTGTAACACCCTATGCTAATTAACTGAGTACATGTACATGTATATCAATTATGGAAAGTCTATAAATGCAAAGATATTGCAAGTTTTATACTCGAAAAATTGCTCGTATTTTCTAATAGACTACCGTGTAAAGTGAACCATGGTATAGATGAAATCCAATATCACATATTTTGAACACACATGCACTCTTTAGCTGCCACTTCAAGCAAAAGTACATTTACATGAATTGTCAAACATGTGTAAATCTACTGCAGAAACAGCATGTATTTTCATGGGAATATGTTAGTAGTTTGCCAAATAGAATCCCATTTACCATGGGTATGTTTGGATGAAGCACTAGCATATATATAGGCCACATTTTGCCTTTCCTTGGGGACTTCAAAATTATGGCAAGTCAGAAGGGGAATCTAAATGCATTGTGAGTTTGTTAGGGGCATTTAAAAAAAAATATGAAGTTCACAGTCTGACACCACGTGTAACATTTCTTGTAGGACTGGTCTGTTGAAGACATAAACAGTTTGGTAGTGACGATTTTAAAGGCCATAAATTGTGTACACATAGCCGTAGTTTGTGATGCAGTGCAATCAGTGAGGTCTTAGCAGTGCTGAAGAAGGCTTCAGAGGTAAGACTACCTACATGTCTGTGTATGTGTGTACATGTATCTATGTGTTGTACATGTATCTATGTCAGTCTGTATGAAGCGTACTTTAGCATACAAAATTATCTACTTTTATGCTCCCATGTACACAGAGCTCTAACAAAAAGTTTTATCCCCTTTTCTTGTATTTTGTAGGAGAGAGTTCTGGATTGTTGGACACCGTGCTGTGTGTGGCGGTAGCCTACTTTGGTGATTCCAAGCAATATTTAGAAAATTCAGTAACACACAACAAAATATGTGGTCAACCAAGACAGACAGAACAAGTGGACACAAACCTGCAGGCCTTTTAATCAGATAATTAAATGGTTCAGCCATCATTTACAGTAGGTTCTGCACTTGTCAGTTAGTGAATTAGGTGTGAATTTTCATTTGAAAAAAATAATATTTTTTTAGTCCCTGTGCAGTTCGGCTAATTGTACAATGATATAATCTTGAGTCTTTTCAAGAGGTTATTTTTGGGAATAGTGTTACATCATTATTGAATAAACAGTTACTTTATTTGATTGTGTGCGATATTTTGGATTGCAAAGAAAAGTTATCTTATTATCAAAGGTGTGCATAAAGATCAGAACTTTTCTCGTGTTATCACTCCACTGAATGGTAACAGATGGTTGTTCTGTTCATTTTGTTGTTTCAGTAACTGGTACATGTATATTGGCAGCAATAGAGGTCAAAGCAGCACTGCAATTTTACATCTGGAGACACTGACCATCTCACCATCACCCAAGATGTGCTGAATGCCGTGATGGACATGGAAACAGGACCAGATGAAGACTAGGATCCCTGTTCTCCATGATATCAGTTTTACATGATAGTTTCATGCTTTGAGTCATCATTGAGATACGTGTGAACTGATTCGTTACAAAGTCAGCACAAAGACATTGCACAATTTATACAAAAGTCACAGAAATATCAGTTATTGCTAATACTCTTCAGTGACTTAATGCTAATCCCTTGTATGTTTCTTTTCACATATGTGTACATATTACGGTATATTTTAATCTATATATTCAGTGGTATATAATACAATTTAATTGTTTTCAGAAAACATTGAGATGTTGGTCATTTGAGTATTTTGTTGTATAAATTTAAAAGTAGTTTAAAATCACAGATTCTTGACAACTGGATTTATTCAGTCTTTTCCTAGAAATCCTAACTATGTTTAAATATGAAAAAAGAGGTCACAAATTGAACACTTAAACAGCCATTTATAAGATTTGATTTGTTTATGAACAAAAAACAACAAAAAGAATTACAATCATGATTTCAAAAGTGAGCAAATCTTAATGTTTTAACCCTCGGTGTAATCGTGATCCTCTGAAATTGTGGTCTTCATCAATGTACGATAATTACTATCATGGCCTTTTAAACACATATTAAACAACATGGCCTTCAAATTAGTGAACTTGATTTATTTTAGTCCAGCCTTTAGAAATGGAATGTCGTGTTCAAGGTGGCCTTGAAAAATAGAAGGTAATTTCCAAGGTGGCCTTGAAAAATAGGAAGTCATGTCCAATGTAACCCTTAAAAACAGAGGGTCATGTTCAAGGTGGCCCTGAAAAATAGAGGGTCATGTCCAAGGTGACCTTGAAAAAATAGGGGAGTCATGTTACAAAGTGGCCTTGAAAATACAAGGAAGGGAATCATCAGAGAATTTAAAAAACAAAGGATAACAGATTATGAATTCATGTTGATATTTTGCCCTCGTAATTTTACAGGAATATTTTATCATGTAAGACAGTGTTGTCTTGAACAATTTAGACATTTCAAATGTTCTATTTCAAAATATCATTTTAATACAAACTTATCATCAAACTACTTGAACTCCTTGAATTTATTTAGTAGATAGAATAAAAAACTACAATTTTAAACTATTTTACTTTGCCTTATTTAGGTACTAAAACAAATTAGTTATTATAACTGTTTGCATAATCGCAATTTGACAAACCGTGATATACCAGAACAGGTAAAGGATGAAATTTTTAAGATTCAAAACAATCTGAAGAATTATATGGTACGTACAGGTTTGCAAATTTTTGTTATTGCCCTGCATTTACATTTGGAAAAATAGCAAATTTGACAAGAATTAGTAAAAAAAACAGTTAACTTAACTTTGTTGCCATGTAGATTGAACAAAATTCAGAAATTTACCTTATTCATTAGCAATAAATTATTGTCTGGTACCGTATTTTCTATAATTTCTGACAAACTTTTCAAAATCCAGTAAACTCAAAATATTTGCAATCGTGATCTACATACATACATTCATATATACATATATACATACATACACATATACATACAAACATACATAAATACATGCATGCATGCATGCATGCATGCATGCATGCATACATACATACATACATACGTACATACATACATACATACGTACATACATACGTACATACATACATACATACATACATACATACATACATACATACATACATACATACTACATACATACATACATACATACATACATACATACATAACATACATACATACATACATACATACATACATATTTACACTGAATTTTGTTCATAATAAATTTACTTTCATCAGTGATGAAGATAAAAGTTTTATGCTTGCATTTTGGTACAAATAATCTTAAAAAGTAACATGTGTTAAGGTTCAAATTTTAAAATAATAGGTGAATCAACCTCTGTAATTTTTATCCATCAAATGTAAATCTACACGACATGAAAAGCAGACAATAATTCCATTGTATGTTATTTAGTCAGATCGAGGCTCAAAACCAGCCGTCATTTTTTACAAGGCCATTTGAAGATCGCTGTGATCTCCTGCCAATGAATATAGAACATATTTTTCAAAATAAGATTTCTCCATTGTACATTGCAAATGATACTTACGGATATATAAGGTTGACCTTTTGTAAAACCTTCGTCTTTCCGAAAATATTGTGGCCAGAATTTACACGTCTAGTCCCCAGGTGATGTCGTTTGAAAATGTAAGCTTGATGATGCAATATCGTCTCTGACATGCGCACAATGCAGCCTACGTGACTGAAGCAATGCCCCAGTTGTGCCATAAGGTTCTTCTACCTGTTCTATTTTTATTCAGGCGTAACCATAAATTTGCTTTTTGTTGTTCGTGCAAACAGGCAGATTAGATGTCTGACCTGACAACGTTTTTATAGAATTACTGATTTCAAGAAGGTGTTTTTCGGGAGAGAAGAAGGGAAGTGCGTTAATATCACAGAAGAGATGATTGCCTTACTGCTGATATTAATCAATCTTCTGAAACCCGGTTAAATGAAAGAATAAAAAAAACAAAACAAAACACTAAAACACTTTGGGATATTGACATGTGACTCGAGTCCATGGGATCGTTGGAAGCTGATATGAACGTGGGGGAGTAAGAAAGGTTGGGAACAGAACAGACGACTAAACGTGCATAATATATGGACAGTTAACGTTAGCCCACGGGCCATGGTAGTATGACTATCTTGGAATACTCAAACGGATGGAGAATTCAGTAGAAAATAAAACTTGTTGGGGTAAAGACAGAAAAAGACATGTGATTTGATCCCATAGGCTCACAATGTAGTCACACAGGCAGAGAACATAACAGATTATTAAATACATGGAATAAATAGAGAGGACTAAAGCCTAGCAGATCGTGTGATATGACAATGAATGTAAAATATATGACGCCATAAGATACACAATTTTATCAACTATAAAGAGTCGTCCAAAGGACGTATGCAGAAATACGTCCTAAAGAAAAATATGAAACAGGATATAATTATATTATGAATTCGGCTTATAACTAATCAGACGCATCGAAACACGAACACACGAACACACACATACACACACACACACACACACACACACACACACACACACACACACACACACACATGCACACACACACGTTTGTTTGTGTGTGTATATATATATATATATATATATATATATATATATATATATATATATATATATATATATATATATATAATATATATATATATTATATATATATACAGGGTCACAATGGACATGGCCTTCAATATACAGGGTCACAATGGACATGGCCTTCAGTATACAGGGTCACAATGGATATGGCCTTCAATATACAGGGTCATAATGGATATGGCCTTTAATATACAGGGTCAAAATGGATATGACCGTTATATATACAGGGACACATTCATATATTGCTTTCAATAATAGTACTTCAATATACATGTACAGGGTCACAACGGATTGACCGCCATTATTATGAATAATTCTGTTTACACAGAGCATTCACCCATACAAAGAAAACATAAAGTATACATATTATACTGTAGTTCACATTGTACGATATTTATTTATCATTTTAAAATACAAATATTTGTATGAATCTACAGAAAGAAATAAAAGTAACACTGTTGTGAAACTCTTGCATGGTCATAACAAAAGTTTTACCTCGGTGAAATACATCGTTACTGCCCATACAGCTGTTCAATGAAAATCTGAACAATAACTTTCTACTTACAGACATGATTTAATCACCTAAGTTTTTGACATACATTAATGTTTACATATGTAAATGATTTCGATCAAAGTTTATTAGCAAACAAAGTCATGCAAAAAGGCATACTCAAAAAGCCTAAGACAAAATTTGTAACAAACTCAAAATAAACCATCTGAACATTAAATATAACATATACACCGAAAGGAACTTCCATAAAAATTATAGAAAGTGAGTGATTACGATGTTGAACAAAATATGACCTTAGCATCCTCAATGTAAAATCGTTTAATTTGTTTTATTATCCAGGTACGTGAGATAAAAATGGTCCCTGGATAATGAAAAGAGTTTTAATTCAAATACAAAAGGACTGAATCTGAAATTGAAAGTTGAAATTGAAAACAACAACAAGGAAATGGTACCTGCACTATATTGTAAACTTTTCTCTCAATTTTCTCTAAAACACATTTTAGCAAAAAAATGTAATATGATTTTCTTTTGTCTATTCAACCTCAATGAAAAAAAGTGTTTCCTCTAGGGAGTTAACGAGTTTAAATAAAGATCAATGATAATAATAACAAGTCATGGCAATGACTCAGTCCCAACTTTTTAATAGGTACTTAATTACAAGTCCTCTGAGAGGAAAGAGTCCTCTTCTTTACTTAGGTCTGTGATTTAAAAATACTGCGTTACAGATTGGCTTAATGGCCAAAAAAATGAGTTCAATCGTGGTGAAAACATAAAACCAATGTAAGCCGCCATCATAACTACAAAAGGTCATTAAAATGAATCAATTTGTACTTAATCGACAGGATGCTGCCAAACATTTTTGCATCTTATCCTAACACTGACAAATTATCACAAATATCATATTTCATAGAGTTTGATCCAGTACTTTGGACGTTCACATTAAAAACAAACATCCATTATGTAAATGGAAACAAGCAATTCATTATATATATATAAATGATACCACTAAGTGTCATTGATTTGTATTTACAGCACTATGAGTTCAAAATCTGTACCAAGTTTCATCAAATTTAACGCAGCATTTGTGGATATATCACTCTAATTAGGAACGTTCATTACATATGCAATTAAAAAATAATGAACTTGACACTGAAAAAATGTCTTTTTCGCTGTAAAAGCAATGTGAGCTTAACATCGGTACCAAGTTTCATGAAATTTGATGCAGTATTTTCTTGACATATTAGACTAATTACGAAAATTCAATAATTTACATGATACTGCCACATGCCGTTAAACAAATTGATGTGCATATATCAGGTCCTTGTTCCAACTTAGAATGGTATTGGTGGAAATATGTCTGAGTTATAGCTCTGTACATGGAAAACTCGTAACAAAATGGCAACCAGGCAGCTATTACATTGCATTGGACTGTGAAACCAATAGACATGCATATTTATGACATGATAGGTCATGTCCTTGTACCAACTTTGAAAAAATCAGTTGATACATATCCAAATTATGGTTCAGGACATGACAAAATCATAACAAATGGCCACAAGGCAGCCATATTGCATCGGATTGTGAAACCAATTGACATGCATATGTATGACATAGGTCAATGTCCTTGTACCATCTTTGAATAAAATCCGATGATATATATATATCTGAGTTATGGCTAACGACAGTAAAAAATTGTAACAAAATGGCACCATGCGGCCATATTGGATCATTATGTGAAACAAATTGACGTGCATGTGTATATATAAGTCAATGTCCTTGTACCAACTTTGAAGAAAGTTGGTTGAGATGTGCCGAAGGTGTGGCTCCGGACATGAAAAAATCATAACAAAATTGCCGTCATGCGGCCATATTGGATCATATCAAGAAAAACAAGACGTGCATATGTATATCCTTGTACCAGCTTTAAATAAAGTTGGTTGGGACGTGCCTGAGTAATGGCTCCGCACATGAACAAATCATAACAAAATGGCCGCACGGCGGCCATAGTGGATCATATCACCCCCCTCAAAAAACAAAACAATTTGGATATGCAAGACATAGGTCAATGTCCTTGTACCAACTTTGAACAGAACTGGTTGAGATGTGCCTGAGGTATGGCTCTGTACCTAAAAAATTGTAACAAAATTGCCATCAAGCGGCCATATTGGATCATATCGTGAAACAAATTGACATGCATATGTGTGATATAGGTCAATGTCCTTGTACCAACTTCGGTTGAGATATGCCTGAGTTATGGCTCAAGGACATAGTTAAAAATCGTAACAAAATGGCCGCACGGCGGCCATATTGGATATTATCACAAAACAAATCGACGTGTATATATATGATATATTAGGTAATCATTTTACTAAGTTTGAATTAAATCACTCCAGGCATCTCTGAGATATCCGTGTGAACGGACGGACATGACCAAACCTATAAGTCCCCCGGACGGTGTCTGTGAGGACTAATAATAATAAGCATATTGCATTTCAATGAGCTGGTATTCCCTAGAATCAGTTTGTGAATGACATACGCCTATTCACTATTCTCTCAAAAGTTTGGCCAAAGAGTAAATCAATATTTACATGTACTTAGTGAATCTTAAGTCAGGGCCTGAAATAACTCTGGTCCGAGGTCTGGGACTGGTGAATTTTCATCAAGGACCAGTAAAAAATTACCCCTCAAAAGTCAGCAGACTAGTACAAATGGAAGATGAAACTACTACAAAATAACTTGAGATATCTGCCAAGTCAATGTATATACCATAGATTGCAAAAACTGACAATTGTGCATTCCAAGCAAATCCGATAGAAATAAAATGTAAATACAACATGAGGAAGCAAAATTGTTTGTGTATTGTTATGCACATTTTTGAGGACCTGTGGATTTTACCCTTGAACCAGTGAAAAGACGCAGGTCACACTGGTCCTTGAACCAGTTGGAAAAATCAAATTTTCTGGCCCTGAAAGTGAGCACATCAGGAACTTTTTAAAGAGTCTGTACTGTACAGTATATTGTGCATTGTTACTGAAAATTTGAAATTAAGTGGAAAATTGTGATGTCAGACAATTACAATTTTTTCAGAAAGATTGAAATTGCTTATACAACATCTCATTAAGATGTCAAGGATGAACAGTTTACATTATAGCACACCTCATCCGCAGTGTGTGTTCTAATTCGCCAATTGATAGTCACATGGGATGCGTTCTTTTTGCTGACCCTCGTTAGCTATGTAATCAGGCATCATTTGTTGGAATTGTTGCCTGCCAGGCATCAGTTCCGAAAAATGATGCCTGCTGTCGTCAAAAACGACATTGACGCATGCGCGGACCAAAATGAAAACAAAGATGTCTTCTGCGGCCTACCGAAACGATAGTCAAGAAATTTCTAGGCTTATATTACTTTCTGAAGAAAAACTGAATGCTCTGGCTTCCAACAAGGACTCGAAACGGACGGAAACTATAATTAAAGGTGCATTGAACGGTTTGCAGAAGTATTGCGATCCTGTTGGAAAAAAAAACGTTTTCTTACTGAACCTCTCCAACATATTACATGCTACAAGTGTTGTGTATGTACATTTTTATGCATGACTGCAGATGAAGTGTGTTATACAACACATACTGACTTGCCATGAGGACAACAGCATACGTATTTAACCCTCGGGCCTGTGAGTCACCCAAAAAAACAGACTGTTTACTTCGGCCTTCGGCCTCTGGAAATAGTCCGTTTTTTGGGTAACTCACTGTCCCTCGGGGTACAGACGTATGCTGTTGCCCACATAGCCGGTCAATATGTGTATATTTTACAATGCATGGATGCACTTCATCTGAGACATCTGAGAAATTGTTGGTGACACAAACATATGAACGAGCTGAAACTTTGAAAAGTTGCATATTTTCACCATTTGAGGTCCGACTTTCTGCTAACTTACCAGAGCAACCCCTATATGTATATATAGGGGTTGCTCTGAGTTAGCAGAAAGAGGCAAATCTCACAGCATTCATAATTATTGATGTTACCTCATTGTGTCAATTCCGGGTTTAACATGGCCCAGGCTGTTTGATGATATTATCGGTACAATCCATGGAATTCCTTCTTCATTACTTAAAGACATACAATGTAGCTGCAAACATTCATGACCCTGAAATTTAAATTCATTTATAAATATATAGACTACTCATTTGTTGATGAGTGAATGCAAATAATAATATGTACATAATGCAACTATTTCACTACTCTGCCCATAGTATCATGTGTTTTGTAATGCCTCCATGTTGTAATTCTCTTGATACGTTTTATTACATGCCTTGGTGTGAGTGCAAATCAATGCATTGATTCCGATAGGAACATCAGAGAAGTCAGTGGGCCGTGTGAAAAATGTATTGATCCGTTTCCGTACATTATACAAACCCGGTGAAGCCCTTTGACGTTTTCTACATCAAAGTTGCTCCTTAACGCTAGATGTAATATGACTTAAACTGGTCAATTAATCATTTCCATTCAAGGTAATACATTACCAGGTCCATGGGACATTTGTGATTAATAAATTTAAATAGGACCTTCCTGAAACACTGATAGTTAGTGGTGGTACCAGGTGTCATGAATAGGTGAGCGTACCCTGCTAGCATGCTACATGTACATCCGTCAGGATTAGCCCAAAATTTTTCTAAATATTGTATGAAGTAATACAGGATATGAATCACTGTAATAAGTAATAAAATATCCATGCACGCACTGTTATTTTCACTTTTGTTGAAATGTGTTTGATGCTGTTCAATAATGATGGAATTCTTTGAGAATGCCCTACATGCAACTAAATGTCATCATATAGCGTTGACTGTGAAGAGGCATGTAATAAATTATTTAGGCCTGGATACATGGGTTAATTTGTCCTTAAAGCAGGAGATAATATTCCATTGCCAGGAGGGCAAATTGTTACCTGCTCTCAGGCATTTAAACCCATGTATTTAGGCAATAATGTATAAGATTTGCATCAATGTCACCTTACAACTGCATGCACCTTTCATGGCTCAGTCAAACTGTTTGCCTTTCTTCACATGACATACTGTAAGGGAGCCATCATTATTTATGACTTATGTCTGGTGCCGAAACACAAAACCCAAAAATTTCGGCCCCACAATGGTTCTCCGTGGTTTCTGTATCTTCAAAGCCTACTGAATCAGGATCTGCATGATGCCACCCTGGCACCCTTGGGCATTTTAATATATTCAAGATGGCCGCCAAGATGGCCGCCAAAACATGTAAATGGTTATATCTCAGCTCTATGAAATGTTATCAAAGTGATTTTGGTGTCATTTGCCAGGTAAACAGGGCCAAGGAATTCATTTCTTTCATTGCCCAACATGTGCAACTCTTAATTTGCATAAAAATCCAAGATGGCTCCCAAAATCACCTCCAAAACAGGTAAAATGCCATACCTCAGCTCCATGAGAAGCTGTTGTAGTCATTGTGGTCCCTTTGCCAGGTAAATGGGGTAAAGGAGCTCATATCTTTCATTGCCTTATATGTACAACCCTTAATTTGCATAAAAAGCCAAGATGGCTGCCAAAACGACATCCAAAAACGGTAAAATATCATATCTCAACTCAATGAGAAGCTATTGGAGTCATTTTGGTCTCCTTTGCCAGGTATATTGGGTCAAGCAATTCATATCTTTCATTGGCTGACATGTACAACCCTTAATTTGCATAAAAATTTGCATAAAAATCCAAATACCTGTTTCAGTGTGTAAGGAGTCATATCTCAATAAACTATGCCACTGATTTTGGTGTCTTTCGGCATGTTTTACTGGTCAAAAATTGGTATCTTTTGTTATATTTGCTATAAAATCAACCATGAAAATCTGAAATTGATGCTTACAACCCAAGATAGTTGCTAAGCTTGTTTCCACAACATATATCAAGGTATATCTTAGCTGAGATTGCATCCTAGAGACTAATACATTAAGGGTTCAAGGCTGAAAGATAAGTTTCTTTCGTTATATTAAATGTGAAATATTTCATTGAAAGCCAAAATGACCACCCAATATCAACTATGGCCACACAAATGGATGCCACAAAAACATTGAGTCGTATCTTAATCAACCAAGCATTCTTGAGATCTATTTTGTTGTGTTTGGTCAGGTTTTATTGGCCGCAGGGCTTTCATTGCTTGTTTTCTGAACTGGATTTTATCCCACATTGCCGCTATAATGGTTTCGTAAAACATTACACAGTATCTTAATTTATCCATCTTTGACACAAAGTTGTGTGTGATTCTGTCTGTTTGAGAGGTCATGGAATTTACATTTCCACTCATATAAATTGTCAAAACCATCCATTTACATGAATTATATTATTCTTTTTGACAGTAAAGATACTTTCTTGCTATCCCCTGAAGTTTCTCGTGATTCGGTCTGTGTGAGAGGTCATGGAATTAACATTTCCATCCACATAAATTGTCAAACCATCCAATGAAATTAAATGATAATGAACTGTATCTTTCTATACAACATCAATGGTCATTTTATCATTTGCCAATCAACCATAATAAATGAGCTTTAATTATTCGAGGCGAATTTGCTAAGAATGCATTCGCACTTGCATAAAAGTGACTTGTTTGGTCATCTTTGAGCCAACCTGAGTCATCTGTCTTATTTATCTTTTAACCAACTTAGTCACTCAGATGACCGCAAGTGAGTATAGAAGAGGCCTTCTATGAATACCTTTATCATTGCAGGCATGGTTTTCTGATTTGACAATCAAGATACTAATGTCCTTTGCCACTTTTGACAACCAGTTTTAATGTCATCATCAGACGTTGTACCTTAAGCTTTACAACCGTCATGCTGCAAACAAGTCTCTAGTTTCTGCTATAGTGTCATTCATAGGCAGCAGAAATACCAACTTCTTGCGTTTGACACAATTCAGAGCACTTTGAGCAGTTTAATTGCATTACAAACACCAATATTAGTAAGGTGTGAGTTGCATCTTTACCGATCAAGCATTCTTAAGACCTATTTTGATGAGTATGGTCATGTTTTATCCAGTTGCAGAATTTGAATCTCCAGTTATCTGACCTGAAAAAACTTCCAAGAACATTACAAAAAGAGGGAGTTTATCTGATAATGCTAATAATGGTGTCAAAATATTACATCATGTCTCTATTTACTGAGTAGCTGACAAGACCAACTTTCGTGTCTTTTGATACATTTGAAGGATCAATTGCATACAAACTGTACAATCCAAAATATATCAAAAGTGAAGTCAAAACATCATCGATGCCCTAAAAAGAGTCGCAAAACAGGCATGTAGCCTTAACTTATATTATCATTGATCATCTTTGAGATTGATTCTTAATCTTTGGTCGCATTTTAGGTATCGAGGAACACACTTTTCCCATTACATGAACTGTTTACGTACCGTTTATCATTTGGTGGCACGTTTTACTTATCTGTAACAATGTACCAAAATACTCATTTAAAAGTTTTCGACTAGAACTGTAAGATTCGGTAAGATTCTGGCACAACATCATCTTCATCGCTTTTGTTATTAGCAGGGCCATTTATATTGGCAGTTGCTTGCTATACTATACTGCCAGAAAATACAAATGTCACAGCCAGTTGAGTTAAAGAGCGCCTGTAACTTCCTGTGGAATATTGGGGGTCACCTGTACATCCATTAGGAATGAATTTATGTACATCTGAAGGAGCTGGTTAGCCTTGACTAAAAGTTAAAGTGAAAAGCGATTTGACTGATTATTTTCAGCCAACCGAAAGTCACGAAATCCGTTTGACACCTTGGATGTTTGTTCACTATACCGTTCCTTATTTACATATATAAAGTAAAGTGAAGTAAAGTAAGCCTTTATTGAAGTTGTATCCCCATTGGGATCTTGATCATAAAGTACAATAAAGGTTTTGCAAAATCAACAACAAACAAGTATTAAAAAAGATATATATATATATATATATATATATATATATATATATATATATATATATATATATATATATATAAATCTGAATATCTATATGCGTATATTACATGTTCATCAATATTTTACTTTTTTCATTTTTTCATGTCTAAGTTATTTATGTGTGTGTGCCAGTTGTTATGCTCGTTAGTTTTAGAAGCTGTTTTAGTGTGTTGCTGCTCAAATGACTAGCATGTAGCCCACTGCACCATAACAAGACAGATTATGGGCACCTAGCCGCTGTAGCTCTTTGTCTGCATACATTTTTGGTTGTTTATATGTTCTTTTCATAGTCCAATAAAAGCTTGTACAAGTCATCAAAACAGTACAGGTTAGTCTGCAATGTACTTTTGGTTTCATTCCGAGACACAAGGAAAAATGCACATGCTCATCAGTATACAACTTTTATGTCAGGTGGTGGATTAGAACTAATGAAAAAAATATTGCTCTTTGAGGAGCAAGGTGTATATATGTTTAATAATTGTACTGCAATTAAACTGTTCAAAGTGCTTTGGATGGGTGTCAAGCGCAAACATTGGTATTCTTGATGCCCCTACGGATGACCGTATTGCAGAAACTATAAAATTGTTTGCAGCATGACGGTTGCGAAGCTAAGGGTAGAACTTCAGAGGGATAACAAGAAAGTATCTTTACTGTCAAAAAGAATAATATAATTCATGTAAATGGATGGTTTGACAATTTATATGAGTGGAAATGTGAAATCCATGACCTCTCAGACGGACCCAAACACATACAACCTTGTGTCAAAGATGCTGGATAAATTAAGATACGGTGTGATGTTTTAGGAAACCATTATAGCTACAATGTGGGATAAAATCCCTCCATTAGAAGTAAGATTTTTCCAGTGCAGAAAACAAGCAATGAAAACCCTGCGACCAATAAAACCTGACCAAACACAACAAGATAGGTCTCAAGAATGCTTGGTGGGTTAAGATACGACTCAATATTTTTGTTACATCCAATTGTGTGGCCATAGTTGATATTGGGTGGTCATTTTGGCTTTCAATGAAATATTTTACATTTAATATAACGAAAGAAACTTATCCTTCAGCCTGGAACCCTTAATGTATTAGTCTCTAGGATGCAATTTCAGCTGAGATATACCTTGATATATGTTATGGAAATAAGCTTAGCAGCTATCTTGGATTGTAAGCATCAATTTCAAATTTTCATGGTTGATTTTATTGCAAATATAACAAAAGATACCAATTTTTGACCCGTAAAACATGTCGAAAGACACCAAAATCAGTGGTATAGTTTATTTAGATATGACTCCTTACACACTGAAACAGGTATTTGGATCTATATGCAATTTTTTATGCAAATTAAGGGTTGTACATGTCAGTCAATGAAAGATATGAATTGCTTGACGCAATATACCTGGCAAAGGAGACCAAAATGACTCCAATAGCTTCTCATTGAGTTGAGATATGATATTTTACCGTTTTTGGATGTCGTTTTGGCAGCCATCTTGGCTTTTTATGCAAATTAAGGGTTGTACATATAAGGCAATGAAAGATATGAGTTCCTTAACCCTATTTACCTGGCAAAGAAGACCACAATGACTCCAACAGCTTCTCATGGAGCTGAGATATGGCATTTTACCTGTTTTGGAGGTGATTTTGGCAGCCATCTTGGATTTTATGCAAATTAAGAGTTGCACATGTTGGGCAATGAAAGAAATGAATTCCTTGGCCCTGTTTACCTGGCAAATGACACCAAAATCACTTTGATAACATTTCATAGAGCTGAGATATTACCATTTACATGTTTTGGCGGCCATCTTGGGAGCCATCTTGAATATATTAAAATGCCCAAGGGTACTAGGGTGACATCATGCAGATCCTGATTCAGTAGGCTTGGAAGATACAGAACCACCGAGAACCATTGTGGGGCCGAAAATTTTTGGGTTCGACCAAAAATCAGGGTATAGGCACCGGACTATTAAGGGAATCCGAGGGTCACATCAAAAATATAAAGCTACACAAGGGGGGTTTCTCAAAATGTTTCGTGAGAAAAGGGGGTTACTCATATTTTTTTGGTACAAAAAAATTGAAACACCTCTCAGATTGCACCATTACTCACATCAATTTCTAAAAAAAACTGATGCTAAAGAGGGGACACCCTCCTCTTGTGCCCATCCCTTGGATCGTTCAAACATTTTACTGATTAATAATACAATTGATAACACCTCTCAGACTGTGCCATATTGCATGCATTAATTCCTCATAATTTCTGCGCAAAACAGGGAAACCCCTCTGACACTTTTCCCCTCCCTTCCCACTGTAGTTTCAATCAAACATCCTATATTCCGGGATACTTGTCATGATTTTGGCTTCCGTGTGCATTTCATGAATACTCTTGTCAACATATATCATTTTCTTCCTTAATATCTGGCGAGTCCAAAAAACATTGATGGCATTTTATCTTTCCACTTTGTCAAGGCCAAATTCAAGGTCATTCATTACTCCACAAATTCCATTGATTAATCATCATTTAGTGCGTACAAAATGGCTGTACTCATTGAACAAATTACTTTATAATACCTTCAGTTGGTGGAACATCACAGCTCATAAAAGATTGTAAAAAAACTATTGGTTTAGATTTTAACCATTTTATATAAATTTATATGCAATTACAAGGCTTTGCTTGTATTGGAGTTGTACATCTTTTTCCATGCACTGTGTTTAAATAATGACACAGATCGGTTTTTGACTTGCAATGTGCTTGACAACTACATCATAAAGTTCCCTGCATCTCGGCGTAAGCCATTCGCAGTATTATCAACTCTGGTATGTTGTAAATTCCAGACCTCTGTGCAGAATTTCACTAGTGTAGACAGGATTGCTGTGCAGCTAGCAGTGTGTGCTCTCTGCTTGTACTGAGAGTAAGTCATCCCTTTCCATCGCATTTTTTCCAAGTCATATAAAACGATTTGTATTTTTTCCTAACAATAGCAGGGATTAGAGACTTGTTGCTAATCATAGGCTACATGCAGAAGCAATTATCAAAACTAAGCCTCTGCGCTGACAAATATAGGCTATTACCTGTGGCTTTTGAAAATCAACTCCAGTACGCACAATGTTGTACTAACCAAGACACCCAGTGTAAAATATTGATACTGAGTACAAAAATGATTCATTAACAATGGGTTGAACCTTTATTGTGAGACACTGGAAGTCCGTAGATTATTTAGGGTTACAAACGACGAGATTAGTCATATACAGTGTTAGTAGTTTCTCAGAAAACGTTATCCAAAAGCTATTTACTAGATATTTTATTGTCACGAACCTTGAATTTAGTGGTTGCATTTCATATATACATATTTCTCATAACTGGCATTGCATGCAAATAACTTCGTCAAAACTTTCAGTAAAAAAGCATTCATTCCTCCCAAAAGAGGACGTTATGCCTGATATGTCAGGAAGCAAGTGGTGAGCTTGTGTCACATATCCCATGAATATGACACAGTGCTGGAGTTTGTTCACCAGAGAGGTAAAGTTTGTGATGATGTCTTTCCAAGAATATGTTCAAGACTTAAGGATGATGATTCCTCTTCCCTTTGAGATCGTGGTGCTTGCTGGCATATAGGGAATGTTATGCAAATACTTGCCACAAAGGTCTACTCCAGTGAGCAAAATTGCGCTGTGAAAAAGCGTTAGAGCAAGGTGATAGCTCTGTATTAATGGGTTAGCTCGTGGACGACCCTGTACACCAACTTTACTCTCATCTACCATGGAAAGCGCTGGTTCATCTGCAACTAAAGTTTCTTTCACTAGATCATCAGCTAGTACATACGACAAAAGCATGTATTTTATCTGTCAACAATATATATTTCCTGTTGGTCCTCTCTATGAGGTTTCTCCATTCAATAAACCACAAAAAAGCTGTAAACCAAGGAAAATCAGACTTGTTAAAAGTCAGACTCAATATCTCTAAATATTTACCTGGGCGATCCATTTCCCAGCATGCTGTGTGACGTTCGGCCATATTGTTTCATGTTGGAAGTTGGAAGTAGGAAGTTTCGGTTTCGACTACATGGCAGGCACAAATAACGATAGCAACAACCATGAGCGCACGCGCAAACGAGGTAACTACTTTACCTACTTGAGCGACCCTTCGACGCCAATACCACGTTCAACCAGAAGAAGGTGGTCCTCAAGAGACGACGTCGATCAGAGTACAAGCGATATGACCACGACCGATTGTAATTTCCAACACCACAGTCAAGTACAACGTTAGACAGCAAGTAGTAGTCAGGTCGATCCGAGATGTGATATTCAAAAAAACCAAAGTACAACTGCCAGTTCTCCCGACAATGTCGACGATTTGTCAGATGATGTCCCACAATTTTCCTTTTTTGAAAGTGAAATCGAAAGTACGGACACGATAACAACGGAATGTACAGGTGAAACTGAAGACACTTCACTTGACGATTTAAGTTCAGACCTCGCAATCAAAAATGGGATAACTATCTCGACGACTACCCTGCCGATTACGATGAGCGTTATCCGGATTCTGGCCAATATAATTCAGATAATGCTGAACTTTCGAGCGGAAGCCAAGACACTGACGAAGGAGATAAACTGCTATATCCTGGTGAAATTCATCCTGTTGTCTTGTTGTGCAGATTCCAAAGAAGGAACAGACAGAATATATGCAAGCATTTGGTTTGGATTCAAGAAACCAGATTGTGGCACGTTTTGGAAACCGTTTGCTGTTTCATTTAAAGAAATGTATGACAAAGGTATGTCAGCTTGTTTTTTGAGTACAAGATCTTGGATTACATGCAAGGCTACACAAAGATAAACATTACTTTCTGACATGATGGCCATATTTTCATCCAAATTGTGTACACTGCTTCAAAAATCATGACTTAAACAAAAAACATTGCCATAATAAAAAAAATTGAAAAAGCTGTTCATTAAGTGGGTATTTTTTTTTTGCTTTCCGGCCAAATTATTTACACACATTAATTTTAGAGGGCCAAATGAGTAATTATTCTTATAGCTGCTAGCAAATTTTTTCTTTAGATTGGGCCATACATTTCAGTGTTCTCCCCAGGACCTTGTTGTAGATGATGGCTAATTTCCATACCAATAACTGAAATTGCTATGGTATGTATTTCTGTTGTAATGAAAAATTTAAGAGTGGCAGCACCTACTCTATGGTTGATTGCTCTGTGGAGGACACAACATTCTGTTGTGCATTTCTTCGTGTTACTGTCAAAGGTTGGTAACATGTGATTTACAGAAAAGGGAGTTACATGTACAAGAAAAGTGATGGCAGTGAATTGTACTACTAATTGTGAAGATTATTCTGGAAAAAATTGTTATAACAACATTAGTTATGCACTGTGTGACTTTGCATGTATGCAAAATTTGGGAAAGAAATGTGTAAAAAAGATCAATTTTATTCCTATGCCTCAAAAAAGTTATAAATAATACAATGGGAAACTCACCTGGTTGCTTGGTGAGAAACCAATTTAATAACACACAGGACCCACATATTGGTGGTAACATGACAAAATGATAACCGCGTGTGGGAAACATACATTTTGTAAGCATATTGACTGCAGGGTAATCCTTTAAAACCTATGGTACTTTTTATCCACAGGCTTCCTTTTGCAAGACCCTGTGAAGGAGGAGACATTAACCGTCAGAGCCATATTACGTAGTACTCTATTTGATGCTCCAGCCAGATGCATGTTTATGGAGTGTAATCAATTCAAAGGTATGTTTAGATGTCCATATTGTTTGTCACCTGGTGAAACTGTTAAGACAAGCGCCCGTGGTCACACACGTGTCTACCCATTCAACATAGAAAATCCTGCAACTGGGCATGCCGAGGAAAGAACGCATGAGTCAACAATCAACTTTCATCGTCAAGCACATAATATGAGGAAAACTGGCCAGTCATCCGCAGTGATGGGTGTGAAAAACATCAGTTGGTATCTATTTGTCTCCAAATTTGATATCATAAATGGCATAGTATCTGATTACAGGCACTGTGTATGTTTAGGTATAATAAAAATGCTACTAACACTGTGGACTGATAAATCCCACAAAGAGTGAGGAGTCATGGTACTTAGGAAGCAAGCTACACATACTTGATAAAAATCTACCCAGTATAAAGCCGCCATACATGATAACAAGAGCCCCCAAGGCACTATCTGGTTAACTTTCACATCGGAAAGCATCTGAGTTTAGGAGTTTTCTTCTTTATTATTGAGTTCCATTACTATGGAAATTATTACCAACAGAGTTTTTTCGCATTATTTTTTATTAGTTGAAGCCGTATATGTTTTACTTCAATCATCAGTTTCAGCTGACTTAAAGGTATACAGTCACCTGTAATCTAAATATGCCCATAAATGGTCAAAGGAGGCGCCTTGGTATATAAAATGCCCACGTAGGGCGTTGTTTTTAAAAAGCGGCCACCCGCTTTAAATCTGTGATTGGTTAGATTTTCTCTTTTCATGGTAACTGTGGCAAAATTGGAACAGGTGACAGTTTACCTGTAATGAGGGCATCAGGTCTTTTGAAACATTTTTCATCCACAATTGAAAGTCTGTGCAGTAAACGATACAGAATTTCCAATATGCGTATGCTTCTAGACCTTGTTCAACGAGTAGTGTTTAGGATCCCTTTGAGCAATATCATGTTTTCCTATGAAGATTGTAATGGGGAACTTAGAGATCTTTGTCATGGAACCCAGAGCATTCAAGAACAAATAGTTACTGCTGTTTGCATTCAACAGCAAATCCCTAGTTTTGAGAGATCATTAACAAGTGGTTCTTCTGCAGAAAATTTTATGAAAAACTTACCAGTGGGCGAAGAATCGAAAAAAAAATATGATATTGGAAATGATTGTCAGATTGTTGGGGGCACAGTTTAGGCACAAATATAACACTGTGAACGTTTGTCTATTGAAATAAAACTGGGGCATGTGGAAAATGTCTGTAAACTTAAGCGTATCGCTGTAAAGGGAAGTGTGATACATAGCAAAGACTACAAGCCAGTAACCAGGAAAAATAGCTACATTGTACAGTTCATGAAACAGTCAGGGGAAGTGTTCTATGGCCAAGTAAGGTACTATGCCAAATGTAAACTTGTGTGCTAATGAATTATTGTGTACAGAAGCATGTTTTTGTCAGAAACCTGTATATGTCGCCATGATAGAGACAAGTTCAAAGTCAGGCATGATCCAAAGGCATGTATAATACAAGATGATATCACAAATGCAACTTTGAAGCATATCATCCCTGTAGATAAAAATGAAAGACAACTTGTGTGCATACATTGGAAGTATAACTCAATGTTTGTTTTTGTTGATTGCAACAGAGCTGAGTTTTTTGTGTGTGTGTCTGTTCTCCAATAGCATAGAATAGGATTAGGAGACTCAGTAATTCTGTGGACAGATTTTGTTTTTCTAAGCTTGCAAACACATTTTACAGAAATATGACTGAAATTTCACATTTTCTGTGCACTTGCTACATATAAATCGATGCATTAATGGGAATAATATGGAAATGTAAAATAATTTGTGAACACATAGTCATTCCATTACATGCAATAAAATATTCAAGAGAATTGAATTTCGTTAGTAATTGTGTGAATGTTTAATCTTAGCCATTATCAACATATATTGCTATCATTCAGTCTCTAATATGAATACTATCACCATTTCTATGATTTGAAAAACATCATTTTCTGTGAAAATTATAAATTCAAAGTTGTGTTGTAAGGAAATCTGAATGAAATCAAAAGTATACATATTCAGTTCACAATTAGTTTAACAATAGTGAGCTTATAGTATATGTTAGCATTTGTCATCTGAATGTATGTATGTATTGTATGTGTGTGTGTGTCTATTCATTTCTTTATTGCAAGCAACCCTTTCAAAGCAGGGGCTCACTAAAAATAACAGGAGCAGCAAATTACGCAGGGATCTGGAAATGCAAGTAAACAATTACAGAACTAGCTAAAAAAATATCAACCACAATATGCTGAAAAGGAAATAATAGTTTATGTATATATGAATGTATGTGTGTGTGTATGTATGTATGTATGGAGATGTGTATTGATTTACGGATTGATGGATCTGCACGGGTACATACGGTAACTGTCAACTGCTAAAACATTAAAATCACTGCACATTTAAGCTTCGTTTTGTGTGTAAATGCATTCTTGGCTGTAGATGAGATTTTTTAGGGTTTCGAGACCACAGGTCCGAAACCCTCTGGTAATCGTTTTGTTTTTATTATTATTATTATTATTATTATTATTATTATTATTAAACTTATATTACTTATTATTTTTCTTCTTCTTCTTCCGTCCTCTAAATACAACTGCAAACGCGAACACGGTTGCTCGTAGAGGCTTCAAATTTGGTACATAGATAAAACTCACAAGTAATTTTTTGATCACATGACTATAACAATGGGTCACGTGACCTCGCGATCATTTTGAAATTAAACTTTAAAATAGACCTCATTTGCAAACAAATTAATCAATAAAACTAATTTTTGTAGACCATAGGGCTAGGCTCCTTCATGCCAAATATCAAGGTCATTGGCCCTGCCGATTTTGAGAAGATTCCTAATGAATAATTGTTCACTTTTTCAGTGACCTTTGACCTCCCCTATACCTATGCAGCTTAGCTATGGTAATTGCTTATTCTGGCCTATGTTAAAGTCCAAGAAAGCCAGTGTCCATCGGACAATGACGGGTACGGGACCAAATTGCACTCCCCAATTTTGGGGATACCACTGGACCTTTGACCTTGGAATTTCCTGGAACTCATTTAGTACGCACATATCTAATTCTGGGGTGAATACAGAGCTGGAGGTCTGATTTTGGTAAACAGTGATAATTATGGGGGCAAAGTTTTTTGACAAAATGTCACATGACCAGCCACTTCCTGTACCTCATTAATTATGTAAATACCTAATTCTGGGCTTAAGAGCTGAAGGTCTGATTTTCGGTATATAGGGATAACTATCGATACAGTTTTTTTGAAAAATATTACGTGCCCTGGATGACCTTTGAACCAAAATGTACATATATGTCCATAACTTAGTAATAACTAAGGCTACACCCTTCATATTTGGTAGGATGGAAGACCTTATGACGCCACATCCTGTACCAAATTAATTATGCACATATATAATTTTGGGCAAGCAAATAGAGCTGGATGTCTGATTTTTGGTATATATATGGATTACTATGGGATACAATTTTTTTAGAAAATGTAACATGACCTCGATGACCTTTGACCTCAAATATACATATTTGTTTAAAAGTAACCACAAGCTCAACCTCAGTAACCACAAGGGCTACACCCTTCATATTTGGTATGATGGTAGACCTTATAGTTCCATATCATTTACCTAATTAATTATGCACATATCTAATTTCGGGCAAGCTGAAAGAGCTAGAGGTCTGATTTTTGGTATATAGGGATAACCATGGCATTCAATTCCTTTAATAAAATGTCACATCACCTCGGTGACCTTTGACCTCGATTTCACAAAAACTACTATAGCCTTCCATCTTTTTGCACATGTATTTCTCTATTGTCCCTGTTGACCCAGATGTCTCCAAACCCAGTCATTGCTGCTTTGATTTGCTTTGCTTTGACAAAATTAACATTTAGGTTGAAATTTTTGACATTTTTTGTCAAAAAATTCTCTGAAATTTTCTTTAGTTTAAGTGGTCGTGTTTTTGATTTGGTTATAATTGCCTCGAAATTTCTAAGTCACATGCGGTTTTTTTCGGGTGGCTATGAAATGCCTCCGATTTCTAAGTTCAAAGCTGGTATGTTTAGGGTGGTTATGCTTATGCCTCAAAATTTCTCAACCACAAGCAGGTATGTTTGGGGCGGTAAGGATATAGCTTCAACATTCTCAGTCTAAAGCAGGCGTCTTTTAGGTACGCCCACATCATACCTAGCCATGGAGGTAGAAATTGAGTAGGACTAGTCACAAACCAACAACACACCAGTTTACACAGTGGTTTGTCTTAGGTTTGACAAGGGTATGTTGTAATCTTTGGGGTGTTGTTCAGGTACTGTATTGGTAGACCTTAAGGTGTATCCCAGTGTCTTTAGATTTGGTGAGGGACTACCCTTCGGATATTACGAGGTACAATAGCAGGATTTTCTCTGGCTGGCAATCGGCTCAATGCTTTAAAACCACAGTCGATTTTTTGAACTATATCAATCAATGCATATAGCGAAATCGTCATTATAATTTCCTCCGAATTTAAAATATTTGTCTGTGTGTCGCCCCCTCGCTTCTGATACACTTTAGATGGATTGTAAAACAATTAATTATTCTTGGCGTGAGCGGCCAGACTTGCAGCATAGCTTTTAGCGGTGCTTGCATCGAAAATTTCACCTACGGTACGGGATACTAACAGATCGGTAAACTGTTGAAGACTCAGTCACCAACACACACACATTTCATCGCATTTGGCGGGATCTTTTGAACCATATTTAGGGTTGATTGGAAAAATCACTTCTTACTCTAGATTGCCTACATATATAATAGGATCTACATATTCACGAAATACGAATTTGCCTACATCACTTATTTGAACGTTTTCTCCACAATATTTTTATTGCATCTGAAAAAGAAAGGATTGCCATTGTCTTATCGTAATATATAGTTATGAAAAATAATTTTAAAATTTTTTCTATGATATAGATATCAACAAAATGTCATTCATATTCATAAATGGACCAACTGGGAGTGGTAAGAGTTACGATGCAGTAAATTTGGCGGCCTCTCACATACCAGCATTTGACGCCAGTTTTTCTAACACTATTGCCGACTTTTATAATGGGAAAGTGGAGATTGCCTATTTTCAGAACCAGTTTATAGAACATACTCTTAGTTTACAATTTGCGGCCCCTTGGAACGCACTAGGAGGATGACTACACCATTTGTAACTCAACTATAATTCAACATCTGACTTTTCTCAAAGTAGGGGCGTTTCCGTTACATCGGAAGAAAAAAAAGATTGTTTCTAGAGCATTTGACCATTTACATAGTTTCATTATCATATTCAAAGATATGCCTTGGGATTATTGCAGGCGGAATGTGTTGACTCGAGCCAGGTCGTACGAAATAGCCGCCTTAAAAGATCTAGAAGAGATTCCTAACGGTTTAAACAGACTTTCTTAGAAAATTGTAATGACTACAGACTTCCATGTTTGGTAATTGTCAGCCACTTACGTCTACCCTTCTTAAGAATATACTTAATCCAACAATTGATACAGGGACAGTCAGATCAGTAAATTCTCCACAGGCTTTTGACTTCGGAATTGCATGGGGCGGCGGCAGCAGGGATTTTTGATAGATGATATTGAAGAGGAAGAACTTGAAAAAGCTTACTATCCACATGGTCAAGAACAACAACAACAACTTGAGGTGTCACTCAAGAGCCTCCACAAACTTCTTAATGTGAATCTGCGAGTGCTTATAATGCTCTGTTTGACGTACAGGCACTTGACATGATGAGTTAATTTTCTATGGCTCATGTCAGTTGTGACATTATACTTCAACCAGAACTTAGCGATAAAGCTGAACAAGGGGGCTCGAAAGAACGGACCTTTGCAACATGAGAAGTCGCTTTGAAGATCTTGCAAACTTAATATGTGCCCTCGGAGGATCAAATATACCGCCTCATCAACATACAGCCCGCAAGGATGCAATAATGAACATTACTTACGACAATACATGATAAATACTTGGCCAGGTGGATGGGATAGAAATGGTAAACTTACACTTTCTACTTTCAAGAAATCAAGACTAACCTTCGTAATTACTTATGTTAGTACTTGCATAAGAACCCGGAAGGAACTAGCGTAGGAACTACATAAGTACTCCTTCGAAACGCTACATAGTTCTAATAACATTTTCCTCTGGTTCCCAACTATTGAACTTTCTGGATAACCACGCCATTTTATCAGATAGTATTTCTTTCCTCTCTGTTTTTTCGTCTTCAAAATTCGGTCTACTCTGTACAGCTCGTCGGCGCCAGCAGCACTCTGCAGTTCATCAGAATAGAAAGTGCCGAGTATTTCCTCTCCATTCAGATTTTTTATCTTATAAACGGGCGGCGTTCCAAGTAGAGCTGTGTACACCACGACGGGTTTCATTTTCATACTTTCATGTACGGCGTTGTTGTAGTTCTCGAGAAGTTGTAGTAGAATACCGAGCCATTCACGTGTCTGTCTATATGTGAAGAATTTCCACATCATTGTCTTCAACATACGATTAAAACGTTCCACAACACTGGCCTTTTTATCATTAAACGTATGAAACCAGTGAATAGATGCCGACTCAAACCATTTCTGCATTTTCGGTTAGTAAATTCCCGCCCCTCATCTGTCTGAAGTTTGTCAGGTTGCCTCCTCACTGATTTCTTAATCATGTCTTGTAGCGCCTGCAGAGTATCATCTGCTGTATTTGACTGTATAGGCCTGGCCAAACATATTTACTGAGCACATCGATTACTGTCAGCATGTATCGAATGTTTTTATTTTCTTTTGTGAATGATACAGGCATTACCACAAGATCGTCATCCCTCTGGGCGTCTATCGATGATACAAAGACGCGCCTCCCACCGTAGCACCACGAGTACAAGGTACTGGTTTATGAAGATTTATAAGTTAGCTGAGTTTGAAACCAGTCCTTCACCTCTTTCTTAGTAACTTTCAGTCGGCTGGCGCGTGCTGCCTCATATAATTTTTGTACACCTCCAAAACCAGTTCTTGGGTTGAAATATAACTCTCTTAGAGTTCCTTCAGGTGAAGCCATGATTAGCTTTAATATACTAAAAATTGTATGTCGTACGGATGCCGTAAATGAAATACTAGTGTACTGAATGGTCTACTTTTCAATTGTCTGACTAGATCCGTGGCTTCCCTTTCTGACACCTCCATTCCATGTTCTTTATAATAGAATTGTTGTCTATCTTGCTGGGTGTGTAAATAGTACTAACATCTGTATGTTTTCCTGAATGGTATACTAATACTAGTATATTGTTGGGTCAGAACCCAGACATATAATCCGTCTTGTCTTGCGCTGAACGCAAGTTTGACTAAAACGTCACTGTGCTTCTTCATATATTTGGACGAGGCTTAGTCGTCGAGTATTATTAGAGTGTTAGTGCTGGCCCATTCTTTTGCACGAAGGCTAGTGTATCATCCAAAGCATCGAGTCCGACGGAAATATAACACGTGGTCATCCGTGAAAATGAATCTTTTAATATAAACACAATTGGACTATTTTGTGATTATAAGATCTTGAGCATTTTGTTGTAATCTATTTAAAATCACGTAATCTAACAGTGTTTTTGTGTGAAGACGAGGGCAAATTTTATAAATTGTTGATAATTGCACAATCATCAAATACATCTCTAACAAATTTAACATTTTTGTCTAGCTTTTCGCACTCTCAGGAAAGGAGAACCCATTAAATGTAACTGATTTGTCAATTTTGTTTAGGTTTAAGTGAAAATACAAATTCCTTTCCAAGGTTGATTTGTAGGCATTTGCTTTTCTCACCGAACGATGCATGATAAAATTTTAAATTTTCGATGGTAAAATGGCCTTCTACCTCTACCCAAATCAGTTCTGCTGTAGTGTATATTTTTTTGGTGATCTCTCTTTCAAATGATTTAGATGTTAAGAAAATGACTTGTACATTATTTATTTCACATACAAGGAAATGAGACCTGGTAAATTTGATAAAACTACCGTTTTCTTGTGCGTGTGCTAATCAATGCTGGAAAATTTTTAAAAATCACTGAACTATTTCAGCCCTTCTATTAAAAATGAACTCTTTTTGGTAGATGCAAAGAAATGTAATCAATATCATCTGTCTGTTGAAACCTTAAAATATTAACGGCAAAAACCAACAGTTTTTGTCTGGAATTTTTAGGGACTGTGCAGAGATGTCTTTGCAGCTTTCAGGGACCACTCCGAGGAGACCCTAAATCTTTTAGAGACCACACTGACATGACCTTGAAACTTTCAGGGACCACCCAGATGAGTCCTTGAAACTTTTAGGGACCACCCAGATGTGACCCTGAATCTTTCAGGGACTATCCTGATGTGACTTGAAACTTTCAGGGACCACCCAGATGAGTCCTTAAACTTTCAGGGACCACCCAGATGAGTCCTTGAAACTTTCAGACCACCCAGATGAGTCCTTAAAACTTTCAGGGACCACCCAGATGAGTCCTTGAAACTTTCAGGGACCACCTAGATGTGACCCTGAATCGTTCAAGGACTATCCTGGTGTGACCTCGAAACTTTCAGGGACCACCCGGATGAGTCCTTGAAACTTTCAGGGACCACCCAGATGAGACCCTGAACCTTTCAAGGACTATCCTGATGTGTCCTTCGCTCGTCAGCTTGTGCATTCACAAGCATTACTTGGTAAAGCTGACAGGCAGACGAATCACTGAAAAGATTTGGTCCAACTTCCTGCACATACAGCGTCAATATTCATGACGGTCGAAGTTAAGATTATGTAATGGCTTAACACAGCGTCCTCATCGCTCCCATGTGTGACTGGTCGGCCGGCTCCAAAACACGTCTTTGCATATTTATCACGCGACGAGATCTACAAGGCATGTTCTTCCCGGCATAAATGTTATAAACTGGGCTGTGGCTGAACCTTCAGTCGACTAAGACGAGCAGTATTTGACGATTAATGGTAATTTACTCGCTGGTTGAAGTATGCTGTCACTAGCCGACGCGCCGCTGGTCTGAACAGTAAACAATTATTCGCAAACAATCAGTTCATGATGGCACATTCCATTTTAACCTACAGGGGCATCTAGGATTGTGCGATTGTGTAAGGTCCCGGGTAAGGTACATGTTGCTCTTTTATGCTGTAAAGTTTTCCCACCATTTAAAATACTATGGTTGTATGTTACAGTCTTCATGATTAATTTGGAGATGTAGTCGATGATACTTTTCTCATTAAGCGAGACACTGAATCGTACACCAACTAATATGGTCCTTGCTAATTTACATAGTAAAGGTCACGGGTCACATTGTTGTGAGGCTCTGCATTGTTTCAAGTCGAGTGTGTAAACAGCGTGATGTTCGAATGGATTTTGACTACTGCACTAATTCCTTCGTCGGGAAAGGTTGCCGATTCTGAATGTAGGACGTCCAGTACCCTAATTATTTAATTACAAGACTACATGGAAAGCAACGGAATACTGATATCTGCGACGAATTTGATGTCTGTTACCACGGTCCTTTGTGGAGTGACACTTACAGTGCTGTTCCGATCTCGACAATGATGTCAGCAACTGTGATTGTAGCGTGAACATGACTAAGACTATGAGTCCTTGAAACTTTCAGAGACCAACCTGAGGTGTCCCCGAATCTTTCAAGGACTATCCTAATGTGACCTTGAATCTTTCAAAAACCGCCATTGCAAGACGAGTCCTTGAAACATTCAGGGACTACCCTGATGTGTCCCTGGATCTTTTAGAGACCACTCTGATGTGACCTTGAAACTTTAAGGGACCACACGGATGAGTCCTTGAAACTTTCAGGGACCACCCGGATGAGTCCTTGAAACTTTCAGGGACCAACCTGAGGTGTCCCTGAATTTTTCAAGGACTATCCTAATGTGACCTTGAAACTTTCAGGGACCACCCAGATGAGTCCTCGAAACTTTAATCTTTTTAAGGGACCACTTAGATATGACCCCTAAACATTTTAAGGACTGGCCTAGAGAGACATTTTGAAATAGTAAAGAACAATCAGATATGATCCCGGAACCTTCAAATGCATCAAGGTCCTCTAAACAATACAGCAATCATCAAGTTTAGACCTCAAATCTTGACATTTTCAAGAATGTGTATCAATGAGATGAATTATCCTTAAGAAATTGTCAAAAGGATAAATTTACAATTTTGAAAAGCAGATGGCTTTAAATACTACAATTTTTTAAATACTACTTTAACATTTAATTCAATAATTACAGTTTTGATGTTTTCACTAGAAAAATTGATAATTACTAAATGCTTTGAGTAAACCCTCTCTTAGAGAGCACATTCTGTGACTTTTACTGTTCATCTTATAATCACAAAATAGTTCCAATTGTGTTTATATGTTTTACTGCTCATGAATGTCGGAAAATTGAATACTACGTAGTCAAATTTCCCTAAGTACGGACCGGTGAGGAGATTCATGACATACTCCGTTTTGCCAGAATTTGTCGGTCCAGTTATAATCATGTTGAATGGTGGGGTCGCGTACATTTGATCTATATACTGTACATAAATGTAATGAATATGGCTAAAGATAACAAACCAATTTTGCCTAATTCATAAAGAGGGTCCGCGTCGGCGTCTGCGATAGTAGTGACTGTATCTGCTGCCTTCAGAACCCCTATGGGAACAGTTCCGATAGGGGGTCCTTTAGGGGAATGGTGTTGGCGTGAGGCGACTCGTCCTGCCACTTCACAGCATCCTCATCACCATCTATATCATGTTTAGCACTTTCTTTAATTTTGTGTTTACATCTCCGTTTACCCCGAAGACCATAGATTCTGTTGCGTATTGCAATTCATTATTATAACCTGTGATTGCTGGCCCGAAAGAATAACCATTTTTGACAGCAAGAGAAGTAAATTGGGCGAAACGGCTATGTCAAGTTTGACACCAGTATTCCTTATTGTGTCTTGGTACGCTGATAACTGATTACTTTGTCAGTATTACGAATTTTATTTTCAAGGAGGACGCCAAATTCTTTTCTTACTTGCTCTGCACTGCCAGTATCGCCCGCTATGGTATATGAATAGTAGCTTGTGCGCCGAGGATGCAATATACGCATGCTTCAAGGCTTTAATTGAGGCGGGCGAGACCGGCCTTTGTTAGCACGGAGTTCCCTTCAGAGGGATGGAACTATTGTATTGCACCTCGATCAATCACTTCTGAAGAAATAACAGTGGGGTCTGTCTTTGTCGGGCAGTATATGTTTTTTCTTTCTACAAATTGTATGTGTGTAATAAACGCCTCCGTCGGCGAAGAGGAAAAGTCGTGACCATTGTATACAGCTGCAGGTTGATGAACGATATCGAAAGTTGGACTTCATGGGGCTTATATTTCCAAACTCGGTGCAGAGAAGTTCATATGTCACTAGATTGTACGGATTGTCGCCGGCTTTGAAGACACCTCCAGTATCGTCTTGAAGTGCAACCTCCATTTTGTGAAGGATCCGACGTACTATAAAATATACATAAAGATGACAGAATGATTGTATTTGCAGCGGAAATTGTTATCCAAGAGATGGGCAAATGATATACCACAACCAGTAGTGCTGCACCAACTACGGCAAAATTTAATTGCTGGTCCCAGTATTTCATGTGCAGGCCACCAAACCATATATTACTTTCTTTAGCTGTTTGATGAGTGATTACGTTATCTTTGAATATATCCGGCAGATGAAAAGTAAATTTATCTTTCGGCGTTACATATATTCTAAGTTCATGATAATAGGTTTTATGTCGTTTGGTTTGGAAGGAATATCAGCATGCTGTACTGTTGGTACGCTCGTCTTATTCAGTTAAATAGCAACCGGGGATGCATCTGTACTCATGATATACATATAGATTTTAATGGAGGAGAATTTTCAGATTCCGTATTTTACCTTTGGAACGCTTGTCATATTCTAGACAATGTTAATACTGTATTTCGGATTCAGGTTTTAACGAACTTTTTAATTTTTACTAAGAATAGATAACAAACTGCAAACAATGGAAAATTTAATAAAATCATCGGCAGCGGTGAATACATCGACAGCGACAATGGTATTGACCGCAGCATTGGACCCGATCAATAATAGAGACAAAGCGTGAAAAAATACTCTGTGTCATTGCAAATGGTCAAAGCAAGTTATTTTTGGTAAGGAGATTCCAGTTAGAGAAGTGGAAAAGTGGAACGATGAATCCATAACACGAGTCTTTAAAGTCTATGAAGCGAAATACAGTTCTCTTATAAGTGATACAATCACTCAAAGTTTCATAGATCTAGGAGCCCGAGCAATCAGTCAGGTGGTTCTATGCCTCTGATCTTAAACAGGATTTTATTCTAAACAGTGAACTAAAACGATTATCAGGATGGATAGCCTACAAAAGGGGGCCCTTACTTGCTCTAGTTTCCACCGGTTTCATTATGGGTAAACATGTAGATTTTAAAAAAATCATGTTTAATATAATACCTGAAATAAATGTATTCAACTTCGCAAGCACCCCAAATGGTTCCAACACTTACTCAGCAAACCGAAACGCGTCCGAAAGGGCTCCTCCGGCTCTGATGGCGACACCACAGCGCAATGTAGATAGGATTATGTTACCGACGAAACATTCAGGGAGAGTTGCTACGGGAGGAGATTAGCAGAATGGAACAGACAGAACAAGGGAAAGAAATGCCAAGCAATAGTGCAGCGGGAATCAATAGAAATGACTGATGTAGACTGTAACAGCTCCGATTGCCCTCCAGCGGCTCCACAACAGTATGACAGATGGTATAATAATTGTTATCTTGTTTTAGGAATTATAGGAGCTCCATTGACTGCATTAAGATTATATTTGGGGCGTGCTCGGTATACTTGTCCCCTTCGGAACGCTCTTAAGCGACCGAGTCCCCTCCGAAATGCGCCTACGCGTGAGCTGCTTCAGAAAGCGACGTCTACAGAGCCCATATTCTTTCATGAATATGACTTGGTTTGTGTACCGTCTATTTACTGTCTGTTCTGTGCTGTTTGTGTCCATGTTTACAACTATTGTCTTACGAATTCTGACCTAATGCCATTGGATTATGGATTGGTATGATTGCGATTATTTTGAGTAGTGTGTAAACAAGAAGAGTTATTGCTTCATTGTCTCAGGGTGTAAATAGCATGTCTGTAAAATTAAGCGTATCGCTGTAAAGGGGAAGTGTGATACATACAAAGAGTACAAGCCAGTAACCAGGAGAAATAGCTACACTGTACAGTTCATGAAACAGTCAGGGGAAGTGTTCTATGGCCAAGTAAGGTACTATGCCAAATGTAAACTTGTGTGCTAATGAATTATTGTGTACAGAAGCATGTTTTTGTCAGAAACCTGTATATGTCGCCATGATAGAGACAAGTTCAAAGTCAGGCATGATCCAAAGGCATGTATAATACAAGATGATATCACAAATGCAACTTTGAAGCATATCATCCCTGTAGATAAAAATGAAAGACAACTTGTGTGCATAGACATTGGAAGTATAACTCAATGTTGTGTTTTTGTTGATTGCAACAGAGCTGAATTTTTTGTGAGTGTCTGTTCTCCAACAGCATAGAAAAGGATTAGGGGACTCAGTAATTCTGTGGACAGATTTTCTTTTTCCAAGCTTGCAAACACATTTTACAGAAATATGAGTGAAATTTCACATTTTCTGTGCACTTGCTACATATAAATCAATGCATTATGGGAATGATATGGAAATGTAAATTAATTAGTTAACACATAGTCATTTCATTACATGCAATAAAATATTCAAGAGAATTGATTTTTTTTAGTAATAGTGTGAATGTTTAATTATAGCCAGTATCAACATATATTTCTATCATTCAGTCTGTAATATGAATACTATCACCATTCTATGATTTAAAAAACATTTTCTGCGAAAATTATAAATTAAAAGTTGTGTTGTGAGGAAATCTGAATGAAATCAAAAGTATACATATTAGTTCACAATTAGTTTAACAATATGAGCTTATAGTATATGTTAGCATTTGTCATCTGAATGTATGTATGTATTGTATGTGTGTGTGTGTCTATTCATTTCTTTATTGCAAGCAACCCTTTCAAAGCAGGGGCTCACTAAAAATAACAGAGCAGCAAATTACGCAGGGATCTGGAAATGCAAGTAAACAATTACAGAACTAGCTAAAAAAATATCAACCACAATATGCTGAAAAGGAAATAATAGTTTATGTATATATGAATGTATGTGTGTGTGTGTATGTATGTATGTATGGAGATGTGTATTGATTTACGGATTGATGGATATGCACGGGTACATACGGTAACTGTCAACTGCTAAAACATTAAAATCACTGCACATTTAAGCTTCGTATTTTGTGTGTAAATGCATTCTTGGCTGTAGATGAGATTTTTTAGGGTTTCGAGACCACAGGTCCGAAACCCTCTGGTAATCGTTTTGTTTTTATTATTATTATTTATTATTATTATTATTATTATTATTATTATTATTATTATTTTTTTCTTCTTCTTCTTCCGTCCTCTAAATACAACTGCCATGCGAACACGGTTGCTCGTAGAGGCTTCAAATTTGGTACATAGATAAAACTCACAAGTAATTTTTTGATCACATGACTATAACAATGGGTCACGTGACCTGGCGATCATTTTGAAATTAAACTTTAAAATAGACCTCATTTGCAAACAAATTAATCAATAAAACTAACATAGGGCTAGGCTCCTTCATGCCAAATATAAAGGTCATTGGCCTGCCGATTTTGAGAAGATTTCTAATGAATAATTGTTCACTTTTTTCAGTGACCTTTGACCTCCCCTATACCTATGCAGCTTAGCTATGGTAATTGCTTATTCTGCCTATGTTAAAGTCCAAGAAAGCCAGTGTCTATCGGACAATGACGGGTAGGGGACCAAATTGCACTCCCCAATTTTGGGGATATCACTGGACCTTTGACCTTGGAATTTCCTTGAACTCATTTAGTATGCACATATCTAATTCTAGGCTTGAATACAGAGCTGGAGGTCTGATTATTGGTAAACAGTGATAATTATGGGGGCAAAGTTTTTTGACAAAATGTCACATGACCAGCCACTTCCTGTACCTCATTAATTATGTAAATACCTAATTCTTGGCTTAAGAGCTGAAGGTCTGATTTTCGGTATATAGGGATAACTATCGATACAATTTTTTGAAAAAATATTACGTGCCCTGGATGACCTTTGAACCCAAATGTACATATATGTCCATAACTTAGTAATAACTAAGGCTACACCCTTCATATTTGGTAGGATGGAAGACCTTATGACGCCACATCCTGTACCAAATTAATTATGCACATATATATTTTGGGCAAGGAAATAGAGCTGGATGTCTGATTTTTGGTATATATATGGATTACTATGGGATACAATTTTTTTTAGAAAATGTCACATGACCTTGATGACCTTTGACCTCAAATATACATATTTGTCTACAACTCAGTAACCACAAGGGCTACACCCTTCATATTTGGTACGATGGGAGACCTTATAGTTCCATATCATTTACCTAATTAATTATGCACATATCTAATTTTGGGCAAACTGAAAGAGCTAGAGGTCTGATTTTTGGTATATAGGGATAACCATGGCATTCAATTCCTTTAATAAAATGTCACATCACCTCGGTGACCTTTGACCTCGATTTCACAAAAACTACTATAGCCTTCCATCTTTTTGCACATGTATTTCTCTATTGTCCCTGTTGACCCAGATGTCTCCAAACCCAGTCATTGCTGCTTTGATTTGCTTTGCTTTGACAAAATTAACATTAAGGTTGAAATTTTTGACATTTTTTTGCCCAAAATTTCTCTGAAATTTTCTTTAGTCCAAAGTGGTCGTGTTTTTGATTTGGTTATAATTGCCTCGAAATTTCTAAGTCACATGCGGTTTTTTTCGGGTGGCTATGAAATGCCTCCAATTTCTAAGTTCAAATCTGGTATGTTTAGGGCGGTTATGCTTATGCCTCTAAATTTTCAACCACAAGCAGGTATATTTGGGGCGGTAAGGATATAGCTCAACTTTTGTCAGTCTAAAGCAGGCGTGTTTTAGGTACGCCCACATCATACCTAGCCATGGAGGTAGAAATTGAGTAGGACTAGTCACAAACCAACAACCACACCAGTTTACACAGTGGTTTGTCTTAGGTTTGACAAGGGTATGTTGTTATCTTTGGGGGTGTTGTTCAGGTACTGTATTGGTAGACCTATAGGTGTATCCCAGTGTCTTTGATTTGGTGAGGGACTACCCTTCGGATATTACGAGGTACAATAGCAGGATTTTCTCTGGCTGGCAATCGGCTCAATGCTTTAAAACCACAGTCGATTTTTTGAACTATATCAATCAATGCATATAGCGAAATCGTCATTATAATTTCCTCCGAAATTTAAAATATTTTGTCTGTGTGTCGCCCCCTCGCTTCTGATACACTTTAGATGGATTGTAAAACAATTAATTATTCTTGGCGTGAGCGGCCAGGCTTGCAGCATAGCTTTTAGCGGTGCTTGCATCGAAAATTTCACCTAAGGTACGGGATACTAACAGATCGGTAAACTGTTGAAGACTTGGTCGCCAACACACACACATTTCATCGCATTTGTGGGATCTGTGGAGCCATATTTGGGGTTAATGGGGAAAACCACTTCTAACTCTATATTGTCTACATATATAATAGGATCTACATATTCACCAAATACTAATTTACCTATATCACTAATTTGAACGTTTTCTCCACTTTCAATATTTTTATTGCATCTGAAATAGAAAGGATTGCCATTGTCTTATCGTAATATATCTTTACGAAAATATTTTAAAAAAAATTCTATATATAGATATCCCAAAAATGTCATTCAATTCATAAATGGACCACCTGGAAGTGGTAAGAGTTACGATGCAGTAAATTTGGTGGCGACTCACATACCAGCATTTGACGCCGTCATTTTTTCTAACACTATTACCGACTTTTATAATGGGAAAGTGGAGAGCGCCGATTTCCAGAATAAGTTTATAGAACATACTCTTAGTTTACAATTTGCGGCCCCTTTGGAACGCACTAGGAGGATGACTACACCATTTGTAACTCAACTATAATTCAACATCTGACCTTTTCTCAAAGTAGGGGCGTTTCCGTTACATCGGAAGAAAAAAAAGATTGTTTCTAGGGCATTCGACCATTTACACATTTTCCTTATCATATTTAAAGACATGATTTGGGATTATTGCAGGCAGAATATTGCAAGACAATATGAAATAACCGAGTCCGCCTTAAAAGATCTAGAAGAGATTCATAAGCGGTTCAAACAGACTTTCTTAGAAATTTGTAATGACTACAGACTTCCATGTTTGGTAATTAGTCAGCCACTTACGTCTACCCTTCTTAAGAATATACTTAATCCAACAATTGATACAGAGACAGTCGGATCAGTAGATTCTCCACAGGCTTTTGACTTCGGAATTGCATGGGGCGGCGGCAGCCAGGGATTTTTGATAGATGATATTGAAGAGGAAGAACTTGAAAAAGCTTACTATCCACATGGTCAAGAACAACAACAACAACTTGAGGTGTCACTCAAGAGCCTCCACAAACTTCTTAATGTGAATCTGTGAGTGCTTATAATGCTCCGTTTGACTACAGGCACTTGACATGATGAGTTAATTTTCTATGGCTCATGTCAGTTGTGTACATTATACTTCAACCAGAACTTATCGATAAAGCTGAACAAGGGGGACTCGAAAGAACGGATTAGGTAACATGAGAAGTTGTTTTGAAGAGCTTGCAAATTTAATATATAATGGAGTGTCCCATCACCTCATCCACATACAGCCCGCAAGGATGCAATGAGTGAACACCACTTACGACAATGCATGATAAATACTTGGCCAGGTGGATGGGATAATAATGGTAAACAACACCTTCTACTTTCAAGAAATCAAGACTAACTTCGTAATTACTTATGTTAGTACTTGCATAAGAACCCGGAAGGAACTAGCGTAGGAACTACATAAGGAACTTACGAAGTTCTAATAACATTTTCCTCTGGCTCCCAACTATTGAAACTTTCTGGATAACCTCTCCATTTTATCAGATAATATTTCTTTCCTCTTGTTTTTTTCGTCTTCAAAATTCGGTCTACTCTGTACAGCTCGTCGGCGCCAGCAGCACTCTGCAGTTCATCAGAATAGAAAGTGCCGAGTATTTCCTCTCCCATTCAGATTTTTTATCTTATAAACGGGCGGCGTTCCAAGTAGAGCTGTGTACACCACGACGGGTTTCATTTTCATACTTTCATGTACGGCGTTGTTGTAGTTCTCGAGAAGTTGTAGTAGAATACCGAGCCATTCACGTGTCTGTCTATATGTGAAGAATTTCCACATCATTGTCTTCAACATACGATTAAAACGTTCCACAACACTAGCTTTTTTGTCACTATAGGTGTGAAACCAGTGAATGCCGACTCCTCGAACCATTCCTGCATTTTTCGTTAGTAAATTCCCGCCCCTCATCTGTCTGAAGTTTGTCAGGTTGCCTCCCACTTTTTCTTAATTATGTCTTGTAATGCCTTCAGAGTATCATCTGTTGTAATTGACTGTATAGGCCTGGTCCAAACATATTTACTGAGCACATCGATTACTGTCAGCATGTATCGAATGTTGTTATTTTCTTTTGTGAATGATACAGGCATTACCACAAGATCGTCATCCCTCTGGGCGTCTATCGATGATACAAAGACGCGCCTCCACCCGTAGCACCACGAGTACAAGGTACAGGTTTATGAAGATTTATAAGTTAGCTGAGTTTGAAACCAGTCCTTCACCTCTTCTTAGTAACTTTCAGTCGGCTGGCGCGTGCTGCCTCATATAATTTTGTACACCTCCAAAACCAGTTCTTGGGTTGAAATATAATTCTCTTAGAGTTCCTTCAGGTGAAGCCATGATTAGCTTTAAAATACTAAAAATTGTATGTCGTACGGATGCCGTAAATGAAATACTAGTGTACTGAATGGTCTACATTTCAATTGTCTGACTAGATCCGTGGCTTCCCTTTCTGACACCTCCATTCCATGTTCTTTATAATAGAATTGTTGTCTATCTTGCTGGGTGTGTAAAATAGTACTAACATCTGTATGTTTTCCTGAATGGTATACTAATACTAGTATATTGTTGGGTCAGAACCAAGACATATAATCCGTCTTGTCTTGCGCTGAACACAAGTTTGACTAAAACGTCACTGCGCTTCTTTATATATTTGGACGAGGCTTAGTCGTCGAGTATTATTAGAGTGTTAGTGCTGGCCCAATTTTATGCACGAAGGCTAGTGTATCATCCAAAGCATCGAGTCCGACCGGAAATATAAACACGTGGTCATCCGTGAAAATGAATCTTTTAATATATATTTTATTGTTCATGATGTCGGAAAATGAATACTACGTAGTCAAATTTCCCTAAGTACGGACCGGTGAGGAGATTCATGACATACTCCGTTTTGCCAGAATTTGTCGGTCCAGTTACAATCATGTTGAATGGTGGGGTCGCGTACATTTCCTTCGGATCTATATACTGTACATAAATGTAATGATATGACTAATGATAACAAACCAATTTTACAAAATTCGTAAATAGGGTCCGCACCAGTGTCTGAGATAGTAGTGACTGTATCTGCTGCCTTCAGAACCCCTACGGGTACAGTTCCGGATAGGGGGCTCCTTTAGGGGAATGGTGTTGGCGTGAGGCGACTCGTCCTGCCACTTCACAGCATCCTCATCACCATCTATATCATGTTTAGCACTTTCTTTAATTTTGTTTACATCTCCGTTTACCCGAAGACCATAGATTCTGTTGCGTATTGCAATTCATTATTATAACCTGTGATTGCCTGGCCCGAAAGAATAACCATTTTTGACGGCAAAAGAAGTAAATTGGGCGAAACTGCTATGTCAAGTTTGACACCAGTATTCATTATTGTGTCTTGGTATCGCTGATAACTGATTACTTTGTCAGTATTACGAATTTCATTTTCAAGGAGGACGCCAAATTCTTTTCTTACTTGCTCTGCACTGCCAGTATCGCCCGCTATGGTATTATGAATAGTAGCTTGTGCGCCGAGGATGCAATATACGCATGCTTCAAGGCTTTAATTGAGGCGGGCGAGACCGGCCTTTGTTAGCACGGAGTTTCCCTTCAGAGGGATGGAACTATTGTATTGCACCTCCGATCAATCACTTCTGAAGAAATAACAGTGTGGTCTGTCTTTGTCGGGCAGTATATGTTTTTTCTTTCTACAAATTGTATGTGTGTAATAAACGCCTCCGTCGGCGAAGAGGAAAAGTCGTGACCATTGTATAAAGCTGCAGGTTGATGAACGATATCGAAAGTTGGACTTCATGGGGCTTATATTTCCAAACTCGGTGCAGAGAAGTTCATATGTCACTAGATTGTACGGATTGTCGCGGCTTTGAAGACACCTCCAGTATCGTCTTGAAGTGCAACCTCCATTTTGTGAAGGATCCGACGTACTATAAAATATACATAAAGATGACAGAATGATTGTATTTGCAGCGGAAATTTGTTATCCAAGAGATGGGCAAATGATATACCACAACCAGTAGTGCTGCACCAACTACGGCAAAATTTAATTGCTGGTCCCAGTATTTCATGTGCAGGCCACCAAACCATATATTACTTTCTTTAGCTGTTTGATGAGTGATTACGTTATCTTTGAATATATCCGGCGGATGAAAAGTAAATTTATCTTTCGGCGTTACATATATTTCTAGTTCATGATAATAGGTTTTATGTCGTTTGGTTGGAAGGAATATCAGCATGCTGTACTGTTGGTACGCTCGTCTTATTCAGTTGAATAGCAACCGGGGATGCATCTGTACTCATGATATACATATAGATTTTAATGGAGGAGAATTTTCAGATTCCGTATTTTACCTTTGGAACGCTTGTCATATTCTAGACAATGTTAATACTGTATTTCGGATTCAGGTTTTAACGAACTTTTAATTTTTACTAAGAATAGATAACAAACTGCAAACAATGGAAAATTTAATAAAATCATCGGCAGCGGTGAATACATCGACAGCGACAATGGTATTGACCGCAGCATTGGACCCGATCAATAATAGAGACAAAGCGTGAAATAATACTCTGTGTCATTGCAAATGGTCAAAGCAAGTTATTTTGGTAAGGAGATTCCAGTTAGAGAAGTGGAAAAGTGGAACGATGAATCCATAACACGAGTCTTTAAAGTCTATGAAGCGAAATGCAGTTCTCTTATAAGTGATACCATCACTCAAAGTTTCATAGATCTAGGAGCCCGTGCAATCAGTCAGGTGGTTCCAATCGATGATCTAGATAACTATGCCTCTGATCTTAAACAGGATTTTATTCTAAACAGTGAACTAAAACGATTATCAGGATGGATAGCCTACAAAAGGGGGCCCTTACTTGCTCTAGTTTCCACCGGTTTCATTATGGGTAAACATGTAGATTTTAAAAAAATCATGTTTAATATAATACCTGAAATAAATGTATTCAACTTCGCAAGCACCCCAAATGGTTCCAACACTTACTCAGCAAACCGAAACGCGTTCCGAAAGGGCTCCTCCGGCTCTGATGGCGACACCGCAGCGCAATGTAGATAGAATTATGTTACCGACGAAACATTCAGGGAGAGTTGCTACGGGAGGAGATTAGCAGAATGGACCAGACAGAACAAGGGAAAGAAATGCCAAGCAATAGTGCAGCGGGAATCAATAGAAATGACTGATGTAGACTGTGAACAGCTCCGATTGCCCTCCAGCGGCTCCACAACAGTATGACAGATAGTATAATAATTGTTATCTTGTTTTAGGAATTATAGGAGCTCCATTGACTGCATTAAGATTATATTTGGGGCGTGCTCGGTATACTTGTCCCCTTCGGAACGCTCTTAAGCGACCGAGTCCCCTCCGAAATGCGCCTACGCGTGAGCTGCTTCAGAAAGCGACGCCTACAGAGCCCATATTCTTTCATGAATATGACTCGGTGTGTGTACCGTCTATTTACTGTCTGTTCTGTGCTGTTTTGTGTCCATGTTTACAACTATTGTCTTACGAATTCTGACCTAATGCCATTGGATTATGGATTGGTATGATTGCGATTATTTTGAGTAGTGTGTAAACAAGAAGATTTATTGCTTCATTGTCTCAGGGTGTAAATAGCAACACGTCATTAACAGCAATAGCGTCCCCCCTTACTTCAGTCATTGTTGCTACAAAGTTTAATTAAAAATAGACCTTGTACAATTGTACAATTTACATCAAACTATTTTACTTGTTTTCCTTTCCTAAAAATATTAAAAAGTGTGGTGAAAGCATAGTCATGGAGTTGCACCCGAAATCACATTTGCTGGTTTGCTCAGCTGTCAGCCCTACTGCATCATGGATGAAAAGGGCAATGTAATAAATTTGAAATCATTTTTTTGGTTTTGCATACAAAATTTTGAGTGAAGTGTGTGTGTCACTGGATGTACCACAAATACGTCCATAGTGTGTCTTAGCCGTCCTGATTCTCGCAAAAGGCCAGCATCGACAAAGATATAATAGCGTAATAGGTGTGAAAGCGATTATCAAGCCCTCTTGTACAATTCTCTTTTTTACATCCATGACTGCACAGAGTCCATTCTTATGATGCTAACACTTATAAGTTTTGCGTAAAATAAAGAGTGACGGTGATAGCTCCATGCCGTGATTAAAAACAACCTTAGTTTGTTGTCTTACTGAATCCCAGCCGACTAAGTATACACTATTATTGATAGTGTAAGTCAACACTGGCAAAATTCGAGACTGCTGAGAAGGTAAGACCATTATCAAATACGAAATGTGTAAATATATCGGTCATTTTATCCTGATGAATTAGCGAACATCTATTAACTGTTCAGGAGGGCTATATCGCCCGTCTATTACCCGAGGGGCCGGTGTTACCCAAAACACATTCTATTCCACGAGGCCATACGCGATGTGTTTCTGGTAACACACGACCACGAGGGGTAATGAACAGGCGCTATAGCCCGAATGAAGACCAGGTCATAGGTGCTTTATAACGCACCACATGCTCATGCTGTATTATGTTATAGTTTTAATGTGTTTTGATATTTTGCACCACAACACTACGGCCGAGAGCGCCCAATTTAGTACGGTTATAGCGTCCCGATTTTTCGCCATATATGCTTGGAGTGCGCGTTCAGAGAGTCAATTTCACTTCCCGCGTCATGTCGAAAATTTCGCCGTATTTTCTTGCTGCACATCCAAATATTAATGAAAGAGCAACAGGTCCTATTTCCCGTATATACTGCCATTACAATTATAATATTTAGGGAAGAATTTGACATGGGATTTCCAAAAATACGTAAGCGATAACAGATATGTGCAAAATCACGTAAAAACACAGTCAACAGCAAAACGATCTTCAACTCGTCATTTCATAAAAATAAGAGGAAACTCAAAAAAATAAAACCATAGAGTTCTAGTTATCCTTCATGATATGTGTCATACCAAATATTATAAAATATAACAGCGAAATGAAAAAGTTAAACCAACGTTTTTTTCAGATGTATTTTTCATTTTACGATGTCTCTAATCAGCTTGATTTCCAATAGAAAACAATGGCGTCTGATGTACTAAACAGACCGTAAAACTCTCGCTCGTTCAAATTTCTCAATTCTGAACCAATGATAGTGAAAAGTGACACGGTGTTTCCTTGATTTGTATACAAATTGCTGTCGTTTTAGTTTTTTGAATTACTCGACGAAACTTGTTTTAGTTGCATTAAATTTTCCGATCGCTGAATTTTTGCTCTTGCCCTCTATAAAATGGCGATCTTACGGCGTTTGCATATGCAGAATCAGGGTCTAATATTGACCCATTTTAATCGGTTAGTGTCTCTTAAATTGTACAGACCAAATACCAGTCGGGTTGTTGTAATTTATACCAAATTTGGCAAATATCAACTATGCAAATTCAAGTAAACTGCAAAAATAACACAGAACAGAGGCGGACGGGCGTAGAGTCTCCACTGTAATCGTGCAGTGACCGTTATCGATCGATATTTTCTGTCCAATTGATACATTGTTGTCTCGCTCACTCGCGTGTAGTCCCCGTTCACAATGGCGCCAATTCTACGCCGAGGTGCGCCAAAATATGCTGAAACGTACGTAAAAGTATCACCAAAATGGAAAAAAGTGTCGTCGATTTACTTTCAGTACAGGAAAACAACAGATACCTCGATGTTAAAGTGTATGAGTCGATATAAGGGTTATTGTGCAAATGTTTATGACGTGACTTCAACACACGAGCACCCGGCACAAGCGACGCCCAAACAGATTTTAGATAGATAATCTATTGAAAATAAATTGATACAATGTTCGCCGTTGTCAATAGCGACCGCCTGAGAGCGCTGTTTGAAAGAAATTATGCTTCGCGGAATACCGTTCACTGATGCATACTTTTGGGCCGTAGTGCAAAAATCCATTGTGACGAATTTAACTTAATCGGCGATATTTCCATAGCACTTACAGTTGTACGTGGTACCACTTTCTTTCAAAAAATATCCTCAGCATACCTAGCAAACAACCTTGGTTGCACTTTAATCTTTTCGACGTCGAGCTGTTCAAGTCCTATGCGATTCGAATGTTGGAAAATGTTGGAAAATCTGTTCTAGAGAGAGGCTCATCGCTCATTCGAACGCACATCACCTTCTTACCACCTGTCATTGTCGCACAGTTGCAGACGACACTATGGTCACGTGACCGAGGACTTTCCAAAATTTGGTCTGAACTTTTTTTCAAAGGAAATAGCTTTTAAAAAAACACCATCTGACGTCATTTTGACGATAAAATTGGGCTAGCAGTATCTATTTCCTCGTCACGAGACGTATTCTGGCGAATCGCGACACGGAATTAGCATGTAGTGTGTCATAATATCATTTTCAAGCCCACGCTCCTGGTATGTGGCCACAATGCCTATGCAGTCTAGTCATGATGAAGGGTGCAGCACAGACAGAATAAATTATTTGTTTTCTCAAGCAACAAGCATTGTCAGGGCCGGAACTTCTTGCCTTGGACTCAGTGCCGGAAATGTGGGGAGGCTTCCTGGTATCCTCCCTGGTATAATATTATGGACACTCTGGCGCACAGACGCTTCAATCGTCGTTTGGGTGTGGAGGGTGTGTGGCTTGACTAAAACCCTATAATGCAACTTTAAACTTGTATCTTTGGGGTTTCGCAAAGTTACCACCAAATTGCCTGTGCCCTGGCGAGTGCGTTGTAATTATCAGGCGATTCGACTACCGTTCAAAAACGAATTAGGAATGTTTTAAAATAATGAATAAATTTAAATACTGAACACAGAAACGACATAACTGAAAATACTTTGCTACAGCTGATGGCACCAGTCATATGAAATACTCTAAAAGCGAACTTTCTATTGTCTTAGTTTCCGTATGAGTATATCGGTACAGCCAGGCGCCTAAAAAGCATGCATGTAAAAAAGATACATTAATGCTGTGAGGTCAAATTATTTTTCACAGCTATGTAAAGATGTGTCCTTTTTTCTGATTTTCTCATAGTGCTTTAAGTTTCATTAAATTTTGTACCTACTATTTTGTAGTACAATTGTACTTTTCTGGTCAGATTTTAGAGTTGTAAACGTTGTACCTCATGTACCGCTATAATCGCCAAGTTTGCCTATTGGGCATGTAAGTGTAAAAGCAAAGTAAATGACTGGACATATCAGTGCTTTGCGCCAATGGTAGGCTATTGCATGGATCATGGGGTGAATGCCGGTTGGCTAGCTGATGCAGGACTCAGCGGCAATCAAGGCCTTAAGGTGCGTGTCGACCTGTCGCTGGTGCGAAAAAAGTTGCTCTCTTCCACCCAAATTGCTAAAATGGGTTGTCAAGTTACGTCCCATTGAACGGAGAATAAAACTTGCTGCTTATCGAACCAGGGAGATTTAGTATACCAGGTATGTATAGTTGTCCTTTTATTCTTAACCAGCACAGGTGTCTTACATACGTTACTCATTCTCGTATAAACGTGTTCTGCAATGTCTTTATCTTGCAAAATGTCTAACATTTGTTTTGTTTAAACCATCGACATTACTGATAATTTCAAATGAACAATGGACATCTAATTCCCGGGCAACTTTATGCTAATGTTACCTTTTTGTGATCGCCGTGCAATAGATCCGGGATGAGCGTTGATTCCAGTTAGAGACTGTATAGAAATTACAGGGGGAGGGGTGTTGGTTAGTGTTTCGAAAATTTAGAGTAATGACCCTTCAAAAGTGTTTTCAACAAAAAGATTGCCCAAATTTTCTTTCGCCCTTTGTGTCACAGACTGTGTTGATCTTTTATTAATATTGACATATTATTGTTTATTTGACCCTTGAACTTTCAAAGAATACCTTAAACCTTTAGTAATATAATTTAATCACCCTGGGTGAAAGTCCAATAGCATATTTGTTGTTTCTATCTGCTTTCAAACACTGTTCTCACCATGTACATTGATATCATTTGTCAAATATTTCTAAAAGCACCCATTTAACTTGTGATGTATCTAAAATATCAATTCACATTGTTTTTCAGAGAGCAGAATGTATGTTGATAGTGAATCAACATTCCAATGATATTCGCAAACCAAATTTCTTGCACACACATTCACTAGTAGCCTGCTCAGTCTAATTAAGTACACTCATATCAATAATCAAGCATCTATAAATACATAGATGTGGCTAGTTTTGTATTGCAAGATAAGATTTCATGGTTTCCTCATAGACAACAATGTATAGTGAATCAACAGTTATATGGAATGCAAAAATCAAATTTCTTGTACACTGATGTAATTTTCCCCCAAATTCCAAGTACAAAAACTACATCCATTATTAAACATGTATAAATGGGCATGTTATGCATGTTTATAGGGCAAAATTTTCAATAGTTTTCCGAATTGATTCTGATGCATTGTAATTCAATATTTTTCAGTGAAGGAACTGTATCGGCCACGTTTTCTTTTGTATGGTTGCGATAGTTGTGCAAATATGATGAACTTGCCTAAAATGCATGGGTGATTCTTCAAAAATGCTTTTGTGAACAATAGCACGCCCCCAAGGTGGTAACCCCCAGCCCCGTAATTTCTGTCCAGGCCCTATGAAAGTAAATAGAGGAACATATGACTGTTTTACCTTAAATCGTTTGTTTAAACCTACGCTGAAAATGGCTGAAATGAATGAGGTGTTGTTATCCTTCATTTTCTTTTGAAACTGCAATCAGTTGAATATGTTAGTAGATTTTTGAATTAAGTCCCACAAGCCTCCTGATTCTTGTAGCTAAAATTTATGTTTGTATTGTGCTCAATAATGGAAAAGAACCCCTTGAATGTTCTGTGTCCGTTCAATAGTCATTGGAGGCATTATATTCATGTTGTCACTTTATTTCTTAAGTCAAATTAATAGTGTTAATTAAGAAGTGATGCAAAGTAAGATGAGTTAGCATGTTTAAAGCCCCACCTAGCTGTGCATGTAACTCTTGAAATTTGTTGGTCTCATAATATCTTCCAATGCTGTCCTGTTTTTCTCTGAATTCGACCCTCTGAAATGATATGACCTTTGAATGCATTAGATAACCATTCCTTAGTGGAACATTTGACACGTTAATTCAAATTGTAACATTCATTTTGATTTCCCAATTTTCAAAAATTGGTAATATTACTAAAGGACATAGAACATACAATGTATCGGTTGAAAATATTCAGCTCTCTGCATTATACATTCGACTACTCTGTGCAGTTTATGTAAAGATTTCAGTGCAGATATGCACAGTATCCTCAGTGTTTGCATATTTTTGGCAAATATCTAATCACAGCGCAATATGTTTCTTCGCTTCGATAAAGTCTGTATGTGCGATGTATGATAGTGAGTATGCGTGCGTGAGTGCTTCACGAACTCTACAACGTGTTGAGCGGTCTCAGTCAGAAAAATGTAACAACTTAGCCGGCTATTGAACAACTCTTTTATGGGAGTGGAGATTTAGCCGAGTGGTTCTGTCTGTGGCCTCTCAGCTAGGCGACTGATGCCGTATGTTGTGGGTTCGAATCCGATTGGAAACTAGCCGTATTGTCTTGTGCAAAATTGCATATACTCTCCCAGCTGGTATTTAATTACAAGTGTACATACACACGAAAATTAGTGTATTTTCACAAAATTATTTCAGCTCTGAAGGATATTGGCTTTAACTGCAGTAAAAAACATACATTCGTGAAACATATGATGAGTAAATTCACATTTTAACAGTCATTTTGATTTTGGTAATATTGCTTTGGAACAGAACATGCAACATCGCAGTTAAAAACATTCACCTCTGTCAGTGTTCAATCTAGGATGTCACAACAGGGGGGGCACTGTAGACCCCTACTCCTGTCACAAAAGGACCATTTTAGAAAATCGGGGGCATCAACACACATGTAAAATCCTTGTATATTCTGTGGAAAATACTATACTCTGTCCACGTGCAATTCAAATGAACTATATATCAACCTATCGGAATTTATGCTTCTAGGGTAAACCTATAAATTTCCTTTGTTGAGTATAAACTTATGTAAAGTATAAACAAATATAAAGTAAACGAGCGTCGACGTCACAATCAATGGTCAATTATACTTCCACCGTTCACCAAAACACATGGTTATTGAAAAACCTACCCGTTCACTCATCGTTCTTTGTTTAGCCTGCATATGTTGCCAATGATATTAGACACTTTGACAGGGTTCATACTTACAGGTCTCGATGAAATGGCTTCACGGCAAATACTGACATAATTTCAGTCAAGAAACCTAAAGCAGAATGGGAAATAAATATGTACTTACCGTAACACCCTAAACACACAGCATAACAGATAGCTTTTAGTTATGTTCGAGCGTTCGTAGCTGTAACGATATGTTGAAAATACCGTGAAACTTGTATGTATTACGAAATTTATGATCATTGATTCTGACCAAAAGGTTTTACATGGCGCTGTTGCTCAGAGAAATCAGATATGTCCGACCTAAATTTTGTTGTTCAAAACGATCTTAGCTGGCCTGCCTTTGTAGGCCATGGAAATGTTATTGTCTGACTCAAATGTGAGTGCCAATGGATTGTCAGATTAATATGATTATCCATCGTCATTGTATCATGAAATATGATGATTCATCATCTGTGTTGAGATATATGATTTTTCCAAGATTTTAATTTATTTATTTACATCCTTACATGTTGCAGGTCCCCTGGAGATGTTAAAGGGGCATTGAAAAATGGGGAAAGGATAGTGTTCAAGGAAAGACAGAGTTACACAAAAAGGCTTGACAACAACAGGAAGAATAAGAGTGGTATGTACTACAAAGTCTGCACTGATAAGTTTTTAGTCTAAAATAGTGACGAGTCAGTCACAATCAGGGTGCTCTTGACAGATTTCGACATGTTAAACTCTAATATATAAAAAATGAGCAATATTTAATGAAACGTTGTTCTTAATATGAAACAACCAGTAGAACCAAACAGGCCCCATCGGAAAAATGGAGCTTTGTGATGATTTTGAGCTGAGCAGTGAAAAAAGTACCCTAAAAATGGGTCAAAATGGGCGTTACACTGTTTCATTTGAAAAGGCACATTTTGTAAACTCACTTTTTGAAACTGTTAGGTTATTTTTTGTCTATTATTCAGAATATTTAAAGTATCATATAGCATTCCTTCTTTCTATTGGAAGTTATTTTATCTCAATACATGGATTTGCATGGAAATGGCGTGATAACAAGTGAAATTTTTGTGTCGTTACACTTTTTATATTTTGACAACAGCATTGATTTATCTCTCTATTATCACTTGGAAAACATCACCCTAGAATGTTTCCTAAAACATCTATTTGATTGGAAGACAAACTGTGATTAGTTGGTACTATATGTTTATAGGGTCAACGTATTGATTATGAATGACAAATCATGATAGTTGCCCACATTTTTTGTCCCCAAAATTTTGTAGTGTCCGTGACACCCGCATAACTTTCAGCCATATTCAGATAGTAGAATCTGATGTCATTAGCCAAAGTGGCCCTGTTTGCCTTCCTTATGTGTTACAAAAATATAATCCATTTACCACTTGTATTGTTTCAGTATATCAAAAAGGGGCAAAATGTAGGGTCCGTGACAGCCTTAGTGTCCGTGACACCAAATCCATACATTACTTTTTACAGTTATTTAAGCTGGTAATTCTATTGTTACCAGCTGCAGGGACATTTTTATTAGAGAGTAACTTAGTTTTTGAGTAAGACATCAAATGAAATATATTAAACCAGTGAAAGATGTTTTTTCTACCTTTATGATTGCAATGTTAAAAACTGTCCTATGAAATAGCGGCATAGGGGTTTAAAAAAGGAATAGAAATAGTGTTATCAGTTATTTCCCAACATAACTTGAAGATAGAAATGTTATTTATAGTGAAATTAAGGCATAACACTGAACAAACTAATTTATTTTCATATTAAACTACTTTCCATTTGCAACTGGCTTCATGTCACGGACACTACACCTAACAAGTGGTTAACCAGTTTTTACTGAAATTACGTTTAATTTCATCTGACATCTGAGTAAACTTCATAGACCATAATAAATTCTTTAAAAACAAAAGAAAATGTGTTTTTGAATTATATAAGGGCGGAAAGTGGTTGCAAATCTGACTATTTATGATGATGCTGCAGTAGTTTCAGCCCCAGTACAGATCTCTGTCAACAGTGATGCATATAAGGGAAGCGTTTATGTCCCTTCAAATTACTTTTCTGTTTTAACCCTTTGTTTGCATTATAAGGGTTTGATGAAATTCCAGTCGTGTGTTGGTTGTTAAGGGAAAGCTATAGTGAGACATAGTCAGATCTATCATGTGATGACTATTGAATGCTGTGATCCTGAAATCTGTATGGAAATACAAGTGTGTGGTTTCTCCTCAGTCGCACAGTTTTGTCTTTCCTAAGTTGTTGGGTCAGATATTTTGTTAGGGGGCCCAGCCAACCGGCTGGGACCCTATTGTTATTGCTCAAGTTCTACTACTTCCTCTTCTTCCTCTTTTTCTTCTTCTTCTGCCGATTCTTTGTCGACCTAGATCTCTAAAACGGCTGAACGAAAACTTCTCAAATTTGCAGGCCATTAGGTATCAATTAGTACTCGTGCACCTGACCCTTGACATTTTGATTGGTCAAGTGACCTGATGGCCATATTGGATTTTCCAAAAACCTAAAAATGGCTTCTCCAGAAGACCTAGGGGTCTAGTTGATTTGAAATTTTTTGTATAGTAAGCATGACCTAAGGTCTCTAGAATTTGCAAATAAAATCGCTTGCGGTCACGTGACCTTGGCCACCATATTGGATTTTCTAAAATAGTCATTTAATCTTTAAAAATCTTCTTCTCCAGAACCAAAACATCGATTAAGCTCAAATTTTACTCATGTCATCCTTACAGTGATCTCTTTTAAGTTTGCAAAAGACATTTTGATCGGTCTCGTGGTTTGGCCGCCATATTTGATTTTGTGAAATCACAATTTAATCTTTAAAATCTTCTTCTCCAGAACAAATTCACCAATTGAACTAAAATTTAAGAAATGTCATCTACAGTGTGATCTATTTCAAGTTTGCGAAAAGCGTTTCGATTGGTCACGTGGTTTGGCCGCCATATTGGATTGTGCAAAAAATCGTAATTTAATCTTTAAAAATCTTCTACTCCAGAACCAAAACACTGATTAAGCTGGAATTTTACTCATGTCATGCTTACAGTGATCTCTTTCAAGTTTTCAAAAGCTTCTACATCTATCATTGAAAGTGTGATCTCTTTCAAGTGTGCGAAAGGCATTTGAATCGGTCTCGTAGTTCGCCGCCATATCGGATTTTGTGAAAAATCGTAATTTAGTCTTTAAAAATCTTCTCCTCCAGAACAAATACACCGATTGAACTAAAATTCTACACTTATTTTCCCTAGTGGTAGTCCTTTAGATTTGCGAAAGGCATTTTGATCAGTCACGTAATTTGGCCGCCATATTGGATTTTGTTTAAATCACAATTTAATCTTTAAAAATCTTCTTCTCCAGAAGCAATACACACATTCAACTGAAATTTTACTCATATCTTTCATAGTGCGAGCACTTTCAAGTTTGAGAAAGGCATTTGGATCGGTTAAGTTGCCCAAATGTTCATAAGGCTGCAGTTTAAAACCTCGTCAGTCAGAAGATCGATTAGTGATGTATGTTATATTGTACACTTGAAAGTCAAAGACGGCACGACAGACTGCAATGCCCGCTGTCAAATTCAGCTAGCAGTCACACGAACCCTAATCTCGGCCCCTTGTGTAAGGCAACTTTTGCGACCAGCTTTTGTATGCCAGGTGACGCTGTCGAGTACACTGCGACGGAAGTACTTAGAGGAGTGTGCCACTTGCTTTAAGGGGTGGCCCACCGGTGTGATCGACTGAATAGAGACAAGGTCCTGCCAGGGCACAATTACTGGGGTCTACGCACAGCTGATATGTGAGTATCAAGGACCATAAATGAAGCTATTCGGGTATTTTTATATGTACGTGTCTGAATGCACGCTCACTTGTTCATCATGATAAAAAAGACGGATAAATGACATTGCAAGGTGTGGTGATTTGTTTATGTTTCTCTATCTGACATGGATGGAGTGGCCCTGGTGTGTTGTGTAACTGAGAGCATTTAGCTGATTAAAAATGTAAACAAGACCACATCAAGTCCAGCCGTTAATGTCGTAAAAATCGCTGATACATATCTATTGAAACAGCACCTTCTTAAATGAAGTTCTGCAGCTTGATCGAATTTCACTGTAATTGCTTTGTGCAGTTGCATGCCCGGTCTAAGAGATCGCCGAAATTTACCCGATATTTATCAGGGATTTGGGACTCTGATATCGATACTAGACAATAGTAGAATGACTTGCCCTGTGCTTCGGTACGCCAGATCTGTGAAATCGTCGATATTTAATTGGATGTTTATCGGCAATTTGGGGACTCTGATATCGATAGTACACAATACTAGAATGACTTGCCCTGTGCACGCAGGGTCTGTGAAGTCGCCGATATTTACTAGATATTTATTGGTGATTTGGGGACTCAAATATCGATACAAGACGATACTACATTCTGTCAAATCCCGGTTAAATATCCGATATATATCGTGACCTTGTATTTCTGATCAAACCCGACTTCCAAGGACTGACTCTAACTTCGATACTGAATGATACTAGATTCTGTCGAATCGCGGGTTTATATCCAATATCGGAGAAGTTGGACGCTCTTGCCATAGTTCTAGGTCTAAATAGGTGCGACCTGGCATCTTATGTTTGTTTGCACAACTTATTATAGTGGAAAACACTCAGTAAACATCCACTTCCTTCGGCGTCTTTGCCTGCTTTGTGTTGTGCGCGATTTCCCGCGCTGTCAGTAACTTTACCAGGGCAGACAATGGCTCGGAAATGCGCGATTTGCGCAATCGCGCAGGCGAGAGAAAACCATGTCCACCATCGTAAATTATGCCGGTTCCATCACTGTTACTAATGAATCAAAAATAATCCTTATATCAGCCATATTATCGACATATTTTGTCATTTAATTGTTTACTCTTTGAACAAGATAATTTGTCGCTTTGTCGTACGTCGGCCGATGACTGACGGCAGACTTCTTTGGCATGCAACCAACATAGTGAGTTGATAGCGTTGGAATATTGACAAAAGCTTAAATGAGCATGCGCCAAAAAGTTTCAAGATCCCCCGTCATTGTACGCTTTCGGTAGTTTCGAGACATCCAAACAATGCAAATGCATTACAAATGCACGGTACGATGCGCCTAGAGTTGATTGAAGTCGGTGAAATGTTAAAAATTAAAATAATTTTTAAAATCGTAGTTTCTTTGGTGTCTCTCCTATATCCATACGAACCTATTTGGAATTAGGCAGCGCAGGCCAGGTTTCCTAGCAATGGAATGTGTTATCTGAGTCTGTGCAGTAGTGAGTTAGTTTCAGTCGGGGATTTGATATATATCGGACATTTCACCACCTTACATGTACATGTTTTCATAAAACCGACTTCATGGACTGACTGTAACTTCGATACTAAACGATACTAAATTTTGTCAAATCGCGGGTAAATATCCGATATATATCGGAAATTTCACCGCCTTACTGTTCTGGTAAAACCCGACTTAATTCCAGCATGCTATTTTTTACATCCATGATTCCAGGGACTGACTCTAACCTAGATACTAGGCGCTACTGAATTCTGTCAAATTACGGGAAATATCCGATATATATCAGATATTTCAGCACCTTATAGATCTAGCCGAGCCAATCTAACTTCGATATTGTATAATCTAGTAGCCGTAAATATTGGATATCATATAAAAAGTGCAATGTCGCGGTGTCCTCGGGATTATCCGGGATAAACTCCTTTGTGTAGCGCTCACCCGCCCGCTATCGCGTTCACCACACTCAGGTGTCTCACATCACCTTCACCCCACTAAAGCATTCACAAATCACAGTTTACGATGCAGCTAGAAGGCAGCTACAATTACCAACTACAAATTGTTTATTGCTTGTTGTCAGTTGGGAAGGAAACTAGGTTTAAAATGGCTGCTCACTCACAGCCTGTCGGTAAAATGGCTAATCAAATCTGGACGCTCTAATAATAGTTCTAGGTCTAAATAGGTGTGACCATTTCAGTTGTTAGTGTAGCAGTTCAGAACGTTTCTTTACACAACTTATTACAGTGGGAACACTCAGTAAACATGCACTTCGTGAGGTTTATTAGTGTAAAAGTAGCCCTGCGTTCAGGTTTGTGTTCCCGGCGTTTTACGGTCTCCACCACAGCCCTGCAACGATCTGTGGAGATAACTTGGGTCTCTTCGGCGAGATTCACAATGGCCATCTCCATGGGTAAATTTAAATAACTTGTCGAGTACGTTATGTTTCAGAATGCGAGCGGTTTTGGACGTTAGAAGAAGTTAATCGCAACTTTTCTGTGGTAGGTTAGGAGGTAAAAGCAGATAGGGAAAGGATATTGCCTCTATTTTTTACATCCATGCCCCAATAGAGAAGAATTTCGGCCAAAAAGACCGTATTTCGTTGCGGTCTGGATCTGGACCGGACCGCAGACACCCCAGTTATTACTTCCATACGATCAACCTCCCTATCAGTGCAACGGGTGTCGATCATTCTGATGTGATCGTTGGCCCATCAAACAGGTTTATATAAGTTACTGAACCTTTTCAGAGGGGCTGTTCAAGTTACGGATAAGTTTGGAAATCCGTGTTTGGCTGTACGTGACTGTGTGATTATGGATAATTGCGGTTTCCACCACGCGCGATATATTGAACAAAATCTCCAACTACTATTGCGGAAAGTCTACCGTGAATTTGGAAAGTTAGGTAACGGCAAAAGCATACGACTTATTTTACAAAGTAGAGCGAGTAAGGCACTCCTGAACGGCGAAAATGTTGGTGGTGTATTGCTGGCAACAAGACAATATCTTTACAGACGTTAGGAACTTGTGTTGATTGGCTTCCGTAGAGATGAATTCGCGAGATTTTTCAGTGTATTGTGACGTGATATCGGAAACAGATTTTCAGAGAAGGCGCTCGCTCGTCTGCCGAGTCAACGTACTTCCGCATTCATATCGTGCAAATGCGCAATTCTTGTCGCGATATTTGAGCATTAAACTTGATCGTCAGTGAAACAAAAAGATGGTTCTCAATATCAAAACATTATGTATTTTATATTTTAGGGTTCTGTTCAAGTAATAGACATGAATATTTGGATTTATGATCCATGATTTCTGCGATCCTGCGATCCGTCGCATGCGATCCGTAGCGATTGCAGGTGTGTTACCAAGGCTGTGTTCACAAAACAAACGGTTAGGGGGGCTGGAGAAATTCAGGAACGGTGATTCGAAAATTTTGAAGGGTAGTAGAGAGGGAACTTGAAATATTGCCCCACCTGTAGGGGGCACTTGAAAATGTTTTGGTTTCCTTTTATGTTTTACATTTTCCGATTCCAACTTTTTGTAGGTAATTTAATGAACAATGAATACCATTTTTAAATCATTCAAATGTTGTAATGTTAGTAATTATTTAACAGAATCTACAACCATTTTGTCACATTCCAGGACTTTTATCTCGAAAAAAATCTAAACATTTGTGATTTGTCGTAAAAAAAATCAGACTTGAGCCTAGTAACAGGGCACAAGCTCCAACCGTTGATGATTTTTGCAATATTTCTATCCAATATATCAACTACAGTTTCTTGCTGTCTCCCTACAGCATGCTCAAACACACAATGTTCAGTTTCTCGACAAAGCCAGTATATATAAATATGTATTAGGTGATAGTTTAATTAGAGTCCAGACTGACAATCAGTTGTCATCATTGATGCATGGTACACATACACTGGCTGTGCTAGCAAGCTGAATACTTGACAGTTCAACATAATGTAGAGAGTAGAACACGAACGCAGTTGTATAAACTGAACATAAAATATTGTCAAAATTATCAAAGATAATACCGCTACTGCCTATGGGCAACTGTCACTATCAGATACTGCCCTGTTACTGGTACAGTAGTGTCACTGTTACTGCATACATGAGCACTGACAGAGAGAGCTCTGACTCCGATGTACATGGTAGTTGAAGAATAGTGTGTGTCAAATGACGGTCATGACAGTGAAACATTATACCTAAACAAGATCAGGCCAGAAAGCAATACAAGGAAGAACACATGGAAAAATTTTTGAATTCTGGCATATCAGAATAATCAAATATTACAAACAAAAGATGGGGTCACCATGCTTGATTTTCTAAATTTTCACATTCTTGTCATAAAATTATACAAAAGTAAAACTTTGAACAGTAAAAGTGAAATGAAAAAATATATGACTGAATGGAATTACAACCAAATTTGCAATTATTGCACTCAAAATTTCAGAGATGAATACATTAATTTGATGGAATATTTCAGCCTTCCAGCATTGTCAATATTGAGTAGCATCTAATTCATATATGTCTTGTACTTTTGAAAGACATTTTCGGTAGCTCACCGTGCTCAGTTTCAGACTCCACATTTGATTTTGCGAAAATTGCAATTTATCTCTAAAATCTTATTCTCCAGAACCACAACACTTATGGCAATGAAATTCCACTTTTGTCATTCTTAGTGAGACCTCTTTCAAGTTTAAGAAAGGCAATTTGATCGGTCACGTGGTTTTGCCGCCATATTGTATTTTGCATAAAACATACGATGACGATTGAAACAGACAGTAAATATGAGATGATGTTCAAAATTCTTCTTCACAAGGACTTGACTGTTTTCAAGCTGAAATTTTGCAAATAATAAAATCACTGCACGAACTGGAAACCATGTTAATCGCTTGGGCCCCGCCAACGCTGCTTGCAGCTTTAATTGTTTTTGTTATACTTGTTGATGATTCCATGTGTTATTGGCTTCAAATAATATCAATATTTCTATATTTTTATCTTCTGTTGAGATTATTGTTAACGTTTTGTCTCTTTTTGTGAACTTTGTTTTGATAAGTGTGTCTTTTATGTTCTTGTTTCTTTTTGTGGGTTATTACTGCCAGTATTTTGCAAGACTTTCTTTCAAGTCTTTGGGCTATTCAACAATGAACTCTACCAACAAATATGTGGCTGTTTAATGGGCTAAAATGCATTGCTGGGGATTGCCATGATTGCATTTCATAAACTGGAAATGGAAATGATCTCTGAATACCAAGATGTGATTCACTTTTGGAAAAGATTCAGAAATGACAATTTCATAATTTTTACTGGAACACAAAACCAACTGGCAGAATTTAGCTATAGAATAAACAAAATGCACCCACATTTAAAATTACAGTTAAAAAATCACTGGGAAAAAAAAAAACATTTCTCGACGTCAAAATTTTGAAGGGCTCAAGGCACAACCAAGAAAATATTTTCGATATTAAAACCCAAACAAAACTAATTGGGACATTCCAATACCTGGACAGAGAATCATGTTAGCCAAATCAAATTTTAAAAAGACTAATTGAAGGTGAAATTCTCAGATACTTCTGTACATCCCATGACCCAAACGATTTCAAGGAGATAGTTGATTTCTTTACAAGCAAATTAATTTACAGAGAATAAACGGAAAAAGAAATAACTAGAATTACAACAGAAATCAAACCCAGGAATTGAACTCAACAAAAAGTACAAGAACAATAAAGAAGAAACAACAAATAATCTAATCTTCACAACAACATATAGGCCATAAACTAAAACAAAATACTTGAGAGAAAGTCTTGCAAAATATGGGAGGAACTTGAAAAGGACAAAACATTAAAATCCTATTTCCCTGACCCCCAATAACAGCCCACAAAAGAAACAAAAACATAAGAGACACACTTGTCAAAAGCAAAATTGACAAAAAATCTCAACACAAGCTAAAAATATGGAAATATTGGCTTTATGTTTTAAGCCAATAACACATGAAAACGACAACAAGAACAAGCATATAAAAATCAAAATATCTAACACAGGATCAAAGCATTCAAGAGACATCACATGCTAGATCCGACTATGTCTCGCCATAGCTTTCAATAAACAAACAACACAAGACTGAAATTTTATCAAACACAAATAATACAACCTTAAAATGCAAACATGGGGATAAAAGAGAAAAATAACATTACGGGACATAAATCCTCCCCTTATATACATCACTATTGACAAAGATCCGTAATGGAGCCCACACTACTGCAGTACCACCATAAATAGTCAGCTTTGCAACCTCTTTCCCCTTATACACAATAGATGCTGACCAAATACTTAAAATACTCAAGTCACCTACAAATATCACTATGAGTGGCAAGAGAGTATTATATTATACTCTTCATGACTTTAATTAGACTTCTGATATAGAGAATTTGTGTTTAATATCGTCTGTTAAAACTGGTAAAGAAGTTGACCCTTTAATTATTCAAATGTGTAGTGTCCGTGACGCTACTGAAATACAGATCACAATAATATGTTGGAAACCATATTTTCAGTAAATCATTTATTGTTCACTTTATAGTGTTAATAGGACAGTTTTGTATTGTTTAACATTTTCTACATACCAGTTACCATTGTCTACATACCAGTTATCGAAATAATTTTTGCATTCAGTGTTGTATTTCTGATACAATTTTCTGGTTATTGAAAAATACCAGTACTTCAAATATTCTTTATGTGAAACTTCCTTAATAATATGTTTTTGATTTGTTTGTAATCAATTCTTGTCATAATTTTACTGTTTTTACAGGTTTACTGGTTATAATAAACAATATTTTATTTCACACACATATTCCCGAATGTGTAGTATCCGTGACGCTTTTACCATGCTACAAAAATGACTAGAAAACTAACAAAAAATGATCAAAATTTTGCTGCAAATACTATTAATGTTTTCTAAAGACGTCAACAATTGCAGCAAAAAATAATTTAAATATACTTAAGGGCAAATCTGTAAACTAGAGGAATCGTAAGCTCATGGGGAGAAAAAAAATGAAAAATGCTTTTTTTTCGTAACAAATCATTTTGCAGGAAATCATGCAAAGCTGGTTAAAATCCTGATACATTCACCTTTTTTTCTACAACAGATGAATATATTTTCTTGTTAAACTTTTAAAAAGAATATTTGTACAAATGTTGTTTAGTCTACTATGTTATTTCTCCGTCAACTCATAATATTTTGTAGTGTCCATGACGGTGTGTTAACACAATAAAGAACTGATTGCCATGGAAATACTGAGAAAGTTTGGTTCATAACTTTTCAAGCAAATATGTACCAAACCTTAAGCTTTGTGAATTTAGTAAATTTAGATATGTGTCTAGAAGATGAAATTTTGACAAAACTGAAACACTCTAGAGCACCCTGATTGTGACTAAGCCGTGAACTTTGAAGGAAAGGTAACCAAAGCACCAGTAGTGTTGGTGAATTATACGACATGGCAGAACCATTATGACACAAGTAAAACAATTTTACTCAGTTGAGTTTTGATGTTGATTAACATTTGCCGAGCACCTAACAGCTTTAAGCGACAAAATCTGCCTATTTAACCTTCCCTTGAAGATATAGTTGTAATGCAGCTTATCCAATGTCAAAATTTGAGATCACAAGTAAATGTGTAAACCCTTCCCAGAGAAGCATAGTGTTGTAACCACTTAAAGGGCTCTTAAATGAGTTCCAAACACAGATGTACATGACATACAATATTTGAATAGTCAAACCTAGGAAATAATTTTTTACCATTTTGTCCTGACACTTGCCCAAATATTATTGAAGGAAACCATAAAGTGTATTTTATGAACCTTGTCTGCGAACACAACTTTGAAACAATACCACAAGACGAAGTCTTGTGAAGTATTTGTTGCAAATTCGATATTAAAAGATGAAACAAGCTTATGTTCTGATAACATTTTTCAGGTTACATGACGTGCTCAAATACCAGTTTTTTTCTTTTACTAAAATTATACGAAATTTTTTTTTGAACAACCGACTGTGTGCGAGAAAAATTTTGCTTTTTTTCGCAAAATATATTTTAATATACATTTTTTTATAAAAACAACATTTTGCATCGTCAAAACAGCTTCAGTATTGTGACCTAACGGTATTAAATAACTGTCAGTCCAGCCATCAAGTAAATACTAGTTTAGAACTATATCCATTTTTCAGTGGGTTCTCAGCGGGTCCAACTCCTGAGCCGATTTGTTTAAACTATGTACTACAAGGATAAACTACTGTGGCATACATGTGCACGTCCATTTTTTTAGCCATATGATCCAACATGGCCAACGGGCGGCCATTTTGTTGCTATTTTTTCATTTTTTAACCATAACTCAAGTATCCCTGAACCAATTATGTTCAATATTGGTACACATTAATTAAACGAATGTAACTATTGATCTTACCTTGGAAAACACCAATAGCCACAATGGTCATAGTTTAACTCTCCCAAATACACAAACATGATCCCCCAGACCCATATTATGTGATTTCCCAACATTTAACATATTAACCCCTTTCCCCTGTAATGAAGCTGGCAAACATGTTATTCAATCACCATAATTCAAACGCCATAATCCAGCGGGGACAATGTCATTAGTGACGACTTCTCGATGTAGCACTGAAAGGTAAACTCTTAATCTATACTGGCACCCTACGCAGTCATTTCAGTCATTTCAGTCGCTTACTTCGATCAAATGAGAAAAGTCTTCTTCATGTGCCACGGTGTAACCTGCAAACGTATGGGAAATGCTCCTTCTCAAGATGTGCTCCCGCTTTGTGGAACAGTCTTCAGTTGGAACTTCGCCAGTCGCCTACGTTGATCACCCTTAAAAAGGGCTTAAAATCTCATCTCTTTGAGAGAGCTTTTTGATTTTTGTGTTCTTGTTCAGCGCCTTAGAACATTACTTCGTAATGGATTTTGGCGCTATATAAATGCTTTTGATTGATTGATTGATTGATTGGGCGATTCACTTGCATAACATAACAACTTTTAGTTTAATATATGTATATGTTACACAGCACTGTAGGTCAGAACTGTATGATGCAAAAATACATCTTTCTTCAATATTCCATCCTAATTTGACAGATGTAATAGTCACACAAAGACTTGGTCCATTTGCTAAAGCGTATTATTGATGGTATATTTTGCAAAATGGTGAAGAAATATTTAAAACACCAGCATATACCATGTGACTGGGAGATACATTGATGTTACAGACTCTCCTGACAAAAACAGGAATGTTTATAACAAAGACGAAGGCAATGAATCAGTGAAAAAAAAATGTCTTCATGTCTATAGATGTAGGCATAAACTTGTTTGATGTGGAACAGGACGCAGATGACCAGTTATTTCACATGGGAACTTTCAGATAATACAGGTGGGGTTAGACCAGTAAAACCCAGGGGGATTTCACCTTAAATTGAAAACTGCAAGGGAGGGGGGGGGGTCATGTATTTAAAAAAAGCATTTGGGGTATTCGTCCTGTTAAAAAGCAGTCTCAGTGTTCAAAAATATTCTGGCAGATAAAATAATTCGCTGCTTGATTTCTTTTAACTGTAAATCTGAGCAAAAGTATAATTATCTGTCTCATGAACATTTTCATTGGCAACTCTTAGTCTTGTCTTATTGTTAATCGAGCTCACAGGGGAAATGAACATTATATATTACTAACATTGTGGCGGAGTCCAGCTACTTTTGTATCCGCTAAGTGCCAACCACTCCAAGAAATAACCAGCCTCAGTTGCTTTAGTTTAGGATAGGTTTATTCAAGAAGCGGTGAAAACTGGGTAAATAAGGAGATTAAAATACAAGGTCATTCATTGTCTACATCGGAGAGTCGAGGTAAATCGAGTTCAAAGTAAACGGAATAAAAGAACTAAATTCTAGTAAAATATCTAAGCACTGCATTCAAAACGGTCCTCTTAAATATTTGGAAAGTCATAAAAGGAAATCAACTTACATCGTTGCGCCTACAGTCCTACTTTTGGCTGGAGTGTTTGTGAGATCCACGTGGCATGTCTACTTGCTTTAAGACAGTGGAAGAAAAATATGTCTGCGTGGTGTAATTTAATCTTTAACCTTTTAATTGTTTTACCAAGAAGTTGCTTGACCTTTGTGTCAGAGGGCCTTAAGAAAGATAGAGGGCGATCTTCAGAAAATCTAGTAAATACGTATAGTTTTCAATCGGATTCGAACCCACAACATACGGCATCAGTCGCCTAGCTGAGAGGCCTGAGACAGAACCAGTCGGCTAAATCTCCACTCCCAATAAAGAGTGGTTCAATAGCCGGCTAAGTTGTTACATTTTTCTGACTGAGACCTTTCAACACGTTGTAGAGTTTGTGAAGCACTCACGCACGCATGCTCACTATCATACATCGCACATACACACTTTATCGAAGCGAAGAAACAAATTTCATCGCTTTAACTGGGCGAACGATCTAGTAAGGGTCATGAAGGGTCAATTCAACACACTCCCCGTCTAAAAATGTGCGGTAAGCTGAAGTTTTACTAATCATAAATTTCAAATAGAATAAATGCTAAATAAATTCTAAAAGCTAAGAGTATATATGAAAGGGTTCATACTACGAGAGTCCGTATATAGTGTTCATTGAATTCAAACACAGAGTTCAATTTGTACTTTCAATCAAAACTAATTCGCTAATAGGTCTGAGGTAGGTTCGATGTTTGCCATCTTTGTAGATCATCACGTCTACTTTTCGCACTTTGTTGTCATCGCTGGGGTAGACCTTCACTATGCGAGCGAGGGGCCTGCTGTTTCTTGTGTATTCTTTCTCTCTCAAAAGAACCACGTCTCTTTCTTTGACGTTGATGGTAGATTTGTTCCATTTTGGTCGTGGCTGACGGCTTTGTAGATATTCTTTTCTCCATCATATCCAGAATTGATAAGCTAGATACTGTACGCGTCGCCAACGTTTTCTACTGTAGATGTCTTGTTGGATGAATGATCCTGGTGGTGGGGTCGGTGATTGAGTCTTCATGGTGAGTAGCATGTTTGGGGTGAGAGCTTGGGGATCGTTTGCATCTGATGATACCGTTGTTATAGGTCTGGAGTTGACGATGGCGCTGGCTTCTGCCATGAGAGTTGTCAGCAAGTCATGTGTGTATTGTTGCTTGCCTAGTTGATAGTGCATGGAGTCAAGAACGCGTCTGATGGTACCAATTTGTCGTTCCCATATACCGCCGAAGTGGGATGTGTGAGGTGGGGTTTTCTCTGTTCTGTCCGACGGTAGGTCGGCCATGAGTTGAGTGAGTGGTTTTGCTCTCAGTCTTCTACATATCGCACATTTGTGTAGTATGCTTCTTACCATGTCATGTACACCCATAATCCAATAGCCATTAGCTCTGACGTTTGACAGGGTGAGTTGTCTGCCTTGATGTTGTACTTGTCGATGTACATGATCGATGATAAGTTGTGAAATGTGGTTGTCCTGTGGAAGGATGATTGGGTGTCGGCCGCAGAGGTCGATGTCAGATTGACGAAGTCTTCCTCCAACGCGGATGAGTCCTTTTTCATCGATGAATGGGTTCATCCGGCTGATGGGGTTCCGTTTCTGTAGTCTGTTGTTGTCCGTGCCTGCTGACTTTGTTGCAGATAGTATCTCATATTCTTTATGAAACACGCTTTTCTGTACTGAGCGTAGGATGATGGTTTCTGCTTGTGCCATCATCTCAATTTTCAGTTCTTCTGGAGACTTCTCTTCTTCTTTTTTGTCTGTCTTTTCTGGTAATTTTCTTTGTCTGATTTTGCCTATTAAGTTGGCAATACTTCTCTTCAAGGATCTCCATGATGAGAATCGTTGAAATCGGTGAGCACCTAAGTTGTCTTGTTCTACTTCCTTCGTTGATGTGTTGAGGACAGCAAGTTGTTTGCGGACCTCAGGGTCTTCGTCACTTACTGTGTATTTGTGTTCTGTTTCTTCATGGTTGTCTTTGTCTTGCTCGTCTCGCTGCCACAGGAATGCTGGTCCTGATAGCCAGATAGTTGAGTTGAGTTTTTGGGCTGGTACACTGCGTGATGCGATGTCAGCTGGATTTTCGTGTGTAGACACATGTCGCCACTGGTGTGGTGATGAGATGTTGTGTATCTTTTCTACTCTGTTCGCTACGTATACGTGGAAACGTTTCGAGCTGTTGTTTATATATCCAAGGACGATTTCGCTGTCCGTGTGATATATGACGTTGTCGATGTTCAGGCCGATTTCTGATATGATCTTCTGTGTGAGTTCTGTCGCTAGGACGGCTGCACACAGTTCTAGGCGAGGTATGGAGACTGCATGAGTCGGGTTTACCTTTGCTTTGCCAAGTATGAATGATACGTTGACGTTGTCTTCCTGGTTAATTAACCGCATGTACGCTACAGCACCTATGGCTTCATTGCTGGCGTCAGAGAAAATGTGACACTCAGTTTTCTTTATGGGTCCGAAGGTAGGTGGAGTGTAGCATCGCTGTAGCTGTATCTTTGTGATGTAGTTGAGGTTGTTGCACCAGTGGGTCCATCTGGGCAAGTATTTCTCTGGTAGCGTTTCATCCCATCCAAGGTTTGATGAGTTGCGTCCTTTAGTTTCTGTCATGAGGCCTCGTAGTATTAGTTTTCCTTCTATGGAAACTGGTGCGAGTATACCGAGTGGATCGTATATTGAGTTGACGATCGCCAGTAATCCCCGCCGTGAGAATGGCTTCTCCTTCAAGTCTACTTCGAATATGAATGCGTCCGCCTCTAGAGACCACTTGACCCTAATGATCTCTGTGTTGGTAAGGTGTCTTGGTTGAAATCCAAACTCTGTAGATCTTTGGCTCGTACTTCGTTTGGAAGTGCTGTCATGACTTCTTCGTCATTAGAAACGATCTTGTGAAAGTTAACGTTTCTGGTCGCTAGTAAGTCTCTTGTTCTATTGATGAGACTAATAGCTTTCTGTGCATCTGGTGCTGAGGTTAGTCCGTCGTCGACGTAAAAGTTCTTGTCGATGAACTCTTTCACATCTTCTCCGTATGTAGATACACTGTCTTCAGCGATCTTTCTCAGTCCGAAGGTAGCAATGGCTGGTGAGGAGACATTGCCGAACAGGTGTACGTTCATTCTGTACTGAATTACTGGTTTCGTGGGGTTGTTGTCTTTGAACCAAAAGAAGCGCAGATAGTCTCTGTGTTCTTTGTTGACGTGGAAGCTATGAAACATTTGTTCTACGTCGCCCATTACTGCTGTCTGCTCGCGTCGGAATCGTAGCAGGATACCGAGGAGGCTGTTCATTGGTCAGGTCCCTGAAGCAATTACGTCGTTCAAGGAGACTCCATTGTACTTTGCACTGGAGTCGAATACTACTCTGATCTGCTGTTTCTTGGGATGGTAGACACCGAAGTGTGGTAGGTACCATGCGTTGTCGGCATCTATTTCATCTTCTGGAACAGGACTTGCGTGGTCACGTTCCGTTATTTTCTTCATAAACTGAAAGTATTCTTCCATCATTTGTGGTTTACGCTGAAACTGATTCTGTAGATTGTAGAATCGGTTCAGAGCTGACTGTCGGTTGTTCGGTAATTTCTTCGGGTCTTGCCTGAAGGGGAGAGGAAGTTCTAGATTTTCTTCCTCATTTACATGGACTTCTCGTTGCATAATGTCCAGGAATTGCTTGTCTTCAATGGAGGGTGCCTTCTGTTCGTCGTAAGGTGTCCGCTTAAAGACGGTGGTGCCGAAGTTGACGGGTTTCGGGCTTATTATGTCTTTGATGTGGATGTGATGATTACATTCGAGCGCCGATTCATCGTAGCTGTTGAGGGTTGCAGTAGTACGGTGTACTGAAGTGTGGATTACACCTCTTGCTGTCTCTAGGCACAATTCACCTGAAATTGTCCACCCTAGGTCGGTGCGTTGAGCCCAAGGCGAGTTAACAGGTCTGATCCTTGTTTCTCTGACTTTCAGTGGTTCTGGGCAGTTTCTGCCGATGAGGAGATGAATTCCAACGTTCTTTTTTGGTTCTGGAATGTAATCGGTGATGGGCTTCAGATGTTTAAAGGCCTTGCAAATGTCTGGTGTAGGTATTTCATTCTTGTCGCTCGGTATGTTGTCGTTTTCTAGCAGGACGGGAAGAGAGAAGTTTTTCTTTCCGTCATGTGATTCTATGATGACGCGGTTGCTACGTCGTCCCTTTCTGAGTTCTCCCTTGCCACTGCATGTTGACAGTTCGTATTCAAGGTCTGGGCCGTGTATCTTCAGTGCGTCGAAGAGGTGGCTATCACCCATACAGGCGTTGGACTGGTCGTCTAGGACTACGTAAGTTTCTATGTAGTCTGCTGGTCGGTCTTGTGTATACACCTTTGCGAGGACTATCTTCCCTCATGAACGTCCGGCTGGGCATTTCGTGAGTCTGGTGCATTTTGTTGTAGCTTCTTGGGTTTCCTTTTCTTTATCTTCTGGTTTGGCTTCGGTTGTTTTCTGCTTAGATCTGTCACTGGGTGTAGCGTGGAGACAGGTGATGTGTTTCTTGCTCTTGCATATAGCGCATTCGATGGTCGATGTGCAGTCTTTGGCGAGATGTTTCTCAGTGCATTTGAAGCACAAGCCTTTCTTCTTACACAGTTCGATTCTGTCAGCAACTGGTTGCTTTGCAAATGCTTTGCAATCTTTCAGGTCATGTCCTGTAGCCTCGTGGTAGAGACATTGTTTTTCTTCATTTGATGATTTCGTTGCGTGTACACGCGCTCTAGTCTTCGTTTGTTGACTGGATTTTGACTTACTTGTTCCAGGGTGTGTGTCGTCTGGTCTTGGAATATCAGGATCGCATGCTGCTTTTGCTGTGTCTTTCAGGAAGTCTTTGAAGAACTTGAATGGAGGAAATGTTTTGTGGCGTCGTTTGTATGATGCCACATTATCTCTCCACTTGTTGAGGACGAATCTTGGTAACTTCTCCATGACGGGCTTGAGTCCCTGTGGTGTATTGAGGGACGAAAGGTCAGGAAGTTTTCTCATGTGTGCCTCTGTGTTAGAACATAAGTCTGATAGTTCGAGTAGCTTTTTGCTTTCGTCTGGTTTAACTTTCGGGAAGGACTTCAGTCTTTCCAGGATTACTGCGGTGATGACTGCAGGGTTGCCGAATCTGTCTTCTAGTTCTATCCAAGCCTCTCTATATGACTCGTCTGGGTCGTCTACATATCGTTGTAGATGGTCTTCGACGATTTTCTGTGGATCTCCCTGTGTGTATTTATGCAGGAAGTCCAGTTTCTCAGATGTCTGTATGCAGGCCGTTGTTACAGTGGCCTCGAATGATCTTTTCCATGACATGTACATGGTTGGGTCGCCTCCAAATGTTATTGGTTGTTGTAGTGGTAAACGTTGACGGGCCATCATTTGGGCTATCTCCGTCAGAGGTTGCATGTTGTTGTTGTTCTGGCTTGTTGAAGGTGTCTGTTGATTTGACGTAGGTGTAACTGTGTCACCTGATTCTGTTGGTGTTCCCTGTCCTGGTTGTATCAGTAGAGGGGATGATTCTAAGTATTTGTTTTGTGCTTTGGGTACGAACTCGGTAAAGTTCAGTGCTGGTAATGGATCATGCTTCATTTCTCTTTTCATTGCAATGTATCGTGATACATGGTCGTTTGATGACTGGTCTGGTGTAGTAAGTGTCTGTACTGGTAGGGAGTTTTCTTCTGCTACTTGCTGGAGGGTTTCTGCATCTATCCTTGCCTTTTCTTCTTTCATTTCAGCTTCGATAACTTTGATTTTTGCTTGATGGTGAGCAATTGTCTTCATATACGCTGCCTCTCTTGCTGCAGAGCGTGCCTTGCCTTGTGCCTTTAATGCGTTTGTTCTGGATGATGTTGATGATCTGGTTCTGTGTGAACTACGTAAGCTGCCTTGTGTAGATCCTCATTCGGATGGTGATTTGAAGATGAGGACGCTGTTTTCAGCTCTCCTTGTCTTTGCATCGTTAATGTATTCATTTGCTTGTTCAATGTTCCTATTGAAGCTTATTTCCATTAATTCTGCATGCTCCTTACCTTCTGGAGTCTTGTCTTGTTGATAAAGTCTCTGACGTTTGTTCCAAGTTTGTTCGTATTCCTTGGAAAGTGTCTCTGCTGTTTCAATTTTGCGTTCTGTTGGGTCCTGCATCCCCCTGAGGTCGATGAGAACTCCCCTTGTTTGGTTCCAAATGCTTGACAGGGCCTTTTCAGTGTTCAAGTAGCATAGAGCAGTCCTCTTTCGTTTTTACTACTGTCCTGTAGAGGGCGCCCTTCAGTTCGGGCAGCAGATCCACCTTCAGCAGTCCCACTGGGAACCGCCCCTTCCTTTGTTTGTTCTGTGCTATTTTCTGCCTTAGAAATATCTTCTTGATCTTCATTTTGAGATTCTGTGTGAGCTGGTTGTTCAGCTCCTTCGACTTTATTTCTTCCATTATAGTTTCTTTGAGTCAGTTGTAGTTTGCTGTATATGTGTATACAGTTGCTACCTTGTAGCCTATATGCCAGTGTCCGCTGTGCACTCGAGCCAGTGTCTTGTCCAATGGTTCACTGGTTTTCAGCAATTTTTCACTTGCGACGATTTTTCACTGTGGCGGAGTCCAGTTACTTTTGTATCCGCTAAGTGCCAACCACTCCAAGAAATAACCACCCTCAGTTGCTTTAGTTTAGGATAGGTTTATTCAAGAAGCGGTGAAAACTGGGTAAATAAAGAGATTAAAATACAAGGTCATTCATTGTCTACATCGGAGAGTCGAGGTAAATCGAGTTCAAAGTAAACGGAATAAAAGAACTAAATTCTACTAAAATATCTAAGCACTGCATTCAAAACGGTCCTCTAAATAATTGGAAAGTCATAAAAGGAAATCAACTTACATCGTTGCGCCTACAGTCCTATTTTTGGCTGGAGTGTTAGTGAGATCCACGTGGCATGTCTACTTGCTTTAAGACAGTGGAAGAAAAACGTGTCTGCATGGTGTAATTTAATCTTTAACCTTTTAATTGTTTTACCAAGAAGTTGCTTGACCTTTGTGTCAGAGGGCCTTAAGAAAGACAGAGGGCGATCTTCAGAAAATCTAGTAAGGGTCATGAAGGGTCAATTCAACACAAACATATTAGAGATATAGCAAGTTTGGCAAGTTTTGTCTTGCTTTGGTAGATACGTGTGTGCGTGTGTATGTTAGACGGGTTGAACTATGCAAAGTAGCTAGTAAAACATTGATATTCATGTAGTTAATGAGTGCATCTGAAGATACAGCCAATCGTGCATCATGTAATCTCTTCTTTATTGTCTGTTGAACATTCTTGCTGTTGAAATAGCATTTAAACCCGGATTTGGTTTCATTTCAAACACAACGATAGTGCTATGTACACGCCGGCAATGCTCAAAAACAGTATGCAGGAAATTTAGAGTAAGACAGTGCATATACAAAGAAAAAAAACATTGAACTAAAGAACTGCAGTACAATAAGTGTAAATAACAAAATAATCAGGTTCATGTTAGGACCTTTAAGGCCCAAATCGGGGAAGAACTGAAGATGTATCTTTTTGTTGTGATACATATGTTGTGATACATTGGAGGCTGCTGCACGTTTGGCCGAAGATTATTCATTGATCCACAAATCTCCATTCCTTAGCAAACCATCCCAGTCCTTTTTAAACCAAAACAATGCAGGGAAATTAAACTTCTCCTTTTCATCCAAGAATTTTCAAAGGAGAGTAGAAAATCAAATGACAACAGTTCGATTAGTTCGCAAAATTCAAGTAACAGTCCAACATCATCAGATCCCAAGTCTGAATCTCCATCTGGCAAACAGTTTGGTAAAAGTTCTTGTAATTATTGCAAAAAGACGGCCATTTAGTGTCAGATTGTTTCAAATTGAAGGTAAAATGTGAAGGTCAAAGTGGTCAAAGTGGATCTAAGCCCATCGGTTTCATTTCCTTATCATATTAATTAGAGTCAAATAATGTGTGCAACACATTTCCTGAGTTTAACCTCCTTATACCCAATTAATTAGGCCAAAGTCAATTCTCCTCGCAATAGCATTATGGGTATTTTCGAACAATTTATTAACGATGGTGTTATGTAGGTCATTTCCCCCTCACTCATCATGACCTGAGTTCAGTTAGTCTAGAACATTCTCAAGGTCACTGCCCTTAATGACCTCACAACCTTGAATTCAATTAGTCATGTTTGGAATGTTCTAGAAATTTAGTTAGTTGTGTAAGAGAAGTAATTTTAGAACAGTAATTAGCATGTCAATAAAAGTTCTAGATTGTTCTTATATGCTTATGTAAGCACATGGGTATAAATAGGGACAGCAGGCTTGCAGTCAGACTTTTGGGGATCGTGTCTCTTGTGTGTTACTACACTCCAGCAGTAGTCATTCTCAAGACTTTTCAAGACCTTCACTGCCAACGCTGGATTTATACTGTGGACTTTGTGCAACTTCAAGCCTGCATGCTAAAGGACTGTTCATTCATCCGACTGACTGTTACAACTCTGAGACTGGAGCTTTGCCGTCCCAGCTGAGATAAGTAGTCTGTACACTTTAAAGCTTGTATTCTATCCCTAACTTAGCAATTAGTTTTATTTTCGTAATAAATGTAGTTTAACGTTTAAGAACTGCTGAGTTCACCCTTTTGTTCGTTTTCTCTGCACGTAACAAAATTGGGGGCTCGTCCGGGATACAAATATTTTGAGCCGTTTGACAACATTTTGCCTGCCTTTTTCAAAAACTACAGTTTACTGTGAACTTAGCGAAATTTAATCATGGCGGAATTTGAACCAGAGGAAATGGATGACCTTGATCAGGACACATTTGATTCCCTCAGAAAAGACAACCTCATAACACTGGCCAATTTCCTCAAAGTAGAAGTCAAAAGATCTATGCGCAAGAGGGAAATACAGTACCGTATTGCCAAACATCTAGTTGATTTAGGCCAATTTGAGGAATCCACCCTGAAAGATTATGAGCCCGAGTCTACCTCTGAACTCAGAAAATTAGAATTAGAAATGCAGACAAATTTGGAGATCAAGAAACTAGAATTACAAATGGAAAAAGAGAGACAGGCATTAGAAAAAGAAAAAATACAAATGCAGTTAGAAATGGAAGAAAGACAAAGGGAGAAAGGAGAATCAGAAAAGAAAAAGAAAGGCAGGAAAGATTAGAAATGGAAAGAAAGACAGAAAGAGAGGGAATTGAGAGAGAAAGAATTACAAATGAAAGAGAAAGAAAGGCAGGAAAGATTAGAAATGGAAGAAAGACAGAGAGAAAAAGAATTGCGATTAGAAGAACAGCGATTACAGGTAGAAATAAAACGTTGAGAGCTTGGACAGTCAGGAAAATTCTTCCCTTCAGACAAGTTTGACATCACTAAGCATTTCAGGTTAGTTCCCCTTTCCAAGAAAAGGATGTTGATAAATATTTCCTACATTTTGAGAAAATTGCTCAGAGTCTGAATTGGCCTAAGGAGTCTGGTCCATGCTTTTACAGAGTGCTTTGGTGGGTAAAGCCAGAGAAATTTACATTCAGTTGTCAGTAGAGCAGGCTTCAAATTATGATTCTGTGAAGGAATTAATTCTCAAGGGCTACGAGTTGGTGCCTGAAGCTTACCGTCAGAAATTTAGGGATTGTGAGAAGGTGAAAGATCAAACTTACGTTGAATTTGCTCGAACAAAAGAACAACTGTTTGATCGTTGGTGTTTTCTGAAAAGGTCAGTCAGAATTATGACAAATTACGACAGCTTGTTTTGATTGAGGAATTTAAAAGGTGCATCCGGAGTGACATCAAGACGTTTATAATTGAACAGAAGGCAGATACATTGGAGGTTGAAGCACGTTGGCCGATGATTAGTCATTGACCCACAAATCTTCAATTCTCAGCAAACCATCCCAGTCCTTTTCCTACAGAAACAATGCAGGTAAATTTAACTCCTCCTTTTCATCCAAGAATTTTTCAAAGGACAGTAGGAAATCAAATGACAACAGTTCACAGAGTTCAAGTAACACTCCCACATCATCAGATCCCAAGTCTCAATCTCCTTCTGACAAACAGTTCGGTACACTTTCTTGTTATTATTGTAAGAAAGACGGCCATTTAATGTCAGATTGTTTCAAATTGAAAAGAAAACGTGAAGGTCAAAGTGGTCAAAGTGGATCTAAGCCAACCGGCTTTATTTCTTCATCAACTCAATTAGAGTCTAATAATGTGTGCAACACATTTTCTGAGGTTAAACCCCTCTCATCCCCAATTAATGAGGTCAAGGTCAATTCTTCTCAAGATAGCATTATGGGTACTTTCGAACCATTTATTCACGATGGTTTTATATCATTTTCTAGTGATTTCTCTTCGCTACCCCTGTCAAAATTTTAAGAGATACCTGGCTTCCCAGTCTCTTTTGTTGGCAGATACCCTGCCTTTTCTGAAAAGTCATTTTCAGGTTCTAAAGTTCTTTTTAAGGGGGTAGATTGTAATGACTACATTCCTGTTCCTCTCCATAATGTCTATTTGTCTTCGGACTTTGTTTCTGGACCTGTGGCTTTAGGTATTAGGCCTTTTTTGCCTTTTGAAGGATTCACCTTCTTCTTGGAAACGACCTTGCTGGGGACAAGGTCATTACTAATCCACTTGTGACTGATAATCCTAGTTTAGATCAGGATCCAGAGCCAATTGAACAAGAGATAAATGATTTATTTCCTTCATGTGCCATTACTCGAGCCATGTCAAAGAAAACTTCTGAGAATCAAAATACTCTCAAAAAAAATGTCACAGATGTTGACTTAAATGACACCTTTCTCAGTCAGGAGTTTGAAACGGATCATTCCGTTATCCCTCGTGGATTCAAAACTTCCAGTAAAACTTCTGCTGACCAGAGCCAGACATTTTCTAGACCAAATCTCATTGCAGAACAACACAAAGACCCAGATATTTTGTCTTTGTTTGACAGGGTAGATGATGAAGGTAAAACTTCAGAGAGCTCTGTCTCCTATTATACAAAATCTGGTATTCTCATGCGTAAATGGAGACCTCCAGATGTTTTGGGTGATGACGATTGGGCTATAAAACATCAAATTGTGGTTCCAAAGCCCTACCGTGCTGAAATATTGCGCCTGGCCCATGAAACGCCCTGGGTTCGTCACTTAGGAGTCAGGAAAACTTATCATAAAATTCTCAGTCATTTTTATTGGCCTAATCTCAGGCAGGGTGTAGCACATTTCTGTAAAACTTGTCACACATGTCAAATGGTAGGGAAGCCAAATCAGACCATTCCAAAGGCCCATTAACAGCCAATTCCTGCATTTCAAGAACCATTTAGTAGGATACTAATAGACTGTGTTTGGCCCCTACCAAAAACAAGATCAGGAAATGAGTACATGTTGACAATTATGTGTACATCAACTCGGTTCCCAGAAGCCATACCACTGAGAAATATAAAGACAAAGACTATAGTGAGAGCTTTAGTCAAATTTTTCACTTTATTTGGCCTCCCTTAATGTGTCCAGTCCGATCAAGGCTCCAACTTTATGTCTGGAATTTTCAACAAGTAATGGATCAGCTAGGCATTAAACAGTATAGGTCATCCGCCTATCATCCAGAAAGTCAGGGTGCTCTTGAGCAATTTCATCAAACTTTGAAAAACATGATTAGGACCTACTGTTTTGACACAGAAGAGCAGTGGGATGAAGGAATTCATTTTCTGCTCTTTGCTGTTAGAGAGTCAATTCAAGAGTCTCTTGGTTTTAGCCCATTTGAGCTTGTATTTGGACATACAATCCGTGGCCCACTTAAGCTCGTTAAAGAGAAATTCCTATCAGACAATGATGATTGTCTGAATATTTTGCAATATATGTCAGATTTTCGTACAAAACTCTCTAAAGCATGTGAATTAGCCAGAGGAAATCTTGAGTCATTTCAGCAGTCAATGAAAACCAAATACGATAAAAACACCTCAAAACGGAAGTTTGAACCAGGTCAAAAAGTTCTTGTTCTACTTCCAATTCCTGGCAAACCACTCCACGCTCATTACTTTGGGCCATACCTAATTGATAAGAAATTAAGTGATTTAAATTACATCATATAAACACCTGACAGGCGAAAACAAAAACAGCTATGTCACATAAATATGCTTAAGCCATATTTGGATAGGGATAATCCTACTGTAACTCAGCCTGTCAGTACCGTCAGTTCTGGCCATTATGAAGATAGTGATACTGAAACTGACTTGAGTGAAAATACTCTAAACTCAAAGCTTGGCTCGGTCAAGCTTCAGAACTTACAAATCCTGGAGAAGCTGGAGTCTACAAAGTTGGCACACCTCCAGCCAGAACAACAACAACAGGTGAAAGAACTGCTCCATGAATATAAACACCTGTTTCAAGATGTTCCAACGAGGACAAACGTCATCTATCACGACGTTGATGTTGGGGACAGTAAGCCTGTAAAACAACGTCCATACAGACTGAATCCACCAAAAGCGAAATATTTTCAGGAAGAAGTCAAATACCTGCTTGACAATGACTTTATTGAACCCAGTAAAAGTAACTGGAGTTCGCCGTGCATACTTGTTCCCAAATCAGACCACAGTTATCGTATGTGCACGGACTTTAGGAAGGTCAGCACTTTAACAAAGACAGACACTTTCCCAATCCAAGGATTGATGACTGCATCGACCGAGTGGGAAAAGCCAAGTATGTGACGAAATTTGACCTACTGAAGGGATTTTGGCAAGTCCCTCTGACGGATCGTGCTCGTGAAATATCCGCCTTTGTTACACCAGACGGATTGTTCCAGTACAAGGTGATGCCATTCGGAATGAAGAACTCTTCAGCAACGTTCCAACAGATGATCAACGATGTCATATCCGGGCTAGACGGATGTGGAGCTTACGTTGACGACGTCGTCCTGTATAGTGACACCTGGGAGGAACACATCAAGCTCATGCGGAAGTTCTTTGAGAGACGGAGTAAAGCAATCTTGACTGTCAACCTTGCAAAATCTGAGTTTGGTTGGGCAAGGGTGACTTACCTCGGACATACTGTAGGACAGGGTGAGGAAAAACCTGTTGATGCCAAAATCAGTGCCATTTCAAGTTTTCCCATACCAAACTGCAAACAACAACTGATGCGCTTTCTGGCTTGATGGCTGGTTACTACAGAAAATTCTGTTCAAATTTCTCCATAATTACTGAGCCTTTGACTAACTTACTTAAAAAGAAAGTAAAGTTTGTTTGGTCAGAGCAATGCCAACAGGCATTTGATACACTTAAAGCCATACTGCAAAGTGCTCCAGTGCACCAGATTTCACTTTGCCATTCAAATTAGCTGTGGATGCTAGTGATACGGCTGCGGGTGCTGTTTTAATGCAAGAGGATAGTCATGGTGTAGATCATCCTGTTTGCTATTTTTCACGCAAATTTAACAAATCCCAGAGAAACTACTCTACAATTGAAAAAGAGTGTTTATCTTTGATATTAGCTTTACAGCATTTGAAGTTTATGTTACTTCTTCAAATCAACCAGTGGTTTCTGCAGAAATTAAAGGCAAAAATCAGAGATTGCTAAGATGGAGTTAAATGTTACAGGAGTTTAATCTTGACATTAGACATATCAAAGGCAGAGACAATTTAATTGCAGACTGTCTCTCTGTTATTTAGAGCTTATTGTTGTTCACACTTTTAAGATTACATTTGTTAAAGAAAGATTTTTCTTTGAAAAAAAAATCTTTTTTTGAAGAGGGGGTATGTTATGTAGGTCATTTCCCCCACACTCATCATGACCTGAGTTCAATTAGTCTAGAACATTCTCAAGGTCACTGCCCTTAATGACTCAAAACCTTGAATTCAATTAGTCATGTTCGGAATTTTCTAGAAATTTAGTTAGTTGTGTAAGAGAGATAATTTTAGAACAGTAATTAGCATGTCAATAAAAGTTCTAGATTGTTCTTATATGCTTATGTAAGCACATGGGTATAAATACTGGGACAGCAGGCTTGCAGTCAGACTTTTGGGGATCGTGTCTCTTGTGTGTTACTACACTCAAGCAGTAGTCATTCTCAAGACTTTTCAAGACCTTCACTGCCAACGCTGGATTTATACTGTGGACTTTGTGCAACTTCAAGCCTGAATGCTAAAGGACTGTTCATTCATCCGACTGACAGTTACAACTCTGAGATTGGAGCTTTGCTGTCCCAGCTGAGATAAGTAGTCTGTACACTTTAAAGCTTGTATTATATTCCTAACTTAGCAATTAGTTTTATTTTCGTAATAAATGTAGTTTAAACGGAAACTGCTGAGTTCACCCTTTTGTTCGTTTTCCCTGCACGTAACAATGGTTAATAACACTTTCAAGTGATTTGTGTCCTGCTACCCCTGTCAATATTTTAAGAGATACCAGGGCGTTCCAGTCTCTTTTGTTGGCAGATACCATTCTGTGTTCTGAAAGTCTATTTTAGGTTCTAAAGTTATTATTAATTGGTAGATTGTAAGGACTACATATCTGTTTGTCTCCATAATGCCTATTTGTCTTCGGACTTTGTTTCCGTACCCGTGACCTTAGGTATTAGGCCCGTTTTGCCTTTTGAAGGGATTCACCTTTTCCTTGGAAATGACCTTGCTGGGGACAAGGTCATGACTTATCCACTTTTGACTGATAAACATAGTTTAGGTAAGGATACATACCTAATTGAGGAGGAATATATATATATATATATATATATATATATATATATATATATATATATATATATATATATTCGGCAACGGATATTTTATGGAGACACACTTATTGCAACTGATATAGGCACTAACGATGCTATTGCAGCCTACATCTGACCAACTTCATGTTTTAAAACTCTTTAGATATCCTTAGGTATCCCTGGGAAGGGCATATCTCTTTCTCTTATACACGCCAAACCGAAGTAGCCATACCATACACCTTTGTAGATGATTTGTTAATGAATCACGTTTTTTATACACGCTATTGTGTACAATACGTCATTAAAGGAAATATTTCAACTTTTAAGGGACACTAAACTTTTTTATAATCAGAACTTTATACACACTTATATATGACCTTGGACGAGATCTGATAACTTTCGTTAAAAGTCCTTACCCACGAAATTTAAATTATCCACTTACTGACGTTATGCCTACCAATGGTACTTTGTTTCATTATGCTAATTTGTCGGTCATAACATACATTTTCTTTGCTACCCACAATTTTCAGTGATCCGTACACAAGGAGATCTCTCACTGAACTGAAGCAGATTTCTTCTGTTCACATAACAGCTCAGTTTTAATAATCATAATTTTCAGATTAACCATTGCGAATAATGAGAAGATAAACGCCTTTCCGTATTTCGTCAAATATATATTTGACGGTCACACACAATATTTTAGCGAAAACTTACGGAATCCGATGCGCCTGTCTTGAACAAAAAAGGGTATTTGTGCCTTTAATGTTTATGACCTAGAAAATTTGCATGTCTGACAGGTTGTTTGATGAAACAATATTAGTTGCTGATAACTTTACCTTGGTGATTGTACTATTATCAGCACCTTGAAACATCGACTTATTCAATTGTTAATGTTTCGGAACGTATCATTAACAAATAATTCAGCAATTAAATTTAAGTTTCAATTATTCCGAAAGTGATAAAATTTAAGAACCCTTTAGCAAACAAGTTCTGAGTGTACAAATCAAAAGGATTTATTGTTAGCCTCACTTACTGTGCAGTCTTAAGTTACATATTTCCATTCCAAGCGACCCGGCACAGAGACTGTAGCTTCAAAATTATCTCAATATGAAAAGATACCTTACTTGAGGTGTGACTGACTGTCAATCGGTAATTACTCTACAAATATCACGGGTAGTGTGGTATTCACAAACATTATGATATTTTTTTCTACTTGATCAAAAGTTTATTCACCCTCTGGGGAGAAATTAGCCATTAATTTGGTAACGGGGAAATTTTCCTCGTCCAGGGATTAGCCTAGATATATCGTTTGTGCCGGCCAATCCCCTCATGTCCGCTTTGACGATACTCATCCCCTTACATCAATGGTTTGGCCAAGTGTCTTCTTATCCCTGCACTGCGGACCCAAAGGCCCTGCATTTTGTTTCTTATTAGCGTTTCACTTTTTCGCCATCATACGTTGAGTACTCGTACAGAGAAACAAATCCACCTTTGACGCTATGTTTAAAATCCCGCCGAATTTCCTCGCTGCACAGCTTAATATTGCTGGAAGAGCTATACGTTGACCATTCAATTATGATATTTTAGTAATAATTTTATGAAGGAATTCTGAAAATACCTTTGCGATAAATATTCATATGCAAAAAAAGGTTAAAACACAGTCAACAGCAAAACGATCGTTAACTCGCCATTTCATAAAAATACGAGGGAAGCTCAAAAAACATGAAACGATAGAGTTAAGTTTATCTTCATAAGATGTGTTATTTCAAATATCGTATGAAGTTACAGCGGAATGAAAAAATTAAACCAACGGATTTTTTATGTATTTTTCATTTTACGAGCGGCTAATAAGCTCGATTTCCCGTAGAAAACAATGGCGTCTAATACAGCGCACAGAGTGCACACTTCCGGCCGGTGCAATTTCCTCAATTTTGAACAGATATAGATGAAAATCGGCATGATGATCCTTTGATTCATATACAAAATTCCTATTTTTGTAGATTTTTGAATTTCTTAATGAAAATTGTTTTATTAGCATTTTATTTATTCCGATCACTGAAATATACTGTTGCCGTCAATAAATTGGGGATATGACGGCGTGTACATATGCAGAACAAGGGTCTTAAATTGACAAATTTTAATCAGTATGCGTCTTGTAAGTTGTTCAGATGAAATGCGTGTCATGTTGTTGTAATTTATGTCAAATTTGGGCGAATATCAATGATGAAAATTCCAGCAAATTTGAAAAAATAAAACAGAACGGAGGCGAACGGGTGCAGAATCCCCACTGTATTTGTACAGATAACGTTATCAATCGATATTCTTTTATCGGAAATTGATACATTGTTGTCATGCTCACTTGCAGGTCGTTCCCAGCTTACAATGGCGCTTAACTTGGCCAAAGTGCGTCAAAATGTTCGGAAACATAAACGTATCACCAAAACTGAAAAAAAGTGTCGGCGATTCAATTTTAAGTCTAAGAAAAACAGTGGATAAGTTGATGTTGTGCTATATAAGTCAATATATAAAATTAAAGTTGACATATTCATGATATGTCCTGAATAAATGAACCGCCACGCCAGCAGATTTCGATCGAATTCTATTGAAAATAAATTGACACAATGTTCGCTGTCATCACTAGCAACCGACCGAAAGCGCTCTCAGGTAGATATATGCTTCGCGGAATACGAAACATTCATGCATAGTTTCGTCCAGCAGTGTTGAGCGTTTGCCATACTAATGCGTGTCATGTTGTTGTAATTTATGTCAAATTTGGGCGAATATCAATGATGAAAATTCCAGCAAATTTGAAAAAATAAAACAGAACGGAGGCGAACGGGTGCAGAATCCCCACTGTATTTGTACAGATAACGTTATCAATCGATATTCTTTTATCGGAAATTGATACATTGTTGTCATGCTCACTTGCAGGTCGTTCCCAGCTTACAATGGCGCTCAACTTGGCCAAAGTGCGTCAAAATGTTCGGAAACATAAACGTATCACCAAAACTGAAAAAAAGTGTCGGCGATTCAATTTTAAGTCTAAGAAAACAGTGGATAAGTTGATGTTGTGCTATATAAGTCAATATATAAAATTAAAGTTGACATATTCATGATATGTCCTGAATAAATGAACCGCCACGCCAGCAGATTTCGATCGAATTCTATTGAAAATAAATTGACACAATGTTCGCTGTCATCACTAGCAACCGACCGAAAGCGCTCTCAGGTAGAATATGTGCCTCGCGGAATACGAAACATTCATGCATAGTTTCGTCCAGCAGTGTTGAGCGTTTGCCATACGTTACTAATTGTCCACTCTCAAAATGCAAAAAAACTCCATTGTTATAATTACTGTAAGCATGATATCCATCGTTTTTTTTTATTTTCTATTAAAGCCTTTCCATTTTGCTGACACAATACAAAGGAAAAAGAGACCCCAAAAAGACACAATAGTGTCAAAGAGAAAAGTAAGCGCTTTGAAGAAAACTAACTTAATTGCATGTCTTTCAGTAATGACCATTTTGTGTTATAGATTTATATTTTACCATTTTGTGTTGCAATGTATTTCTCAACATTCCGTGTTTGTTTTAACATTGCTCTAAATCCTTGAAATATCGGTTAACACTTCTGCATTTTGCACTTTTACAGATATTTTTTCCTAATAATCAAAAGATGGTGCAAGATGCTTTGAAAATCCACGAACCAAGAATTATAATTTGTAGGGTTGGAAAATCTGACCACTGACAAGTTCTTTATACGATTTGTAAAAAGTATCCCTGAATTCTCTTGCATAAATGCAAAAATAAAACAAATAATTTCTTGTTTCAACTTCCCTTCGAAAAAAAAATTACAAAGTGGATCAGTGACATTTAGAGCTTTAATTTTTAAGAGATCGTTTTTTGTGTAGAGAATGCAATGTAATAGCTTAAATTGAAAGCTTCTAGCCCTAGTATCAAGGTGGATATAACTTAGAAGTTCACCAACGGAAATATTAAAATCTCTTAAATTCTAAGCAGAACTGGTAGAAAGGGCAGTATTCCTTCCCCTTAAGATGTTCTTAAGTACATTTTTACTGGCTTCAAGAATATAAATATATTGTTTTTATTATACAGAGAAATCATCACATCAAACATTTGGAGTAGTCAATGATAAAGATGGTGGCGCTATCCTTAGATCAGGTGGGAGTGCATCCCAAATTCAGATTAGCTTGAATGCTTGGGTTGCAGAAAGATTAAACATTCCTCTCAGGTCATTAGCTCCCGTAAATCTTCCTCTCTCTAATAAATCAGTTACATAGCAAATCCCTTTCTCAGCGATATCTTGACAATAAGCAGATTTCCCATTAATATTAATATTGTTGTTATTCCAAATGATACACTTCATAACAAAGTTCTGAATATTGATACTCTTAAAGTCCACCGAGGAGTTGAGTGCTTCACAATAAAGTAGAGTGTTCTAAAAAGAGTCAGTCCAACTACAACCATAGAAGCAACACGTAGAGTGCGGGAACACACCAGGATCATGGCATAGATAAATTAATTAATAAAGAAGGCGGTTCAACCAGTACTCCTTGTCTTCTAATGATCTTTATTTAAAAATACCGACGTTTCGGCAACACACAAGTTGCCTTCAACAGGGCAAAAGCTGACAAATAAAAATGAGCACAAACAGAAGTGAAAATCGGGCTGATACAAAGTAAACTGAGAGTAAAAACGAAATAAAATGAGAATTACAATACTTATGAAAACTGGAATTATAGTGAGTGAAAGCAGCACAACTACAGTTGTAAGCAACGAAATTAAAAATCAGTAGTGATAAAAAACAATGAAAAGCGCTATGACTAAAAATTAAAGATCAATAAGCCTTTTGAAACAAGAATAGTGGTTGAAACAAAGGTACAATGGAATGAAACTGACCTGGGTGCGGAGAGTGGAACTGTACCAGCTGAAGTGGAGGGTCGGAATGAGCAAGTTCATGGTGAAGGGACTCCTAAGACGGAAAAAAAAGGTCTGAACTAAGGGGTCCCCTAAGTGGTTGGAAAAGGGGAAGTTGAAACGCGGGAAAGTAGCTTTATCCTTCTCTTTGGTTAATGCCCTTGGGTGTGAGTGTGTCAATTTCTACAATGTATTTTTGTTCACATATTTTCTTTTTCGGGTGTTTGTGGTGTAAACTTTGTGTAAACCAGTAGCTTGGAAGTGTGATGGACTGTGGTCGAGTTGATTGAAATGTTCTGAGACTGGGGTGGGTTTACGACTGCGGATTGTGTATATGTGTTCGTATATTCGTCTTTTGAGTTCCCTTTTCGTCGCCCCAATGCATTGTTTGAACATTTTTGGCAAGTAATAATGTAAATGAGATAAAGGGTGTTGCATGAGATTTTACCGATGATGTTGTGGTTTTACCTGTTGTGGAGCTGGTGATTGTGTTTGTTTCTGTAATGAATTGGCATTTATTGCACTTGCCGCAGCGTTTAGTTTCACTGTTGTGGGCTGATGAGGTAGTTTTTTGAGGTCTGCTCTTACGATAATTTTTCTAAGATTTGGAGGTTGTCTGAAAGCTGTGATAGGTACTTCCGGAATGGCTTTGTTTATTTCTTTGTCCTCGGAGATGATACCCCAGTGTCTGCGGATAATGTTGGAAATCTTAGGGAGAGTGGGGTTAAAGGTGGTGACAAAGGGGATTCTCTTGTGCTGGGGCTTATCAGTGGGTGTTGTGGTAAGTACGTGGTTTCTTTCTATGTTTCTGGCTTTTTCAATGTAAGTTTTGACTGTTTGGGGTTTGTAGCCTCGTTTCACAATGTGATGGGGCATTTCTTGGTTGCTTTGTCATAAGTTGAAGTGTCTGAACAGATACGTCGATAACAGAGAGTTTGGCTCCAAATGACTGAATTGAACGTGTGATTAGGATGGCAGGAAGTTGGCCAGAGATAGGGATGTTTATCTGTGGGTTTGCTGTAGATCGAAGTATGAATAGAGTTGTTTTGTATCGACATATCAGTATCTAGGAAAGCAATGTGTTTGGAGCTATGTTCTATGGTAAATTTGATGGTTGGGTGTACTTCATTGCAGTGCTGTTGGAATTTCAGGAGGGTGGAGAGGCCATGGATCCAGATAAAGCGGACGTCGTCAATAATCTATGCCATTGTGTGGGCTGAAGGGGTGTGTTATGAAGGATCGTATTTTCAATCTTGCCCATCGCGAGGTTAGCATATGACGGGGCTACTTTAGAACCCATAGCCGTTCCATGTTTTTGAAGGTAGAAATTGCCTTGGAAAGTGAAGAAGTTGTGTTCAAGAATGAATTGGAGCATTTCAATTAGAAGATCTGTATTTTCGACGTTGTGCATTGTAAGAAAGTCTCTGACAGAGTTGATACCACAGTCATGTGGAATGTTAGTATAGAGGGATTGAACATCAAGGGTGACCAGGAGGGCATTATCAGGGATATTGATCTGATTGATATCTTGTAAATGGTGATTAGTGTCCTTGATATAGGAGGGGAGTGATTGAACAATGGGTTGAAGGTAATAGTCGACGTACATGGAAAGAGGGGTGTGAGGGATTGACATTTGAGAACTATTGTCGGAGAGGGTTGTCCTTTTATGTATTTTGGGCAAGCCGTAAAAATGGCCTGGTTTGGGTTCTTGGGGTAGTAATTTCCGAGCAGTTTTATTGGAGATCCAGTTTTTCCTTCTCCAGCGGGTAAAATCTTTTGTAATTTAAGAGTGTATTCTTCTGTGGGATCAGATGTGAGTTTCTCGTAGAATTTTGTGTCATTGAGTTGTTTCTTACATTCAGATATGTACCAATCGCTATCCATTACCACAATGCTGCCCCCTTTGTCAGCTGGTTTGATAACGATATCATCTCTGTTACGAATTTTCTGAAGTGAAATTCTTTCTTGTTCAGGTAAATTGGGCCAACAATTATTCCAATTATGAGAATTGAGAATATCCCCTTCAACCATATTGAGAAATCTTTCTAAGTTAGGATTGGAGCAGGGCGGAGGGTTGTACTCTGATTTTTCTTTGGGAAATGGGCCGGGAGGGGTGTCTATCTGTTCTGATGAATTTTCATCACGAAATATATATGCACATCTGCATCTCCTTTTGAACTCGTGTATGTCTGATTTTAAAGTAACCATATTTATATTATTTGGGGTTGGGCAAAAAGAAAGCCCCTTGGAGAGAACACGTGTTTCACAATCAGTAAGTTGTTTGGAAGAAATGTTGAAAACAATTTTAGGATCTGAGATAATTTTGTTTTTATGACCTCTATTGTTACGGCGATGTTTTCTGTATCGCCTATTAGATTTACAAGTGTTATTTATATCTTTACCTTGTTTATGTATCAGATTGTTGAGTTTGCGGCTTTGCTTATGTTTACAGTGTTATGTAGGTCATTCCCCCACACTCATCATGACCTGAGTTCAATTAGTCTAGAACATTCTCAAGGTCACTGCCCTTGATGACCTCACAACCTTGAATTCAATTAGTCATGTTTGGAATGTTCTGGAAAGTTGATTAGTTGTGTAAGGGAGATAATTTTAGAACAGTAATTAGCATGCCAATAAAAGTTCTAGATTGTTCTTATATGCCTTTATAAAAGGGACGTGCACAGCTTCCAGTCAGACTTTTGGGATCGTGTCTCTTGTGTGTTACTAAACTCCAGCAGTAGTCATTCTCAAGACTTTTCAAGACCTTCACTGCCAACGCTGGATTTATACTGTGGACTTTGTGCAGCTTCAAGCCTGCAAGGACTGTTCATTCATCCAACTGACTGTTACAACTCTGAGACTGGAGCTTTGCCGTCCCAGCTGAGATAAGTAGTCTGTACACTTTTAAAGCTTGTACTCTATCCCGGACTTAGCAATTAGTTTTATTTTTGTAATAAATTTTGTTTAAACGTTAACTGCTGAGTTCACCCTTTTGTTCGTTTTCTCTGCACGTAACAAAATTGGGGGCTCGTCCGGGAGACGAATATTTTGAGCCGTTTGACAACATTTTGACAGCCTTTTCAAAACTACTGTATACTGTGAACTCAGCGAAATTTAATCATGGCGGAATTTAAGCCAGACGAATTTATGGATGACCTTGATCAGGACACATTTAATTCCCTCAGAAAAGACAACCTCATAGCACTGGCAAATTTCCTTAAAGTAGATGTCAAAAGATCTATGCGCAAGCGAGAAATTCAATTCAAGATTGCAAAACATTTAGTTAATTCTGGCCATTTTGAAGAGTCTGCCTTAAAAGATTATGAGCCTGAGTCTTCCTTCGAACTCAAAAAATTAGAATTAGAAATTCAGGCAGATTTGGAGCTTAAAAAATTGGCATTAGAAAAAGAAAAAATACAAATGCAATTACAAATGAAAGAAAAAGAATTGCAAATGGAAGAAAGACAGAAAGAAAAAGAAAGGCAGGAAAGATTAGAAATGGAAGAAAGACAGAAAGAGAGGGAATTGGAAATGAAAGAAAAAGAATTGCAAATGGAAGAAAGACAAAGGGAGAAAGAAAGAGAGGAAAAAGAAAAGGAAAGAGAATTAGCTGAACACCGACTGCAGTTAGAAATGAGACGTTTAGAGCTTGGAAAGTCAGGAAAATTCTTCCCTTCAGACAATTTTGACATCACTAAGCATTTCAGGTTAGTTCCCCCTTTCCAAGAAAAGGATGTTGATAAATATTTTCTCCATTTTGAGAAAATTGCTCAGAGTCTGAATTGGCCTAAGGAGTCCTGGTCTATGCTTTTGCAGAGTGCTTTGGTGGGTAAAGCCAGAGAAATTTACATTCAGTTGTCAGTAGAGCAGGCTTCAGATTATGATTCTGTGAAGGAATTAATTCTCAAGGGTTATGAGTTGGTGCCTGAAGCTTACCGTCAGAAATTTAGGGATTGTGAGAAGGTGAAAGATCAAACTTACGTTGAATTTGCTCGAACAAAAGAACAACTGTTTGATCGTTGGTGTTCTTCGGAAAAGGTCAGTCAGAATTATGACAAATTACGACAACTTGTTTTGATTGAGGAATTTAAAAGGTGCATCCGGAGTGACATCAAGACGTTTATCAATGAACAAAAGGCAGATACATTAGAGGTTGCTGCACGTTTGGCCGATGATTATTCATTGACCCACAAATCTTCATTTCTCAGCAAACCATCCCAGTCCTTTTCATACAGAAACAATGCAGGTAAATTTAACTCCTCCTTTTCATCCAAGAATTTCTCAAAGGAGAGTAGGAAATCAAATGACAGCAGTTCACACAGTTCAAGTAACACTCCCACATCATCAGATCCCAAGTCTCAATCTCCTTCTGACAAACAGTTTGGTACACTTTCTTGTAATTATTGCAAGAAAGACGGCATTTAATGTCAGAGTGTTTCAAATTGAAAAGAAAACGTGAAGGTCAAAGTGGTCAAAGTGGATCTAAGCCCACCGGCTTTATTTCTTCATCAACTCAATTAGAGTCTAATAATGTGTGCAACACATTTTCTGAGGTTAAACCCCTCTCATCCCCAATTAATGAGGTCAAGGTCAATTCTTCTCAAGATAGCATTATGGGTATTTTCGAACCATTCATTCATGATGGTTTTATATCACTTTCTAGTGATTTCTCTTCCGCTACCCCTGTCAAAATTTTAAGAGATACGGGGCTTCCAGTCTCTTTTGTTGGCAGATACCCTGCCGTTTTCTGAAAAGTCATTTTCAGGTTCTAAAGTTCTTATTAAGGGGGTAGATTGTAATGACTACATTCCTGTTCCTCTCCATAATGTCTATTTGTCTTCGGACTTTGTTTCTTGACCTGTGACTTTAGGTATTAGGCTTTTTTGCCTTTTGAAGGGATTCACCTTCTTCTTGGAAACGACCTTGCTGGGGACAAGGTCATTACTAATCCACTTGTGACTGATAATCCTAGTTTAGATCAAAATCCAGAGCCAATAGAGGAAGAAATTCCCGGCATTTTCCCTTCATGTGCTATTACTCGAGCCATGTCAAAGAAAACTTCTGAGAATCAAAATACTCTCAAAAATAATGTCACAGATGTTGACTTAAATGACACCTTTCTCAGTCAGGTGTTTGACACGGAGCATTCTGTTATCCCTCGTGGATTTGAAACTTCCAGTAAAACTTCTGCTGACCAAAGTCAGACATTTTCTAGATCAAATCTCATTGCAGAACAACACAAAGACCCAGATATTTTGTGTTTGTTTGACAGGGTAGATGACGAAGATAAAACTTCAGATAGCTCTGTTTCCTATTATACAAAATCTGGTATTCTCATGCGTAAATGGAGACCTCCAGATGTCTTGGTTGATGACGACTGGGCTATAAAACATCAAATTGTGGTTCCAAAGCCCTATCGTGCTGAAATATTGCGCCTGGCCCATGAAACGCCCTGGGCTGGTCATTTGGGAGTAAGGAAAACTTATCATAAAATTCTCAGTCACTTTTATTGGCCTAATCTCAGGCAGGATGTAGCACATTTCTGTAAAACTTGTCACACATGTCAAATGGTAGGAAAGCCAAATCAGACCATTCCAAAGGCCCTTTACAGCCAATTCCTGCATTTCAAGAACCATTTAGTAGGATTCTAATAGACTGTGTTGGGCCCTTACCAAAAACAAGATCAGGAAATGAGTACATGCTGACAATAATGTGTACATCAACTCGGTTCCCAGAAGCCATACCACTGAGAAATATAAAGACAAAGACTATAGTGAGAGCTTTAGTCAAATTTTTCACTTTATTTGGCCTCCCTAAATGTGTCCAGTCCGATCAAGGCTCCAACTTTATGTCTGGAATTTTTCAACAAGTAATGGATCAGCTAGGCATTAAACAGTATAGGTCATCCGCCTATCATCCAGAAAGTCAGGGTGCTCTTGAGCGATTTCATCAAACTTTGAAAAACATGATTAGGACCTACTGTTTTGACACAGAGAAGCAGTGGGATGAAGGAATTCATTTTCTGCTCTTTGCTGTTAGAGAGTCAATTCAGGAGTCTCTTGGTTTTAGCCCATTTGAGCTTGTATTTGGACATACAGTCCGTGGCCCACTTAAGCTCGTTAAAGAGAAATTCCTATCAGATGATGATGATTGTCTGAATATTTTGCAATATGTGTCAGATTTTCGTACAAAACTCTCTAAAGCATGTGAATTAGCCAGAGAAAATCTTGAGTCATCTCAGCAGTCAATGAAAACCAAATATGATAAAAGCACCTCAAAACGGAAGTTTGAACCAGGTCAAAAGGTTCTTGTTCTACTTCCAATTCCTGGCAAACCACTCCATGCTCGTTACTTTGGGCCATACCTAATTGATAAGAAATTGAGTGATTTAAATTACATCATAATAACACCTGACAGGCGAAAACAAAAACAACTATGTCACATAAATATGCTTAAGCCATATTTGGATAGGGATAATCCTACTATAACTCAGCCTGTCAGTGCAGTCAGTTCAAACCATTATGAAGATAGTGATACTGAAACTGACTTGAGTGAAAATACTCTAAACTCAAAGCTGGGCTCGGTCAAGCTTCAGAACTCAGAAATCCTGGAGAAGCTGGAGTCTACAAAGTTGGCACACCTCCAGCCAGAACAACAACAACAGGTGAAAGAACTGCTCCACGAATATAAACACCTGTTTCAAGATGTTCCAACGAGGACAAACGTCATCTATCACGACGTTGATGTTGGGGACAGTAAGCCTGTAAAACAACATCCATACAGACTGAATCCAACAAAAGCGAAATATCTCCAGGAAGAAGTCAAATACCTGCTGGACAATGACTTTATTGAACCCAGTAAAAGTAACTGGAGTTCGCCGTGCATACTTGTTCCCAAATCAGACCACAGTTATCGTATGTGCACGGACTTTAGGAAGGTCAACGCTTTAACAAAGACAGACACTTTCCCAATCCCGAGGATTGATGACTGCATCGACCGAGTGGGAAAAGCCAAGTATGTGACGAAATTTGACCTACTGAAGGGATTTTGGCAAGTCCCTCTGACGGATCGTGCTCGTGAAATATCCGCCTTTGTTACACCAGACGGATTGTTCCAGTACAAGGTGATGCCATTCGGAATGAAGAACTCTCCGGCAACGTTCCAACGGATGATCAACGACGTCATATCCGGGCTAGACGGGTGTGCAGCCTACGTTGACGACGTCGTCCTGTATAGTGACACCTGGGAGGAACACATCAAGCTCATGCGGAAGTTCTTTGAGAGACTGAGCAAAGCAATGTTGACTGTCAACCTTGCCAAATCTGAGTTTGGTTGGGCTAGGGTAACTTACCTCGGACATACTGTAGGACAGGGTGAGGTAAAACCTGTTGATGCCAAAATCAGTGCCATTTCAAGTTTTCCCATACCAAACTGCAAACGACAACTGATGCGCTTTCTCGGTATGGCTGGTTACTACAGAAAATTCTGTCCAAATTTCTCCACAATTACTGAGCCTTTGACTAACTTACTTAAAAAGAAAGTAAAGTTTGTTGGTCAGAGCAATGCCAACAGGCATTTGATACACTTAAAGCCATACTGCAAAGTGCCCAGTGTTGTCTGCACCAGATTTCACTTTGCCATTCAAATTAGCTGTAGATGCTAGTGATACGGCTGCTGGTGCTGTTTATTGCAAGAGGATAGTCATGGTGTAGATCATCCAGTTTGCTATTTTTCACGCAAATTTAACAAATCCCAGAGAAACTACTCTACAATTGAAAAAGAGTGTTTATCTTTGATATTAGCTTTACAGCATTTTGAAGTTTATGTTACTTCTTCAAATCAGCCAATAGTGGTTTATATTGATCACAACCCTCTTGTTTTTCTGCAGAAATTTAAAGGCAAAAATCAGAGATTGCTAAGATGGAGTTTAATGTTACAGGAGTTTAATCTTGATATTAGACATATCAAAGGCAGAGACAATTTAATTGCAGACTGTCTTTCTCGTATTTAGAGTTTATTGTTGTTCAATTTCAAGAAGTTTTACTTTAGAAAAAAAAAATTGAGTACTTAAATCCTTTTCAAGATTACATTTGCAAAAGAAAGATTTTTCTTTGAAAAATTTTCTTTTTTTTGAAGAGGGGGTGTGTTATGTAGGTCATTCCCCCCACACTCATCATGACCTGAGTTCAATTAGTCTAGAACATTCTCAAGGTCACTGCCCTTGATGACCTCACAACCTGAATTCAATTAGTCATGTTTGGAATGTTCTGGAAAGTTGATTAGTTGTGTAAGGGAGATAATTTTAGAACAGTAATTAGCATGCCAATAAAAGTTCTAGATTGTTCTTATATGCCTTTATAAAAGGGACGTGCACAGCTTCCAGTCAGACTTTTGGGATCGTGTCTCTTGTGTGTTACTAAACTCCAGCAGTAGTCATTCTCAAGACTTTTCAAGACCTTCACTGCCAACGCTGGATTTATACTGTGGACTTTGTGCAGCTTCAAGCCTGCAAGGACTGTTCATTCATCCAACTGACTGTTACAACTCTGAGACTGGAGCTTTGCCGTCCCAGCTGAGATAAGTAGTCTGTACACTTTTAAAGCTTGTACTCTATCCCGGACTTAGCAATTAGTTTTATTTTTGTAATAAATTTTGTTTAAACGTTAACTGCTGAGTTCACCCTTTTGTTCGTTTTCTCTGCACGTAACAACAGAAACCAGAAATTTTGTTTTGAAAAGCATCTAACTTTCTAATGACCGAATCAATTTGTTGACTGTTCAAGTCTCGCTTCATTAAAGAAACAGTGACATTGATTCTATTTTGAAAGGTGTTAAAAGCATTCTTTTGTTCTTTGATAATGAGCTGTATTGTTGATCTTTCAGTCTTATGTAATAGTCTTTTCAGTTGGTTCTTGAAGTGTGGTCTCTCGATAGGTATGTTGGGTCTCACCTTGATTTGTAAACCAAGTGGCGTGATGTTGTAATTCAAATGTTCCGTGAGGTGATTGATGTGGTTTTCACACTGAATAATTTTCTTCTGTAGAGTCTTCAATCTGTTGTAGAAATTCCATTGTGCTTCACTGAAATCTGTCATGGTGGTTGCAGGATCCAAGTTGCTGGATGCTGGGGACTTCATCACGTGAATTAAGTAGAGTGTTCTAAAAAGAGTCAGTCCAACTACAACCATAGAAGCAACACGTAGAGTGCGGGAACACACCAGGATCATGGCATAGATAAATTAATAAAGAAGGCAGTTCAACCAGTACTCCTTGTCTTCTAATGATCTTTATTTAAAAATACCGACGTTTCGGCAACACACAAGTTGCCTTCTTCAGGGCAAAAGCTGACAAATAAAAATGAGCACAAACAGAAGTAAAAATCGGGCTGATAAAAAAGTAAACTGAGAGTAAAAACGAAATAAAATGAGAATTACAATACTTGTGAAAACTGGAATTACAGTGAGTGAAATAAAGCTCACTAAGGTGAACAGGGAGCAAGTTAATATTAGAATTTATATCTATCGTTTTAACGTAGCTGACATAGTAACAAGCAATACGGACCCTATACATAAAAATTTCAGCATAAGAATCCAACTTATACACTATAGTTTTTTTGGAGTCTGGCCGCTGCTCCCGGGGTCAATTTTTCCCCTCTCCTAACATCTACATGAATCATTCGAAGCACCAAGAGCTTTGATACCATCGGCTACCTTAGTTTATGTAACCGATGTTTCTCAACCATAGAAGAGAAACATGAGTATGGTATTCAAAGTCGAACTAACGGCACATCTATCTTCAGTTTCATAGGATAGTTATAATGACCAAGGTACCTAATGGAATAGAGATGCAGATAAAAACCGACACACAGCAAAAATTGTGGATGAAAAATATACAGGTTAATATGCGCAATTGCTACAAGAACATTTCAGCGAGGTCGATAGCTGTGCAGGTCCTATTGGCAATTTAGACACATTACTTGGTGATGCAGACTAGAATGCATTGACATTTGGTAAAAAACCCTATTAGCATGTTTTAGGATGTCCTCTTCGTTTGGAAGCAATATCCTCGTCGTCCTTTAGGTCACATTTAAAGACATGACCAAGATACAAAAATTTAGTGACGAATTCGATTGAATGTCCCGGAGGAAGACTGATGGTACAGACCAAAGTTTATGTACATAATGAAGGGCATACATTTTGTTTTTTTGTACATTGTAGACAATGTCATGTTCAGCAGCGTATCACTCACAAAATTTTATAAGCTTTATCAAATCCTTTACAGACGGAGCAGCCAGACACATATCATCGGCATAGGCTAAATTATTTAACATAATACCACCTATTTCACAGCCAACACTACACAAGGACTGCCTTAAAAAAGAGACATAATTCCCCCTTGCCGAACGCCATTTGAAACAGCAAAAATAGTGAAATTGATTTGCCCCAACGGACGCAAAACTTTTTAGAGCAAAACCAAAAAAGTAGAATATGAAACAATAAAAGGAGGTACATGTTTCTCGATTAGTTTTTTCAGTATGGTGAAAAGATCTAGTTTGTCAACTGCTTTTCAGCATCAAGAAAGCAAAATAAACCAAGCTGCCATTTTTCGTATAATTCCTGATAGTTTCCTTCAAAAGAAAGATACACATATCTTAAAACCAAACTGATAATCAGAAGTTGTGAGGCATTTTTCACAGCAATTCAAGAGAACGCGTTCGAGAACTTTTGAAAGCACATCTGTCAGAGCGATTGGACTATAGTTATTTTTACTTGATTAATCAGCAGCTTTGTCTTTAACAAGGGGAACAATGATCACATTTGTTATGTTCTGAGGAACAAAATTGTGAACTAATATTGACGAGAAACACATGGCCAGATGTACGGCCATTTTACCAGTTGCCAAACGCAGGTGCTGTACCCCTAAGCCATCTGCACCGGGTGATTTTCCGATCCCCGAATTGTCAATAATAGTACGAACTTCATCCACACTCACAACCATCTCATTTTCATTGGGGACAGAGAAAAGTGACTTTTTTTAAACTGCTGTTTGTCATTGTTTACAGAATGCATAAGATTTTGAAAATGTTCACCCACATATTTGCGATATTTTGCTCACCCTTGGCATTGTTGACACAAGTTACCAAGGGGACTTTTTTGTTGTTTACACGGGCTACAGAAGCCCAGAAGTTCATATCATCATTTTCAAATAGGGCATTTGCCATATACGTGCAGTATGTACGGATTATCATATATTAGTAAATCACAAAGAGGTATGAGTACATTACTGGACCAGGCATGCAAAGAAGCCAGAAGGGGAAATATGGAATTGAAAGCACAGGTCAGACACATTGGTAATAAATTTCTGAACAATGTTGAAATCAGTGCACAAGAAGCAGTGTACATCATCCTCCAAATGCCTCTGACCCGAGCTACTCGACAAGTTATCTTTGTCAATACATCACCACCTAATGAACGCACATTTTTGTTAAAGAGTAAAGCAGCCTTGCAGAATGCACCCCCTAACTCAACAGACATTGAATCTGACAATTTAATTAAACAGTATGCTAGACGGCCAAATGCATTACAAAATTGGTGTTTAGCAGATTATGTATCAAAACTCAGAGTCACATCAAGTAAGACTGCATCAGCAGATGATCGCACATCAGAAAAAATGATGATAATCCATTTTGTGATATAGATATGTCTGATGATGAGATAACTGAAAATGATATGCAGAATACTGAACAGCCTATACATATCAAACTAAAAAATGGCAGTGTTATAAGATCTCGGTCTAACCCGAGTATTATTCGCTTTGTCAACTACAGTGAACAAGCTGATGCAGAGAACTTCTATCGAGAACAGTTAATGCTTTACATGCCCTGGAGAAATGAAACCATTGATCTATTGAGTGGCTGCTGCACATACAAAGACGCATACATACTCAATAAAAAAGAGGTGACTGCACATATGAGCAAATATGAACACCATAGCAAAATTTTGCAAGAGGCAATGCAGGCTCAAAGTGATTTACCTGGTGATGATTATGATCACATTGCACCTATTACAAAACAGATAGAGGGGGATGACAAAGACACTGGCTCAACCCTTATTAACCAAGTCATTTATTTTGATCCAACCCAACTGCAACAATCATTCTATGACATGGCATTGATATGGGCATGCCACTGCTGAAAGAGATGACAAAACTGCTATGCATGACATATTATCAGATAATGATTATAACAATTTTTTCAGGTCATCAAAATATCAAACAGAAAGAAATATTGTACCATATCTTGACGTCTGTTAAGACTGGTAAAACTCTGTTACATTTATTTATCACAGGTGGGGCAGGCGTAGGTGTTACGTGCAGAGAACAAACAAAAAGGGAACTCAGCAGGTTACGTGTAAAATGAAAAATATTATGAAAATAATAACACAATTGTAACTATTTTGTGATTATAAGATGAACAGTAAAAGTCACAGAATATGCCCTCTAAGAGAGGGTTTACTAAAAGCATTTAGTAATTATCAATTTTCTAGTAAAAATATCAAATCTTTAATTATCAAAACTAAATGTTAAAGTAGTATAAAAAATTGTAATATTTAAAGCCATGTGGTTTACAACAATTGTAAACTTATTCTTTTGACAATTGTGTTAGGATAATTCATCTCAATGACACACATTCTTGAAAATGTCAAGATAAGAGGTCAAAACTTGATGATTGCTGTATTGTTTAGGGAACCTGGATGCATTTGAAGGTTTCGGGATCCTATCTGATTTGATCTTTACTATTTCAAAGTGCCTCTCTAGGCCAGTCCTTAAAAATGTTTAGGGGTCATATCTAAGTGGTCCCTTAAAAAGATTAAGGGAAACATCAGGGTGGTCCCTGAAAGTTTCAAGGTCACATTAGGATAGTCCTTGAAAAATTCAGGGCCACCTCAGGTTGGTCCCTGAAAGTTTCAAGGACTCATCCGGGTGGTCCCTGAAAGTTTCAAGGTCACATCAGAGTGGTCTCTAAAAGATCCAGGGACACATCAGGGTGGTCCCTGAATGTTTCAAGGACTAGTCTTGGCGGTCTTTCAAAGTTTCAAGGTTATATTTGGATATTCCTTGAAAGATTCAGGGACACCTCAGGTTGGTTTCTGAAAGTTGCAAGGACTCATAGTCTTTGTCATGTTCACACTGCGATCACAGTTGCTGACATCATTGTCGTGATCGGGAACAGCAATGTCACTCCTCAAAGGACCGTGGTAACAGATATCAAATTCATCGGCGATATCCAGTATTCCATTGCTTTCCATGTAGTCCTGTCATTAAATAACTGGGGTAATGGACGTCCTACATTCAGAATCGATAACCTTTCTCGATGAAGAAATTAGTGCAGTGGACAAAATTCATTCGAACGTCACGCCATTTACACACTCGACTTGAAACAATGCAGAGTCTGACAACAGTGGGACCATGACCTTACTCTGTTAATTAGCAACGACCATATTAGTTTGTGTATGATTGGATGTCTCGCTAAACGAGAAAAATGTCATTGACTACATCTCTAAATTAATTATAAGGACTGTAACATACAACCACAATATTTTAAACGGCGGGAAAACTTTATGGCATAAAAGAGCAACATGTTTCTCACCCAGGACCTTACATAATTGCACGATGCACCCTAGGTGTGCCTGTAGATTAAAATGGAATATGCAATCATGAAATGATAGTTTGCAAATTGTTTACTGTTAAGACCAGCTGCGTTTTGGCAAGCGACAACAGTACAGGCTACAGCATACTTCAATGAGCGTGTAAATTACCATTAATCGTCAAGACTGTTCGTCTAAATCAATTGAAGGTTCAGACACTGCCTAGTTCATCACATTTATGCCAGGGAGAACATGCCTTGTAGATCTTGTCGCGTGATAAATACGTAAAGATGTGTTTCCACGAAGGCCGACCAGTCACACATTGGAGCGATGAGGACACCGGGTTAAGCCATTACATAATCTTAATTTCGATCACCGTGAATACTTTGAGGCCGGGAAAGTGACGCTGTATGTGCAGGAAGTTGGACCAAACCTTTCAGTGATTCCTCTGCCTTTCAGCTTTACCAAGTAATGTTTGTGAATGCACAAGCTGAAGAGCAAAGGTCACATCAGGATAGTCCCTGAAAGTTTCAGGGTCTCATCTCGGTGGTTCATGAAAGTTTCAAGGTCACATCAGGATAGTCCTTGAAAGATTCAAAGTCACATCTGGGTGGTCCCTGGAAGTTTCAAGGACTCATCTTGGTGGTCCCTGAAGGTTTCAATGTCACACCAGGATAGTCCTTCAAAGATACAGGGTTGCATCAGGGTGGTCTCTAAAAGTTTCAAGGATTCATCTGGGTGGTCCCTGAAAGTTTCAAGGTCACGTCAGTGTGGTCTCTAAAAGATTAGGGTATCCTAGGAGTGGTCCCTGAAAGCTGCAAAACCATCTCTGTACAATCCCTAAAAATTCCAGACAACAACTGTTGGTTCCTACCATTAACATCTTAAGGTTTCAACAGACAGATGATATTGATTACATTTCTTTGCATCTACCAAAAATAGTTAATTTTAATAGAAGGGCTAAAATAGCTCAGTGATTTTGTAAAATTTTCCGGCATTAATTAGCACACTCATAAGGAAAGGGTAGTTTAATCAAATTTACCAGGTCTCATATCCTTGTATATGAAATAAATAAATGTACAAGACATTGTATTAACATCTACCAAATCATTTGAAAAAGAGATCACCAACAAACATACACAACAGCAGAACTAATTTGGGTAGAGGTAAAAGGCCATATTCCCATCGAAAATTTAAATTTTATCATGCATTGTTTAGTGAGAATAGCAAATGCCTACAAATCAACATTGGAAAGGGAATCTGTATTTTGACTTGGACCTAAGCAAAAATGACAAATCAGTTACGTTGAATTTGTTCTCCTTTCCCGCGAGTGCGAAAACCTTGACAAAAAATGTACATTTTGTTAGAGATGTATTTGATGATTGTGCAATTATCAATAATTTATGAATTTTGCCCCCGTCTACACACAAAAACACTGTAAGATTGATGATTGTTAAATAGATTATAACAAAATGCTCAAGATCCTATAGTCACAAAAATAGTTTCCATTGTTTTTAAAACTAATTGCTAAGTCAGGGATAGAATACAAACTGTAAAAGTGTACGGACTTCTTATCTCAGCTGGAACGGCAAAAATCCAGTCTCAGAGTTGTAACAGTCCAATGAATGAACAGTCCTTTGACTTTCAGGCTTGATGTTGCACAAAGTCCACATTTTAAATCCAGTGTTGCAGTGAAGGTCTTGAAAAGTCTTGAAATTAATACTGCTAAAGTTTCAAAAGACTTGAAGTAACACGCAAAATGCACAATCCCAAATGTCTTACTGCAAGTTGTCCACGTCCCTATTTATGCCCATGTGCTTACATAAGAGTATATGAGAACAAATTAGAACTTTTATTGACATGCTAATTACTTTTCTAATATCAACTCTCTTTCACAACTTAGTAAATTTCAAGAACATTCCAAACACCACTTATTGAATTCAAGGTTGTGAGGTCTTAAGGGGCAGTGACATTGAGAATGTTCTAGATTAATTAACTCAGGTCGTGATGAGTGTGGGGATAATGACCTACATAACACACCCCTCTACAAAAAAGAAAAGTTTTCAAAGAAACGTCGTTCTTTTACAAACTAATGTAATATTAAAAGTGTGAACAACAATAAATTCTAAATACGAGAGAGACAGTCTGGAATTAAATTGTCTCTGCCTTTGATATGTCTAATATCAAGATTAAACTCCTGCGACATTAAGCTCTAACAATCTCTGATTTTTGCCTTTTAATTTCTGCAGATTAATAAGAGGGTTGTGATAAATATAAACCTCCACTACCTGATTTGAAGAGGTAACATAAACGTCAATATGCTGTAAAGGTAATATCAAATATAAACACTCTTTTTCAATTGAAGAGTAGTTTCTCAGGGATTTGTTAAATTTGCGTGAAAAGTAGCAAACAGGCACTGCATCAAAACGCTATAATACAGATAAATTCACACTAATGAGTTGACTGTATTAAAGAATAATACACGTGAATTCACATGAATCCACATGAATACAGGCTTGCTGAATACACGCAATGGATTATTGACTGTATTCATCTGTATATGCATTCTTCAGCTAAAATACAGGCAATAATCCATGCAAATACAGTAAGTATTATTGGGTTTTCATGCAGTGAGGATAATCTATCCCATGACTATCCTCTTGCAATAAAACAGCACCAGCAGCCGTATCACTAGCATCTACAGCTAATTTGAATGGCATACTGAAATCTGGTGTAGACAAGACTGGAGCACTTTGAAGTATGGCTTTAGGTGTATCAAATGCCTGTTGGCATTGATCTGACCAAACAAACTTTACTTTCTTTTTAAGTAAGTTAGTCAAAGGCTCAGTAATTGTAGAGAAATTTGGATAGAATTTTCTGTAGTAACCAGCCATACCGAGAAAGCGCATCAGTTGTCTCTTGCAATTTGGTATGGAAAATTTGAAATGGCACTGATTTTGGCATCAACAGGTTTTACCTCACCCTGTCCTACAGTATGTCCAAGGTAAGTCACCCTTACCCAGCCAAACTCAGATTGGCAAGGTTGATAGTCACATTGCTTTTTTCAGTCTCTCGAAGAACTTTAACATGAGCTTGATGTGTTCCTCCCAGGTGTCACTGTACAGGACGACGTCGTCGACGTAAGCTCCACATCCGTCTTGCCCGGATATGACACAGTTGATCATCTGTTGGAACGTTGCCGGGTAGTTCTTCATTCCGAATGGCATCACCTTGTACTGGAGCAATCCGTCTGGTGTAACAAAGGCGGATATTTCACGAGCACAATCCGTCAGAGGGACTTGCCAAAATCCCTTCAATAGGTCAAATTTCGTCACATACTTGGCTTTTACCACTCGGTCGATGCAATTACCAATCATCGGGATTGGGAAAGTGTCTTCTTTGTTAAAGTGTTCACTTTTTTGTAGTTTGTGCACATACGATAACTTTGATCCGATTTTTGCACAAGTATGCACGGCGAACTCCAGTTGCTTCTGCTAGGTTCAATAAAGTCATTATCCACCAGGTATTTGACTTCTTCCCGGAGATAATTCGCTTTAGTTGGATTCAGTCTGTATGGATGTTGTTTTACAGGCTGACTGTCCCCAACATCAACTTCATGATGGATAACGTATGTCCTCGTTGGAACATCTTGGAACAGGTGTTTATATCCATAAATCAGTTCTTTCACCTGCTTTTTGTGACGGCTGGAGGTGTGCCAACTTGTAGACTCCAAATTCTCCACGATTTCTGAGTTCTGACATTTGACCGAGCCCAGCTTCGAATTCAGAGTGTTTTCACTCAAGTCAGTTTCAGTATCACAATCTATCTATCTATCTAGAAAACTTTGTAAAGCGCCAATATCGAACGTTAAACAATGCTCAGTGGCACTTAGAGTTACTACAATGAAAATGCTCTCTGGAAGATGTACGGTTTTAAGCGTCTTTTGAAAATGTTGACATTTGGAGAGGTTTTCATGCTGAGGTGTAAATAGTTCTAAAGGACAGGAGCTGCTACAGAGAAAGGGCGGCAACCATAGGTAGTCAGATTCCATCTAGGCGTGTGTAGAAGGCATTTATCAGATGAACAAAGAACACGTGATGAGGCACAAGGTGTTATTAAATTTCTGAGATATTGTGGAGCTTGTCAATTTAGGGCTTTGTAAGTAATCAGCAAAAGTTTGTATACAATGCGATGATGTACTGGAAGCCAGTGAAGTTGCATAAGTATGGGGGTAATTTGGCCGGATTTCCTTGTCTTTGTAACAATTCTAGCTGCTATCTTCATAATGGTTGGAACTGACTGCACTGACAGGTTGTGTTACTGTAGGATTATTCCTATCCAAATATGGCTTAAGCATATTTATGTGGCATAACTGTTTTTGTTTTCGTCTGTCAGGTGTTATTGTGGTGTAATTTAAATCGCTTAATTTCTTTTCGATTAGATATGGCCCAAAGTAACGAGCATGTAGTGGTTTGCCAGGAACCGGGAAAAGAACAAGAACCCTTTGACCTTGTTCAAACTTCCGTTTTGAAGTGATTTTATCATATTTGATTTTCATGGACTGCTGAGATGACTTAACGTTTTCTCTGGCTAATTCACATGCCTTAGAGAGTTTTGTACGAAAATCTGACACATATTGTAATATATTCAGACAATCATTATCGTCTGATAGAAATTTCCCTTTAAGGATCTTAAGTGGGCCACGGACTGTATGTCCAAATACAACCTCAAATGGGCTAAAACCAAGAGACTCTTGAATTGACTCTCTAACAGCAAAGAACAGAAAATGAATTCCTTCATCCCACTGCTTCTCTGTATCAAAACAGTAGGTCCTAATCACGTTTTTCAAAGTTTGATGAAATCGCTCAAGAGCACCCTGACTTCCTGGGTGATAGGCGGATGACCTTTACTGTTTAATTCCCAGTTGATCAATTAATTGTTGAAAAAATTCCACACATAAAGCTGGAGCCTTGATCAGACTGGACACATTTAGGGAGGCCGAATAAAGGAAAAAAAATTGACTAACTTGAATTTATATTTCTCAGTTGCATGGCTTCTGGGAACCGAGTAGATGTACACATAATTGTCAACATGTACTCATTTCCTGATCTTGCTTTTGGTAGGGGCCATGCACAGTCTATAAGTATCCTACTAAATGGTTCTTGAAATGCCGGAATGGTTGTAAAGGGGCATTTCGAATGATCTGATTTGGCTTACCTACCATTTGACATGTGTGGCAAGTTTTACAGAAATGCGCTACATCCTGCCTGAGATTAGGCCAATAAAATTGACTGAGAATTTTATGATAAGTCTTCCTGACTCCCAAATGACCAGCCAAAGGGTTCTCATGGGCCAGGTGCAATATTTCAGCATGATAGGACCTATGAACTACAATTTGGTGTTTCATAGCCCTGTCGTCATCAATCAAGACATCTGGAGGTCCCCATTTAGGCATGAGAATGCCAGATTTTGTATAATAGGAAACAGGGCTACCTGAAGTTTCACCTTCATCATCTACCCTGTCAAACAAACACAAAATATATGGGTCTTTGTGTTGTTCTGCAATGAGATTTGATCTAGACCATGTCTGACCTTGGTCAGCAGAAGTCAGGTTGATACGACGTCACTCAGAGAACATGGCGGATGGTTTGTTGACATTTTGTAGTCTGCTTCGTCAGTGCAGTGTTTCTTTTTTTCATCAATGAGAAATGTCTTCGGAAATCAATGCCAGTGACGCCTTAGATTTACAGGCACCAGCAATGCTGATTCAGAAGATGAGGAATTTGATCGAAGGCCTCCCAATCCATGGTTTGTATGTTTTTGCACGAGCCAGCTTGTGACCATGATATATTCCAAGAAGCTACGGGCCCCGTCCGTCCACCACTTAGATATGCCAGTCCTCATGCCTACTTTGAGCTATTCTTTACAATTGAACTTGTCAGGTCATTTGTAATCGAAACCAACCACTTTGCCACCAGTTTTATCGAGCGCAATCATAGAGCCTTGGGCCATGCATCCAGAGTCCAATGATGGATACGTGCTGGGGGTACGATGGTTAGTAAATCAAAGCGTTTGTTGCAGTAGTTTTAGATATGGGTCTGAATCAGAAAAATCGAATTGCTGACTATTAGGAGGTAAAGTACCGCTCTCAATCAACACCTTGGTTCCGGAAGATATTTTTCAAGAAAAAGATTCCAACTTTTGCTGAAGTTTTTTCCACATTGTTGACAATCATGCAATATCCTGATAGAGGTGAAGTTGGACACGATCCTTGCAATACATTCCAGAACTTGATTGACCAATGTAACAGAAAGTTCAAACAACACTTCAAACCAAGGTAAAATACTGAGTATTCATGAAAGCACGGTTGGTAGTAGAAATCGATGTGACCTTATCCAGTTTATGCCACGCAAACATCATCACAGGTTTGGCAAGAAATTATGGGTAGTCTGTGAAGCGTCAACTGGGTATAATTTTCAACTCTATGCATTTTGTAATATCCAGGCGAGACCGAGGTGGAGAAAATAGATTGGGATATGATGTTGTCATTGAATTACTCAGAGAAGTTCGGTTGTTGAGGAAAGCTCATCATGTAGTGGTCGACAACTTCTATACTAGTGTTCCACTCGCACGAGTCCTGCTTGGCATGGAAACCTACCTGACTGAACGCTTCACCATAAGAGAAAGTTCATTCCTGCCATGATAAGTAATGCCCGTTCCAAGGTTGGTGAAACAGTGTATGCCAGAAAGGGCGAGGTCTTGTGTGCTGCCTACCGTGAAAAGCTGTCAAAACGAAAACCAGTACTGATGTTGTCAACTCATGAGCCAGCTCAGAATGAATCAGATCATAACAACCCACCTAAACCTGTAATCGTTACAACATACAACAGGTACATGTGTGGTGTAGAGATCAGTGACATGATGCTCTTTGCTTACAATGATGAAGGCAAATCCATGAAATACTGGAAGAAGATGGTATTTAACATTCTTCAAAGAATGATGCTGAATGCGTACATCATCTACAAGCAAAACACAACTGATCTGTGAAGAGTTCTACAAGTAGGTGATTGAAGTGTTAGTAGTACGGCACACGGCTGCTCGTAATGGTGATGATGAAGAACATAACAATGACAATAACAACAACAACGACATAGGTCAAATAAGAAGATTGCCAGGTCACAGAGAGCGAGATTGCTGCGTATGCTCCAATCGTCCTACTGGCGTCCGGCATCGATCGAGGAATGTTTGCACTAATTGCAATAATGGACTACACCTGAGACTGCATTCCACGTCATAATTGTCATGGATAATTGACCATCAGAGATCATTGACATGCCATAGTATGTGTCATCACATGTACAAGGTTCATACAATCTTTGAAAGATCTTGAAAAATAAATTTAGGTAGTCCGAGAATCTTTTGAAAATTGATCTGGTGAGCTTGGTCTGAAAATGCATATGCAACAGCTGAAAAACAATAATTCAAAACAAATTGAAATTATAGTCTTTCAGAAATTTCCTCGTCAATTTATTCATCCTGAAATAAATTTAGCACACATAAGTATTATCCCTAAGTTTGATGTTTGTTGAGCAAAAAAAAAAATGAAAATGACTTCAAAAAGTCATGGAAATTTGTTTTGAGTTTAATGACCTTGAACAGATGTAACCTTTTGACCAGTATTGACAAACACCATGTTCATTGATCACCAATTCTCATCACTTTTATGTTGGTTCTTTCTGACTGATTTGTAATTATCAGACATCTAATGGATATGCCAGTATTTGCTGTTATTTACTCATTGCAGTGAAGGATAATGTAAATTTATGCTTTACTTATTTGTTGTAGCAATCTCCCTTTTGTGGACTAAATGTACAAACTGTCATTTAGAAAATGCATTTTTTATTTGTAGCAAGGCTTCCTATTGGGCAATAGCAGTTTCGTATTGTTCAGTTTACATTTAGACAGACTGATTTACAGATAAAAGTCCTCACCAGATTTTTTTTCAACTTTTCCTGGACCTTTGACTCATTTTTCCAAAGGTCCCAGAGTAAACATCACAAATTTATAAATTCTGGTGTAAGACTGGCGTGACCAGTATCAGTAATTCATATTCCAATGCAAAGTTTTATAATTGACACTTTGGCCATAAAAAATGTGCAATAATATTGTTAAAGCTGCATCAATAATACAGTCGTCCAAATCCTGATGTGACCTCAGTATTGGTTCCTCATGGACAACCTGGGCCTGAAAAAATTACCACTGCATGAAAACCCAATAATTCAGATAAATTCACATTAATGAGTTGCCTGTATTATACTATAATACACGTGAATTCACATGAATCCACATGAATACAGGCTTGCTGAATACAAAAAATGGATTCTTGACTGTATTCATCTGTATATGCCTTCTTCAGCTAAAATACAGGCAATAATCCATGTTAATACAGTAAGTATTATAGGGTTTTTATGCAGTGTACTGGTTCCAAATCTGTTGTCTAGTTTGATGTCAATATTGATCATAACTGATTTTTCTCTAAATTGTATTTTACCACTGGCCCTGCTCCATTTTATTGTTATTTTAATTGTAATTTCAGTTTCAAGAATGGAGAAAACAATACAGCTTCATCAGCAAATTTGTAACTTCACTTATACATCAAAGTATTTATAGTATATGTATTAATTATTACTTTTTTATAAATTCATTGGATTTTTTAAGAGATTAACATTTTCAAATCTAATCCGTCTGTTGGTCCCATAACTCAAGTTACTTTCACACTTATAATACTCTAAGGCATACACATGAATGTCAATAAAGTTCATGATACAATCCACTATATGGCTACCAGGCATCCATTATTTGAACCAATATTTTCATGTCCAATGCCATTACTCAGGTACGCCTGGACCGATCTCTTTTGAACCAACAAAAGTACATGTACAATTTACATGCCATGATTTGCCTATACACATAGCCTTTTTCATAATACAATCTAACATGTCACCGGAAAGCATATTTTAACAACTCTTTCAAACTTGGCAAAAAGTATGGCGAGAAAGAAAGAATGAATTAAGGGAATCAGCATTTCCAGGCAGTTCATATTGGTTATTTTAATGTGAAAGAAATAAGTAAATTTTTGGCCATTAGTGTTGTTAGAAACTATTGAGAGGACAACTTGCTTCTGTTTGTTGGATGAAGTGCATTAGTGAGTATACGTGTATACTTTTATTCACCTGGCCATATAATTGTCAGTGTTTTAAATACATTATGACACAGAATTTGATGTATGTGCTCTTGATCTATAAAAAATAAACAATAATTGGCCATTGTGTCCTCCTTGCATCATTACATGTAAAATGCAGAAAAAAAATCTTTCCTTGTGGAGAGTCATGGTTAGCCTTGCTTTATATGATTACTGTATTGTTGGTTGAATCCAATTTCTCATTACAGCTGCAATGCGCAAAAAGTTCAGAATCTTTTTGATTTTTAATTGTCAAGCAGCATTGATTTTTATATCAAATATCTCAAGAGAACAAATTCATAAAATTATTCAGGTATCACTTTTTATTGGATCATTCCTTATTATTTGACATTGTTATGATTTGGATATTTACAAATTTTACAACTTCGCTGATATTTATTGAAATAATATAAATAACCAAGTCAACAAAAAATTTGTAATGAATACTTATTATATTTATCAATGACCTTGTATCATGTATATACCAGAATATATTGTCAAATAAGTACAGACGTGAAATAGTAAATGTATTGTTGAAAATTCAGAATAGATTTTGTAGTAAGAGTGAGTTCGAGACCCAGTGTGAATGTTGAAAAGTCTGAAATTCATATGTTCAATAATCACTAGCATTGTGTAGTTACATGTATTTGATGATAAATACCTCCACCTTGGATCATCAAATTTAATGAAGGCTTTCGGGATATAGAACAGCTACAGAAATTACTGGCACTGCAATATTTCTAATGACCCATGATGTACAAGAGGATATATATATATATATATATATATATATATATATATATATATATATATAGGGGAGAAGCAATGAGAAGTAAAGTAAAGCTCCAGCACACACCATTCTGGCGCTGCTCAAGTCTCGAACTCACCATCCTCAAATCGTGAGTCCAGTACCGGTATGCTAGCCAGTCTCTAAACTACCATCCTCCAGTCTCTAAACTACCATCCTCCAATTGCGGGGCCATTACGCTAGCCACTGAACCATGATGTCTCCATTACAATCTCCCAATCTGTTGATGCCAAGTTACTCTTGTTTCATTTTGGCCGCCCACTGGTGCTGTCTGAAAAGCATATAGTTTGTTTGTATAGTCTACCGTAGAAGGCGCAGCTCATTGACATTAATTTTAGATCATTCTGGATTAAAGACTGAACTAGGCCAGAGGGTCGGCGAATCAAAACACAAACGTTTTATGGTTTCGTCTTGGTTTTGCGTTATCTACGGTAGTACAGTTTTCAATAGTGATTTGTTACAGTATTTCATAGGCATTAAATGATGCAGAAAGCATCTTAAAATACATCACAACGTGAACTGCATGTCTGAATAGCGACAGACAGATGACCTTGGTTGAACTGACCAGGTGAGTAACAACTACACCTTGGAGTTGTTTATTCAAGGCGTAAACTCGGAAGGCCCGCCTCCCTCTGAGGAACTGCAAAGAACAAGGTAGGAACCAGTACGTTGCAGTAATATAGTAAAACTTTTGTATGACAGAGAAGAGACTTTGTACATCAAGGCCGAGTGATGGAAGACATTTCTACGCTTATTTTGAACACGTTCAGAACAACCGGAAGGCCTACGTCAAACAGTGAGCATACTGCATGTAGGAGGACACCTTCTAGTAGGGCGTGCAGAAATTCTGAGAGAAATATTTCATCATCTGATTTGGAAACTTTTTGGCAGTTTACAGACAGTATCTAGCTCAGACTGCGGCACTACAATGCAATGGAAATACATGTCTGGCAGTGTATAAGGGACCATTGAAACGACCGTATATACATAGAACTAATTAATATTCAAGGTCAACTACGTACACGCGTCTGGTAATATAGAAACAGTAACGATATATTTGAACAATATCATAGCACCAAATAGCCACGATGAGTGTTAAAGAGGAAGAAGGAGTGTTGGAGGAAACTAACACTGTAGATAGTAAACACGGAACAGAAGCTTTCAAGCATGAATCAGTACAAACTGATAAGACACGAGATGAAGAAAAAAGAATGTTAAAGGTTCCAGATCAGCAGCTTGTGGTCAGGTGACTGAAAAGATGAATCATTGAAAGTTTTAATGGAAAATACAAGAAATATAGAGCTAGTGAAAAATGAATTGCAATCATGGGATAAGATGTATGAAAACTATAAGGCAGCAGATAGCAAATATCATAAGACAGTAGACGAAGTAGAAAGGAAACAAGATTACAAGAAGCTGGTAGCACCTCGTCTGCAAGAATTTGATACTTTTAGAAGACAAGTGGAGCATTGGCTGGGAAAAAGCTGAGAATACAGCCCTACAGCCAGAAATTAATGTAAGGCCTGTTGATAGTGTCTCACACATTGGACAAAAGGTGCATGTGAAACCAGCAAAGTCACGGGCAGGACGAAGTTGAGTGCTTGCAGTAAAACCAGTAGCAGGTGTAGTAATGCATCAAAATAAATTGAGCTGCAAAGAAAGCTGAGCTATTAGTACAAGCAGAAGCTTTAAAGGAAAAACAAGCTTTACAAGAACGTGAAGCCAAAATACGCAGAAAAGAAGAAGAAGAGATTGAGGAAATTCACAGGAAAATGGAACTTTTACAGATCAACACAGAAATTGCATCACAGGATGCACAAATCAAAGTGTATGAACAGTATGAGGACCTTGCTAGTGGTATCAATGTAAAATCAGTATTTGTCTGCCGAGTCTCATCAGGCCAGTGAAGTTGAAGGACAACCAGACTTGGACAATACCACACACAAAGAACAAATAACTCATAAAGGTCACCAAGACCCTGACAGTAACAGTGATCACAGTTTCAATGACAAAAGGTTTTCTATCGTGATGCATCAACAAAATCAGGTGACTAAGTTACTGATTGACCACAATAAGAGGGCTGCATCGCCACCTCAGAAAATACCAGTCTTCAAGGGAGACCCATTGAAATACAGATCATTTATTGAAGCGTCCAAACATAGCATTGAATCGAAGACAGACGATAGTGAAGAAAGACTGTACTATTTAGAACAGTACACTGATGATGACCCTAAAGAAATAGTGAGCAGTTGTGTGCATATTACTCCAGGTGAGGGGTATACCAGGGCCAGAAAGATATTGGGAGAGAAGTATGGCAACGCCCACAGGATAGCTCAAGCATACCCCAACAAGCAGAAAATCGGCCAGATATTAAGTCTGAACACAAAACTGCAATGAATAAGTTTTTCACTTTTTCTAACAAAATGTTAAAATGCCGTGACTGGTGATCTTCACTTGAGGGAGTTAGACCACTACAAAAATCTACAGATGCTCGTGGATAAATTGGGGCTGACTCGCAGCGTGTTTGCAAGGTTATCTGATTGGTCGATTGTCACTATTCACAGCCACTTAGGGAGTCTATTTGTATTGTTTTCATTATATTGGTAAGATTCAGCCACCCAATTGGATAACAGCTTCGAAATCGCTGCGAGTCGCCCCATAAATTGCCATATAAATGGAAAAATGGAGAAGGAAAACGCATGTGTTACAACAGACACGTCAAATTGTATTCAAAGATCTGGTTGAGTTTATGAGTAAAGAAGCTGAAGTAATGTCAAATATGATATTTGGGAATTTAAAAAGTTCACAGCAAAAAGGAAAAGAGCTTGATCTCAAAGCGTGAAAAGAAGTCAAGCCTAAGGCCTAAAGGTACAAGTTTTGCTGTAAACACAGAAACCAAGTCATCTGTGGCTTGTACATTTTGTGAACAAACAGCACACAACTTGAACAGTTGTAAGAAATTGATGCCCAAACTTTTTAAAGAGAGACTATAGTTCCTGCGGTCTAAGGGGTTTTGCTATGGGTGTTTAAGATAACTAATCACCTGGTAAGAGATCGCAATAATAAGCTGACCTGTGATACGTGTAAGCAAACACACCCTACAGTGTTGCACAGGGAAAAGACTGAAGAAGGTAACAGAGCAAACAATGATGACAGTGGTAGTGGTACAACCAAAGTCGGATATGTCGATGTCGTGTGCCAGAATATCACAGACAGGGATTTCAGTGGTGTTCCAGTAATTATGCCAGTAGTGGTGAACTGTAAATCCACAGGTGTGTCTTTGCAGACATACACACTTCTTGATAATGACAGTGATGCAGTTTTCTTTACTGACAACAAAGTCAGGCGGCGGTTGAACGTTCAAGAGAGAAAAACCAAGTTGAATCTTCATACCATGGCAGAAACTAAACTAGTCGACAGTTATATTGTGAAAGGCATAGAAGCCACATATCTGGATGGAAAGAACGTTATAAAATTGCCAACCATTTGTACCAAGGATGAAATGCCCGTTTCGAAACGAGATATAGTGACACAGAAAGACATAGCACAGTGGCCTTACTTGAGTGATGTACGTTTGCCAGGTATTGATGCGGACATAGACAGACTATAAGACTTTCATGAAAGATATTCTGAACAAAGGCTATGCTGAAAAAGTACCAGACTTTGAGTTGCAGTGTGAGGAAGGATTGAAGTGGTACATCGCACATCATGGGGTATACCACCCCAGAAAAAGAAGATTAGAGTTGTTTTTGATTATTGGGTAGAGTTCAATGAAACGCCTTGAATAGAGAACTGATGCAAGGACCAGATCTCAGTAACTCATTGGTAGGAGTTCTCACACGCTTTCGTCAATTGCCAGTAGCACTTATGGCTGACATAGAATCTATGTTTTCTCAAGTGGTTGTGCCTAAGGCTAGTCGAGACTTTCAGTGCTTTCGGTGGATTCCAGAAGGAGATGTACAACAACCACTGGAGGAATATAGGATGAAAGTGCACATATTTGGGGCAACATCCTCCCAAATTGTGACGCCTATGCTCTTAAAAGAACAGCTGAAGACTGTAGAGAGCATTATACTGAAGACATCATTAGTACCATTCTAAAAGACTTCTACGTAGACGATATGTTAAAGTCAGTACAGATGGATGAAGCTGGAAGGGCTTTGTCAAAGGACATTCGCACTGTGTAGCCAAGGAGGTTCCGACTTACTAAATGGGTTAGTAACAAAAGATCAGTATTGGAGTCTATTCCAGAGATAGAAAGGGCAAAGGAGATAAAAGATTTAGACTTGGACCAAGATTACTTACCCATTGAGAGAGCACTTGGTATGCAGTAGGACATAGAATCTGACAGATTTGGATTCAATATCAGGATGAAAGACAAACCAGCAACCAGAAGAGGAATTTTGTCAATAGTGAGTTCAGTGTTTGATCCCTTGGGGATGGCAGCTTCAGCAGTACTGACAGCTAAGATCAAACTTCAGGACCTGTGTAAACAAAAGTTAGGCTTGGATGAAGAAATTCCTGGTAAGCTCAAGAAACGTTGGGAGAAGTGGAGTAAAGATTTACCACAATTGGAAGAAAACTACTTTGTAGAGCGATGTCTGAAGCCAGATGATTTTGGAAAACTAGTAACCACCCAACATCATCATCTCTCAGGTGCTAGTGAGTTAGGTTATTGTAACAGAAGGTCAAGTCCATTGTACTTTACTGATGGGTAAAGTGCGGGTAGCGCCAATGAAGCAAATCTCAATCCCTCGTATGGAATTGGCAGCTGCAATGCTAGCAGTTCGGGTAAACAAGAGCCTGAAGGAGGAGCTAAATGTGCATGTTGATGAATCGTTCTTTTGGATGGATGGCATGACTGTGTGTTCTACGCTACATCAGCAATGACACAGCAAGATTTCACACCTATGTTGCGAATAGGGTAACCTTGCTTAGAGCGGAATAAACGCCAAGTCAGTGGCATTATGTTGAATCCAGCCAGAGTCCAGCTGACGACCCTTACCGAAATCAGGTATACTCCAATCCCACCCCAGAAGCCCACCCCAGGCTCACCTGAAAGTCACCTGTAAGATACCCGTGAACGCATACCTGTAACTAACTCAAAAGTACCTTGATTTCGACATTTACGGGTGAACCCCACATCCACCCTCAACCACCCCACTTACGACAAACCTCAAATCCACCTATAACTCACCTATGTACATACACCTGTAACTCACCCAAAAGTAACTTGATTTCGACATGTGCAGGTGCACCAACAAACCACCTATGCAGCCACAAAGAACCCACATTTGGCAGTACGTACATCCATCCGAAAAGAGCTCACAAGTAAATGTGGGTCTTGAGTGGACCTGAAACCCACCTCCTAAGTCGAATTTAAATGATGCTCATATGGATATCAGTCATTTGCAGGGTATGCTCAGAATAAGCATACACTATCAGGATTCCATATTATAGGGACTTTGTCGAGGGATAGGGGTAAACGATGCCATGGTAAGCAATCAGTGTGTGCAGAATATACTTACATTTTATTCATGTAAAATATTCATGAAAAGGTTACACGTACTGTATTCCTTGCAATTCCTGAGTTAAGATGTTTCCAAAAATAACATACCCTGTTTTCTGAAAGGTAAAAAAGTTGTATGCATGCAAAATATATTTAATATAAACTTTTGATGTTAGTAAAATATGAGATAAAATTAAACACTTTGTATGGGATTCATTGTATTTCTCCTGCAGTCAAAATACTGCTCATGACAATTGAAAATATTGCATATGGCTGTCAAAAATCTAAGTTGACAAAATTACAAAATTGCTATCTCCTCTGCGGAAGAGGGGTTTATCTTCTCATTATTCACAGTGAGAAATCAGAAAGTAATAATTATCACATATGGATCGAGCTGTTCTGCGTACAGAAGAAATTTGCCTTAGTTGAGTGAGTGATCTCCATGTGTACGGATCATGGAGAATCGTGGGTAGCCTCACTTACTGTGTAACGCCCGATGCTTGACGGATACCCATCCCAATAGCTTCTATAGACTGTAGTCTATATTAGCTTAAAATCAGTTTCCTTCTGCTAACAATTAATGTCCAAAACTTCAAAATTTCAAAACATCACAAAATAGACAATTGGTTACTGACAGAGCACATCACTTCTTCCTGTTAGACCTGGTTTTCATTGCAGTTATCATGTTCCCAATAGTGCTGTTCATTTCTGATTCTTTAATGGCCTGGTCACAATGATCCTGAAGGAATGCTGTGAAGAGAAATAAATAATCTCAGGTTAGCAAAGACAAGCAAGATGTTGCAGTACCAAGAGAAAGGGACAGTATAATTATAGCCTTTAACCTTTAATTTTATTCTGCATATTGGCTAACCTGTGCAACTCAATGAGGTCACGTGACATTTTGTCAAAAAATCTATAGGCCCCCTGGACTTTATCTGTGGGGACTAAAAACTGTGTCACTGCATCCTTTTGCAATATGAATACGATGAGAAACTAAATTTTTATTTTTCTTGGCCTTATACATGGGAGTCTATGGAGAACAGCCTTATACATGGGAGTCTATGCAGGTGTAAACTAAAAAGTCCTCTAACACGGCCAAATTTGATCGCATTGTGATTTGATTGACATGCATCTGTATGAGGTAGGGTACTATCGTTGTACTAAGTTTGAACGAAATCTCTCCAGGAGTCTCTCAGATATCTGCGTAGACGGACGGAGGCACGGACGGATGGACGCACGGGCGTGACAAACCTATAAGTCCCCCGGACGGTGTCCGTGGGGACTAAAAATGAAGGAAGGTGTCTAAAAGGTAAAGCTACTGCACTTTTAAGGTTACCAAGCAGCTGCTTTTGGGGTCATTGTTGATATTGTAAAAAGAACAAAGCAGAGGTTTGGGGACATAGCAATGTGATTGTTTTGCTCTTTCATTCAAGGGCCAAAGTCGCCCATTGTTCATGAATTTTGTTTGATATGAGGTACTGTGACATGTTGAAAGATACTGAATAAATGGGTGACCATGCATACATTTGACCTTTGGTTTATAGACGCAATACATGAAACAAACAAGATAATGAATTAATGGTCATGACCAGTAATTCATTCTCGCGATGGTTTCATTTCATTTGTCTAAAACTGGGGTCAAATATATGCATGGTCACCCATTTATTCAGTATCTTTCAACATATGTCAAACAATACTAATAGTACCTCATATGAAACAAAATTCATGAAAAATGGGCCACTTTGTCCCTTTAAAAATTATGTAAAAAAATACAATGTGCACATACTAGTCAGAGCTACCGTTAGGATTTTCAAATTTGCATAAGGCTGTATGCAATTTTTTTTTATATGCGTAAAAATGTATCAAAAATGCATACAACTACATGTACCAATAAAATAGCTGTATTTGCAATATTGAATACTTGTTCATAAGTCCATGAATAAAGTGTTCAATAAACATGATAATGTGTTTTTCTTTGACCAAGTATTACAATCTTTAATACACTTTGTTCTATTCTCTTACTAATTATTTAGACTATTACTTCCGACGATGTCTTTGCTACCTGAACTATATCATCACTTCTCTGAAGTCAGTTTGCAAATTTCTGGGCCTTCCATGGTTATCACCATCAGATAGTTTATGACATCTCTACTCAAACAACTATGTTTTGATGTTTCAATCCTGGTTTGGGTACTGAACCCACGTTCACACAAGACAGATGAGATTTGAATCATGTCTGAAATTATGGCTAACTTTGTAATATTTGGAAAAAGTTCATGGTAATTGTTGTAAAGAAGCATGCAGACCTGCCATTAAACTATTATTTCTAAGTCTGCTGAGAATTATAGCTTAAATTGTTGATATTTGACACAGAGATCTTCAGGGTTTACAAGTACGCATTGGGCGCAGTGGAGGAAAAAAATTTTGAAAAATAACGACAAACTATTGTACATGTTACATGTCTATTGGTACAGCCTTGAAGGAAACAATTGATAAGACATAATTGACAGGAAGTAGGACAAAATATTGCGAAATTAGGAACATCTTTATCAGCAAACATTGATTTTCAGTCATGGATAAACTATGCAATGGAGGAAAACCATGTGTGCTCATGTCTTTGTTATGGAAACTGCATTTTTTCAATGCACATCGGATCAGCAGACGTCAATTTACTTTGCTTACTTCAAACTAATTATGGGAGAAATACGCAGAATTTTTGTTTACGGAAGCTCTGACTAGTGATAATAAGATGACTGAATACTTCTGAAAGTCATTGAAATGCCAGATTTTAAGCGAGCTTTATAAAACTTACCGAATATGGAGGATCTTATCGCAGGGTCAATGCCTTCTTTTCCATTCATGCCTTTCACATTCATGTGAATCAGTTCATCTTCATCATAAAACAACTTCACCATGAATCTAGCACAGGCTGTGGGACTACTCACTTTTACCTTCTTCGTTGCTATTGTCATAAGTTTTGGTGGCACGAAGATCTCATCTCCTGGTGTTAACTGTACATACTAGAACATTTCAAACAGACACAAGCAGGCATAAATTCATAATACTTATTTTTGGTTACATCTTTGAATTTGCCAGTGTTTTTGCAAAGGTCAGGGAATATTTATGAAGAACTTGGGAACATCACTAACACTCCCACCATCCTCATCCATCCTTAATATCAGTTTTTATGTGTAAAATATTAACTGCCTCTGATGACTACATTTCGTCGTCAGCCACACAGTTACCTTTGGTTAATACATAGCGGTCGCCGTATGGTATGCGTCTATGCAATGCATACCACACAGTGGCCGCTATGTATAAACCGCACGTAATTGTGCTAGTCACCTATGAGAATTCTGGTGGAATAAGCAAAAATTGTTGTCCGATTTTTCACCAAGTCAGTAAGACTCAGCTTTCTCCCATGGGGCATGACCGATCACCGACACGAGTGGTACTGTGGCATACAGCAGCATCAGTGTAGACTCGTATTCCATAGCTTAGTTGACAATGGCCCTACTGCTGAACGTTCAATGTTCGGAAGCTGAATTTAGGTGGGCCACCAGAATTAAACTTTTACTTTTTTGAGGACATATTTTATCGATATCTCACAATCCGCGCACAGACCCCACGCCTAATATCGACCGTTGACATGGAAAAAATGTGCTTTAAAAATGTTATTAAGTGGGAGTGCCATTTTAAACAGAGCTATTGTATTTCTCAAAAGTTACAGTTACTGTGGCTTTCATATAATTACAAAATGTGTGCTCTTTTTACACATCAAAATTTGATATTGTTTGACATGCCAAAGAGGGTAGAACCCTTGGTGTAAATAGGCAAGACCAGAAAATTGAATGAAGCGCTGTATACACACAACAAACACTAGGTGCAAAATACACATAGAAACACTACTCCTGTGTGTCTATGTGCAGATCCACATTCATCTGTTGGTACCAGTATTACATGACCTTTTCAACATCTAACACTGCAGAAATATCCAAGCGCAACTTTCAATTTCCTGAATGCACCTATTGACTAGCTTTACGGGGACATACCTTATGCATTTTTGCAAGTTGTCTGTCAACTCTGCCAGGTCTGGGTGGGGTAGCCAATTCTATGGTGTTCTCTTCGACAGCTGTTGATAAATCAAGATGCTATCAGTGATTAAGTATGAAGGGGTGTCATTTGGCTGCATGTCTGAATGTTGATTGCACAAAATTTATGACACCAGTAATTTGTTCAAAAAGAAAACTACAATGTATTACAGCTTTGTCAAATATGTTAAATTCCATAGAAATATAGGAATTCCTTATTTTTACCAGTAATTTCATTTGGCAGAAATATGGGTAATGTATAAAAGCAAAAAATAACTTTCAGGTAAATTAAGTGACTTGTCTTAAAGTCAAACCACTTGTCATATCATAAAAGTATACACAAAGAAGAGAGGATCTCTATGTGCTTCCCTCTGTGGAGATGGGAAGAAACCTGTTATGAAGTGCTGCAACATTTTTACACAACAATAACATGGCATGGTACTCACATGAATTTTTGGCAGCTGCCAACTGAACCTTCAGATCTGCAACTTCTTTTCGCAGAGAGATGATGTCCAGTTTTAGAGACTGGTTTTCCTGTATGTATTTTGGGCAAACAGCACAGGTCCGATATTCAGGACGAGGACACTTTCCAGCCTGGGTTGGATGACCTTTGGCATTCAGATTTTGTTCTGGTGAAACGGTTTCAGATACACTATTACCATTGCTGACTAAATCACCATCCAAACTCTTCATTTCTACGTCTGAGTCGGACAAATCAAAGTGAGGCTCCTTTGGAAGCTCAGGTACTTCTTCATCTTCATCACTAAAGACAAAACAAAAGATTCAAGTCTTCCATCTTTTCAGCAATGAAAATGTGTACACATCTATGTACATTTGTATTTGTGTGTGTGTGTGTGTGTGTGTGTGTGTGTGTGGTGTGTGTGAGTGTGTGTAAGTGATTGTTAGTTAAATTATACATGAACAATAAAGGATTGACAACACCGTGAGTGAAAAATGATTCTCTTATGGGCCGTGGATACTAAAAACATGCGCATGGTAAACGCAACTTCTGTGTTTAGGGGAAGGGGCTTTGGCTGTATTTAAATTACCGTGTGCAAAAATTGCACTGCAAGTTTTCAGATCACAACATCACGCTACACATTTTTCTATATTGCAAAATATTGCTACATTGTTTGGTGTGTACCAGGCCAGTATGGCACTGGCGCTACACCTGCAGTCTTTTGAAATAAATGTGAATCAATGCACGAGTAAAATAACGTAAAAATCATTTGGATACATGGTTTCGTTTCATTCTATTGGTTGCATCATTGTAGAGTTTGCAGTGAACATAGATTGATTTTAGAGAGGGTATGCTGGAGGGCAGTTGGTAGTGTATGCATTATTTCAAAGTGAAATAGTCACCAATTATTAGCTGCAGATACAGATCGAGGCTTGGTAGAATTTTTGCACTTCCAAACTTTCGTTTAGGGGAGGGTAGTTGAGGATAAACGCACTTACTTTCGTTTACCATGCGCATGTTTGATTATCCACAGCCCCTTATGGCCGTCTTTGCATCTTTGCAGTATATATTTGCGAAGTACTTTATACAGTCCTATATTATCAGAACCATCTTACCTGAGTGCAAAGTAACCAGACTCCTCCATGCTTTTAAACACAGCATTATCAGCTTTGAGTTTTGCCAGTCTCTGTTTTTCCTTCTCCTCCCTTACTTTTTTTTTTATGGCAGCTTCTGCTGTTTTTTCATTCACCTCTGTTGCTGTCTTTTCATCCTCACCAACCTTTTTTTAGCAACTTTGGATTTCTTTGATGTAGATATCTTGGATGTGACAGGAGGGTCTGACTTCCGTCTCTTTTTACCAGTGACAGCTTTCTCCAAACTTATTTTCATTCTTTGCAGCTCCTCCTTATCACCTGAAAATTAAAATGACATTCATTTTTAAACAATTATTTGACAAATATGTATATTGCCTATGTTCAAAATGTCATGTTTACAAACACTGAATCAATCTTCTATCCATCCCAGGATCAATGCTGCGCTCACCAGGAAATTGGCAAATTATAAAAAAATACTTTGCAACAAACTCACAAAATTTAATAATATATGGATCTAATATAATAATAGTTTATACTCTTTCTACAATCAGTACTGATCGCTCTTTCACTAACACTCAGGCTTGTGTCATTGTGCTCAACACATGGCCAGTGAATAATTTTGTTTCAAGCATAGATCAGCTATTGTGTTACTTTAATAGGAGCTCCTAATTCTAAACCTGTAAAACATTACAATGTAAATGAAGCTCAGGGTTTGTTCTCTTGACTCAACTGTTGGCCCAGTTTCTTCCCAGCTTAACTGTTATTGAATGGCTAGGAAGTAGTTCTCCTATAGAAAATTGGGGCTTGTTTAACTGACTTCAGCTTTTGACAACTATTAGGTTGAATGATTATATATAAAATAATATAAAATCTTTGGCAGTTGCAGGTTTTGATTTTATATATTTCTGGGATGGAGGGTATACTCACAACTTTTGCTCTGAACAAGGCATGAGTAATACTGCCTGTCAAGAGGCCACAGGGCTTTCATGGTGGATCCACATTGCTTAACATTCTCACTTGTTACCACCAGATAGGCATTGTCCTCAAGGAACTGTACCAACTGAAATTCTGAATAAAAATGACAGATGTTGTGGCTTTGTAAATGTGTGATCTGTGATACATAAACTTGCCTTGGCGCATGGGTTCAGAGAGACCTGGATGTCTCCACAATAAAATCTTGTTTCCTTACTGTTTATCTTCGATCCTCAAAACATTATGTGCTATAAATCATTGCACTGAGAAAACTACATCAATTATGTCAGATAGCTGATTTTGATCTGTTTACAACACAATGGTCTCTGTGTTCAGTGGTGCCAAAATGACAGATTTTGCAGGTGTCTGTAACCATAATATTTGTCACAACCTACAAGTAATAACAAACATGTCAATCAAAAGTATTTTTATTGCATAACTAAAGCGGTTAAATTTTGTAATCTCACTAAAAATGTGACAGAAAATTCCTGAACATTAAAGAAATCAATTACTGATATTTGAAATCCCGGTTTTGAGTGTCATAACTTGCAAATTATAGCAGAGTGCAAAACTTTCAATTTCATTTCAATTTTTCAGAACGGTAAGGCAATTTGTATGAATTGCCTTTCATTTCTTACAATACGCGATGGGCCCGGCAGTGTACAATGCACATGTCCGCCTGATCAGCTGGGTGCGGGTGCACATTGACGCCTACGACAGGCAGTGCAACGCACGTCGGCCTACTATTCGAAATTTAATAAATCGGAAAGTGTTTCCGTGATAAAAAATCAGGCCATTGCCTTTGAAAACAGTTTAAATCTACGTAACACCCTTTCTGTTTTACCTATAGGTACGCTTCAAAAACATGAGGTCGTACAACCAAGCTTGACCTTGCAATTGCAACCGCTTCTCACTTTGTTTATCGGCAATTTTGAAGAGCTTTATGAGGGCGGCCATGAGTAATACGCACGTTTTCATTGGTGATTACAAAGGTCACTACATAGGAATCAGCAACTGCCGTAGCCAATAGAATCGTCCGTTGTAATTCATTACATTTATGTTTATTCAGGCCACGTATGCTGGCAGGTTACCGTAGTAAATCGTCTCCTTTCTCAGTTTTAACCCGCTGAATAATTTGATAACAAAGCCTGGGATACATGTCCGAACCGTTTTACAAGGTCGAAGATATTTTAGCGATAAAAAGTATGAATATAAAAAAAAACAGTCGCCGGCGATGCGAATTTCAATGCCTGCCACGGAATGAATTAATTCTAATCTAAGCAGTTGATCATGCAGCTTTCCTTACCCAACCAATTACTGATCTGATGCTCTTTAGTAATAATCCATATGGAAAATGAAACACAAGAAAGGGATGGAAACTTCTGTCTATACTACAGGTACCGAAAATGAACTGAGCCGCATAGTACAACCTGCAGGCGTGTCGTGCCAGTACTACACAAGGGATATCATGAGCACAACTCAAGCATCGAGCGAAATTTTGGTCATATATCACATACAGTTGAAATTTACTTACCTTGATCTCCAAACTTGGTCTTAGGAATGCGAGAGCGTTTCGAAGGCATTTCACGACGTTTTCTTGTTAAATGACACAGGAGCGGTAAGAGCTGTGGTGTGGATGGCTGGCGCGGTTAACGATTTTTGCGCGTTTATATTTGATACTAATATTTTTCCCGCTCGAAGAGCGTTATGCGATTGGATATTGTGTGACCTTTAACCTTCTGTTCCATAAAGCGAGAAATGGTCATTTGATTGCTGCAGAGATAAGCCTTTATTATCAATATCGAAAAACTACATAATGACCTATCAGTTGGTGATATTGTATTTTCATAAAATGCTAAATATACAGATCACACGTATTGCATTACCGATATTTCTCCCAGCATACCTTGCTGAACTGAAGCCATATTGATTTTGATGTAAACACAATAGTAGTAGGCATCACAACGTATACTTTCGCAGCTGAGTTTGCGTTTGATTCCTGACAATCCTGACAAACAAAGAGAAATGGCTGACGACAATACGACTGGAAGACCAAAGCGAAACGGGGATCGTACATGACTTATTTAAGTAACCCATTGAAGCCTATACCTGTTTCAACCGCGCGAGTTTGGCTATCACAGGACACTAATGAACGACAAGTGGCAGGGGCACCGGAAATGGAGATCGAACAGGACATGATAGATGATGTTGGCCATGCTGAAATTTTGCACTCTGCCAGTAGGATGAGCAGTTCTACGGCTGCAAACTCTCTGCCAGCAAATGACTACAAGAAAACAGATATTCTTGATGCGCATGAATCGATCGATTTTCACGAAACAGACGTTGCCTCGATTGCCAATGGAAGCGACTTGGAAGAACAATCAGATGACAATCCTGACTACACGCAAGGTAATCGTTCGTGGGACAAATACATCGACGATTTCAGTGAGGATGTCGATGATCCACAGTGTGATTCTGATATAGCATCTGACCCTGTGGGCGACGAAAACCAAAAGCAAACAGAGAGCCAGGAAGAGGACAAACCGCTCTATCCTGGAGCTCCTCTCACAGTTGGCATAAGTTTGCTTCTCCTCATTTCGTTTGCCATTCGACATAGCTTAACTGGGACTGCTTTAGCAGACTTACTAAGTTTAATAGAATTGCACTGTATCGCGCCTAACTTGTGTCGAAAGAGTCTAAAGATGTTCAACGACTTCTTCAAGAAATTGAAATCTCCAATAGAAAGACATTATTTTTGTTTGTACTGTTATGGCTATATTGGAAAAGAGGTTGACTCCAATTGCCCTGTTTGCTCAAGAAGTACGATGGAGAAGAAGTCCACAAGTTACTTCATCATTTTACCAGTACTCAGCCAGCTACAGAGCATATTTTCACGTAAGTACAATTTTGATATTACAATGCATAGCGGTTGTCCATCCTTTGTATTTTGTATGTATTCATTATACAGTAAGCTTTAATTAACTGTTGGGTTTTTGTTCCAGTGTTCTGTTTGGAATTACAGTTTCCTGTTGGTTCTCCGTTACTGGCATATGTAAATCAGTTTGTTAACACAGGTGATACTATTATTGGCGAAGGTAACATGTTTACTGGCAATAAAAGGACAGGCAATAAAAATGCTAAAGGTTAAGGCAGAAACCTCAACTTAGTATTAGCTAGCTATTTTCAATAAAATGGAGCTTTCTTGTAGACTGCTTCCCTTTTCCCTTCATTTTGCTGCTTGCTTTCAACTTGATAGTTTTTTTATTCTCATGTCAGGCTTGCAATTGGGGAGCTAGCATAACGAGTTCATCTCAAAAACTGCTGCCCTGGCATTAGCTTTTTGCTACTAGACAGATGTGCCTTCACGTTTGAAAAATTTATCCAGTACATGCACATCTTCTTTTGTGATGCACTCCATATAAAACTTCTCTCTTTATTTTTTATTGTAGGAAGTGGTATGGTTGAGAAATTGGCATACCGAGTTAAGCGAAACAAGCCATCAAATGGATACATAGCTGATGTGATGGATGGGTTACTATACCGGGAACATTTCAGTGATGATGGTTTTTTCCACAACACATCAAGTCAACATAAGAAGACTGAGCTTCATTTATCATTTCAAATGAATTTTGATGGAGTCGCTTTGTTTAGGTCTTCCAAATTCTCCATATGGCCAGTGTATTATAGTGTCAATGAACTTCCTCCCAAGGACAGGTATATTAATAATTTGTATTAGTTGAGCTAGTATATATTTTCAGTAGAGATTGCTGGTCTTACTGGTTTTTTTAATGCCAATAATTTTACTATTTGTTTCAAATTTATTTTTTCATTCTTCCTTTCAAATATAGTCTGCAAAGTCAAGTGAACAATGTTTGGTAAAATAAAATTTACACAATAACTTTTTCAGGCAACACTCTGAACTGTAAAAAAACAACTGCAACCTGTACATGTAGGATGCATTCTTTACCGGTCTTGATTGCACTCCTTCATTTTGGTTTACAACCATTTACAAAATTTTTTTCCTCGGTATAGTCAAGTGTTTATAAATTTCATAAGTTGTGTACACAAAACAATAACTTATTGAACATCCTTTATTTCACAGATATCAAAGAAGAAATAGAATATTTGCGGGTCTTTGGTTTGGGTTTAGAAAACCAGAGACGAAAACATTTCTGAAGCCATTTGCCGAAAGCTTCAAGGAAATGTTTGAGAAAGGTAATATTACACTTATTATTACATATGTACCACAGTTTACTTGCATCAAAGCTAAAAAGGATACTAGCTAGAAAGCCTTGTTTTAACTTTTACTGTAATTCATTTTCCCAAATATTTAGTCCCAACGGACGAAGTCTTGGGGGACTTATAGATTGGTTATATCTGTCCATGCGTCCGTGCGTCCGTTCACGCAGATATCTCTGACATGCCCTGGTCAATTCCTTTCAAACTTTGCACAAGGATAGTACCATACCCCGTACAGATGCACGTCGATTGGTTTTGTGATACAATTCAAGATGGCCGCCAGACGGCCATTTTGTTACAATTTTTTTTTCAGTCATAACTGAGGCATGTCTCAACCGATTTCTTTCAAATTTGGTACAAGGGCATTGATCTATGTCACACATATGCATATTGATTTTTGTTGTAATATGATCCAAGATGGCTGCCAGGCTGCATTTTTGTTATGATTATTTTTTGTTTTAAGCCATAACTAAGGCAAGTCTGAACTGACAAACAATAGTACTCCTATTACTAGTTGGGACTGTGTCATTGTCAATGACTTGTTTTATTCATCATCAAGAAACACTGTTTTACTGGTTTTGTAGACTGTTGTGAATTAGTTATATTTAGCTTCTGTACTAGTCAACAGTGTGTAAAGTGAGGGTAAGATGCATTGTTTTGTTAACATACATACTGCTAAATATTTTGACTTGATATGTTGCTATTGTATTGTTGACACTGATGACAGCCTTTTTATCTTAAAAGTACTAACCAGTTTTTAATCTACCCAATTACAGGAATGCCATTACAAGTTCCTGAAAAGAACACAAACATAACCGTGCGAGTGATATTGTTGAGTGCTGTCTTTGATGCTCCAGCAAGATGTATGTTTATGGAGTGCGTCCAGTTTAATGGTATGTATGGTTGTCCATATTGCTTAGCTCCAGGTGAGACCGTGAAGACAAGTGTTAGAGGTCACACTAGAGCTTATCCCTATGACAGAGAAAACCCTGCTACAGGACATAAAGAAGAGAGGACCCACAAATCAACATTTAAATTTGCCAAGGAAGCTGCCAGAAGCATTCAAAGTGGGAAGGCCAAGTAGTCATGGGTGTGAAGAACATAAGCTGGTTTTCATGTTTGCCAACATTTGATATCATCAATGGCATTGGGTCAGACTACATGCATTGCATATGCTTAGGTATTATGAAAATGCTTTTGACACTTTGGAGAGACAAATCACACAAGGAAGATGCTTGGTACATTGGCAATAAGATACAAATGCTTGACAAGAATATTCTATCCATCCAGCCACCTTATATGATTACAAGAGCACCGAGAACCATATCAAATGAACTCGCACACTGGAAAGCTTCAGAGTTTAGAAGTTTTCTTTTGTACTATTCTGTACCCTTATTATGGAAAGTCTTACCTGCAGACTTCTTTCAACATTTCTGTTTGTTAGTGGAGGGTGTCTATTTATTACTTGGGGCATCAATTTCCCCAGGAGACCTAAAGAAGGCATCAGCCCTCTTACACAAGCGTTTCGTACGTACGGGATGAGATAACTTAGTTGGAGAAACGACATATGAACAATCGAACGCGAACATCTCGCGAGACGGCCCTAGTTATACGAGAAAGAACGAGACAGCTATTTTAGGTCTTCAGAAGCGTGGCGAAGGTCGTGGAAGTTGGAGTGAACAGCACAAAATTCCAAAGTCCCTGATAAGTATCACTGAAATCGCTTGATTTCACATATTTTGAAATGCCTTGTTTTACAATGGATTAGCATTTGATCGTTAGAAAGTCAAAAAAATTCGATTGGAATGCTCGGGTATGCATCGCGTATGGCGCCATTGTTCGATTATGTTGTCAAGGGCCACGGGTGTATGACGCGAAATTTGCAGCTAAATTTACCAAAGTAGATCAATTTTTATCGTACTCAAACAATTTTTTTTACTTTCCTTATTATCGGAAGAGCATTTTTAGTGTAGTCTCAATGTAGGGGTGTTTTTTGAGCTTTGGGCTTTTTTTTTCTCGATCGTGCTTTACGTGTAAACCTATGGAGCACCGTATCTTGCACGGCAATAGTGCTGTGAACGCGTCGAACGCGACGGTCGAACATGACGTATGCGCCGTACATACGTTACTACAACGTTGTTCACTTCAAAATTTTCTGTCACATTTACGCTCAAAATCAAATATATCTTATTAAAATCGTAATTTCTCACAGGTTTTTGTCGATTTTTTATTGTGTTGAGTGTGGTCGAATTGATCGGAATTTCTTACATTGCTTCAGTCGTATGACGCCTCCCCGTGCAGTCCCGGCCGATCATGAAAACTGGGTCAGATCACAAATGCTATTCAACGTTGTTCAAAAATAACGTGTGTCCGCTTATAATATATGACCAAGGTATGGCAGTGGTACGATGTACAATTGTTTACAATAATAGCTGTCCGAGTCAGAATCAGGTTGTGGAGTGACCGTGATTGAATGGACAGCCATAAGTCTAAGACATCGCCGCCGCGAATATAATTTACATGTCTGCCTAAAACTCAGTGGCAATCAGTGGCATGTTTATTCGAGCAAAACAAAGGTCAATTGGCAGGTAACTATGGTAGATCATTCCTTACTTGCCAAATGCGTTAGAGAAAGTGACAAAGTTGAATTGAAACACGGTCAATGTTAATTCAAAAAATTAAATTTAACCTTCCATATTTTGTTACTGGCTATGCCCTTTTCAAGGTCATTATGATAATATAAGCCTTGCTGTTTCAGTAGTTTACCAAACAGAGGGGTGGGAAGTTATGTCACCTATATATATTCAAGCTAACGTTTTATTCTCATAAGAATATTTTTTGTATTTTGTGTCACAGCTGGTACTCTAAAATAATTACCCTCATAATTGTCAGCTGACTATTCGTCCAGTTGTTTAAACTTTGAACATGCAAATTTTTTTTCACAACTGTTTATAAATTCTTAGAAATTATTCCCTGTTTCACACTGTACAGAGGGGGTTATTTCCAAATCTACTTTGCAATGAATTCAAAAATGTTTTGGAGAAGGATGGGAATGTGTACATGCTAACATGTACAGTGTTTTTGAGCATGTGATTTTATTTTTTGACAACACAGAGGGTTATATATACTTAGTAAAGGATTTCTTAGACTCACACAATCACATTTTTGGATCAATTACATTTTTGGATAAACACAAATAATAACACGCCACACTGTTGTAATAAACACTTAGTGGGTAGCCAACTGAATGTTCTACAACAGGGCAAACTGATTACTGTATAATTTCACTTTTATTAAAGTGTAGCGTCAGGGTTATAATTTTAACATAGTGTAGCCACTGTCTGTTCTTTTAATGTTTACTTTTCTGATGGCTACCATGATGTGATGCATATAATTAATGTCACAAACCGCGATTACATTAATCACGTACCATTTCAGTTTTTTCAAGTGATATTTCAGAGTTTCATTCCAGAAATGCAAAATTAATACCTAATACTGCAGACACAATAAAGATATGGTATTGAAAATACACTGTATGAAATCGGGCGTTTACACTTCCGGTTTAGCAACGGTTTGTCAGCGGTTCGTCACCGGTTCAATGGCTGATCCGACTGGACCGGAAGAGAACCGTCGGTTGTTTACTTACCGATACGTTACTTAACCGTCAGCTTATCCGCTTTGTAGGCCGACGTATACGACATGGCTTAAATGTCCTTTAACCGGCATGGTTAAGCCCAACTTATACATCGGTTAGGGCCACGTCGGTAACGTTGAATCAAATACTCGTAACCCGTTCACAACCTCAAAATTCTGCCGAAACTTTTGTAAAACCGCAGTACCTGCTAGCATAACGTCATTTACCACTGATACCAGTTGTGTAACATAAGGGGGAGAACCATATGATTTCTGGGGGGGGGGGTTATGGAGGATTTTGAGAAAAAAAATTTGTCGCCAGGTGAGATAGAAGAAAAAAAAATTGATCCTGCCATGGCCTGAGAAAAAAAAAATTGTCATAACAGACAGAAGTGAAAAAAAAAATGTCACAATGCACCAGAAATTAGCAAAATTGGAAACCCTATTCTCATGTATTCTTTGCCGGCGCGCCGCCATAGGCGGCGCAAATGTTTTTACCACAAGCAATTCTTATGTTTTTTTCCCAGCACTTATGATATAAGCATGCACTACATAGGTCTACTTACACCTCAGTGCACTCAATGTTTTCCTTCCCTTTCCTGACCCAAGAAATCATATTTCAGGATTTCTGTTGCAATATCTCAATGGCATAGGCACTATCTAAAGGGACTTTTTGACTTCTGTAAATTGTGAAAATTTTAAAACACAAGACAGGAGTCGATAAACTAGTGTTAAAATCAATATAGTATTCTCTCAATATAAATATATTAGGAAGATGTACAAGTTGACAATGAAAAATTGAGGAACAACAAATGTAATGAAATACAAGGGAGAGGGTCACTAAAAAAATTGAAAACTTCAGGGGGCGTTACTCAAAATGTGGAGAGGAAGAAGGGGGACGGGTTACTCAATTTATTTTGGCGAAATAAATTGAAACACATCTCAGATTGCACCATTGCACACATCCATTTCTCAAAATTTTCAATGCGAGAGGGGGGCACCCCCTCTCGTGCTCTCCCCCCCCCTTGGCTTTTCTAACAGTGTTACTGGTAAAAGACAAATTTAAAATACCTATCGGATTGCACTAAACTGCACCGTGGCGCACATCAATTTCTCAAATTTTCCCAGGATCTAGGACAAAACTGAACTGTTGTGAATTCATCCTTTATTATCACAGAGACATGTTTCCATTTACCTCACTTCAATGACCATTTTGACAGTTAAACATACCATATTCAAGCTTTTCATTAGAAGCTGGCAGCTGGAGAAATGACACAAGAAGGTCACAAATTTTCCGTTCCTGTATATTTATTTATCTTCAGTCTCTGGCAAACAGAACTGTTTTTCACAAATTGTATTGTCATCGTTTGGTTGTTGAATATTGTGACACAAACACTGATCATGCATAAAATGTAAAAATATTGCAGTGTTCAATGTCATTTTCAAACAGTTTTACCAAATGCAAAATAACCTGAAACTCCTCTCAGATTGCACCATTAAACACATCAATTTCCCAAAATTTCCAATACGAGAGGGGGAAACCCCCTCTCGTGCTCTCCCCCTTGAGGTGTTCTAACAGTTTCACTTAGTAAAAAAAAAATTAAAAAACACCTCTCAGATGGCACCAGACTGCACCATTGCACATATCAATATCTTAAACTTTCCATGCAAGATACGGGAAAGCCCCTGTGACACTTTCCCCTAAGCCTCTCGCGTGTTCTCCCCCTGTATTTTAAAATTCTGCCCGGTCAGATATCCAAGTGAAAACCTTGTCATAATACCCATCCAAATTAAACAATATACTATATGGTTAGATACTGCGTGAGCTTTTATATCATTATTTTATTGTGACTTGCAATTTCATTTTGATGGGTTCACCTTTTTGAACCATCATGAAATAACTGATGATAGTCTAGCAGAGTACATCAGGATTTCAAAGGTCTTTACTGTTAAATTGCTGTATTTTGTAAATTTTACAAATACATGTATTTGTAGTTAACTTCTCTAAGTGGGGGGGATCAGTCAAAATTTCAGAGTTAGAGAGGGGAGTTACTCAAATTCATCATGGTTGACGGGGGGGGGGTGGGGGGGGGTGTGTCACTTGAAATTTCTGAGTTTCAGGCCGTAAATAATGACGGCTCCCTTATATACAACGCATCACAAACTTGATGACAAAGAAAAAAAAATTGCATTGCTACTCCATTTGAAAAAAAAAATTGATGCAGCTCTGACAGTAGAAAAAAAAATTGCTGTCACTGTGACAGGAAAAAAAAATTGCTCCCATACCCATTTCCTCCATACCCCCCCCCAAATCAAATGGTTCTCCCCTAAGCTAGGTATCCGTATCTGCGCGTGTGATTTTTACTGGGATTTACAGGACATAGTTCATGATTGCATTATCAATGGAGGTATGCTACCTCCATGCTACCTCCACGCTGCATTAATGTAGAGAGTGGCAGCGAGACCTGACTTCTACTGTAGCCTATATTCGCTAAAAGAGTGAGCTTATCTAGGCATGGATGTCTATTTTTTACATCCATGATGTAGGCCAGTTTGTGGAGGGACAGTGTGTAGGCCTACGTTTCGAGTATTCTTCAACCAACGGAACGGCTATATGCCGTGAAACACACACGTTTCATAAATTACAACATTTAATGTTTGTCAGTCAGGCAGTCTGTAAAAGAAATCTTACACTGCATACCAAACGTCGGTTTCGAAACTATCGGGAATCGAGTGCAGTCTTATATAGAGCGCTCAATCTGGGGGAAAGCTTTATGACCACAAATGTGGTCGACTTATCACTTCAGACTAACAGGATCAATGTGAAAAAGCAAAAAGCAAACAACGCTACCAGGCGGCAACCGGTAACCAGCTAATTTCATATGCATTTATGCAAGGAATGCCGTGACGCGGTTCAGCTTTGATGCAAAGGGGCAAATAAAAAGCTGTCACTCATGGATCATGTGGGTGATTATTTACTTCGATCATAGACGTGTTTTAGAGGGTCTATGCTTCGATGCGAAGACAAGTATCAGTGACAAGCGTAATATACAGTATGGCCACATGGTTCGTTGTCCACACGTGCAGCCTCATCAGCTTGATCTGTCGAAGGTGATTAAATATGTGTCTGATTAGCCTTAGCTATCAAGTGTTGGCACGCACAAAACACAAAACTTTCAGATGATCACACCACAGATCCAATTTTAAATGCTGGGAAAATGCCAGGTACGCAACAAATGTGCATGAGTTAGGTATATAGACTGGTCCGCAGCACAAAATCTCATGAACCAAACTGCAGGGACTGACGCAAAATTTATCTCTTTACTAATTCTGTCAACAAAAAAACACATTGATTACACAACAAACAAGGATGAGCGCAACAAATCTCTAAACCGAAGCAATCCGGTTGTTTCGTATCAAAGGCATTTTTCGTTCGGATGTAAAATTTTCGAAAAACTGACGCCAAATTTCTCTCCCTACTTGTGCTGTCAATATTAAAACACATTGATTGCACAGCAAACAAGATAAAAGCGACACACCTAACCGAAGCAACCCATTTAAATTCTCTAAATGCAACTTTATTTCGTAATTCACAACACTTTGTAAAATTGTGTTAAGTCTTTTGTAAACATGGAGTTTTTACAAATCCCTGTTGTAGATTTTCGACTATTCATCAAAGTTTGGGTTGACGTTATGATTATGATTGGGAAATGAATCGGATAAGCATGAAGACATGCGTTTACGGTAGTTCTCTTTTTGGAGGAGGTGATTGCCCTGTATGGCCATTTACTCGGTTTCAGATAAACATAGGAGGTGGAGCATGCAGACATATTTGCAATCGGAACTGCCGATTCTTTATTTTGTTTTGATAGTCCTATAGAATATAGTTGCATTTTGCCAAGGTCGGTGCCATTAACTTTACCGAAAGCGACATAGCCATTCAGTCGCCCGAGATATAGTCTTAAACTGCAGAACTTGCAATTGTTTCTTTCGACTTGCTGATTCCTGCTTCTTCAAGGGCACGTGTGACAACGTAATTGTGGGATGAGCTACTACTAGCCCTGCGTACGATGCTGTGTGTTCCGCTACAGCTAACCGCCCCGCTGTGCTGAGCGGGGCGGTTAGCTGTAGCGGAACACACAGCATCGTACGCAGGGCTAAGCTACTACAAGATCGTGTTGAAATTTTGCATCAATGGCGACGTCATGACTCAAATTATGAAAAAAACCCGCAAAGTGCCTTTGCTCAAAACCCTATGGCTTGCCTACGAACCTGACCTAGTCCGACAAAGCTGCACGAAAACAACGTTTTCAACGCCAGCTTTTTCATTTACCCGTGATAACCAAGCCTTGCCATTCCGGGAACGTTACTCGGTTGATCTTCGGCATTGTTCGGCAATGGTCGGTTACCCATAGCTACAGGGTATCATTCATACTCGGATAGACACGATTCAACCGTCGGGGCAAATCGGATGGGGATCGTGACATCGTCATCGTCGCTTGCTACAATGACGGCATCGGAAGATATTTCAATTCACAAAAGGTGAAACAGCCCAAACTGCGGTCAAATTTAATAAGTAGCCATAACTGTCAATTTTACTTGTGGTCAGCTAATCATAAGCTTGCCGCACCGGACGTTGTCAGTTCTTTTCGCGCTGGCTTTGCTCCGAGTCATCTATTTTGCATTGGTCGATCTCTCATTCACATTTTGGAAATGGCATTGTCACTGTGTCAATCGTTCAAGAAGAGCAAGCTTTGAAAATGCGAACACTGACTGCAAAATTAAAATATGATCATGGAGGTAACTGCGCTATACGATATTACATTGTTCAGTACAAAAGACACTGACGTGCGGATAAAGAAACAACGACGGACGTGAAAACTTGAGTAAGTGGAGATTTTTTGGCTATCGGATATGTTGTCGAGTTGATTAATCAGATATCGGCACATGAAAACGGTATCGGGCTCGATACGCTAACAAACCCCTTTGAGTGAACACTACATACGTACTGCCGGAATCAGTAGGAGGGCTTCGTATCTTGGCTAATCTAAAACAGGCAAAACATTTACACTGTAAAGAAGTACTGGGTCGTTTGTTAAAACCGTATTACCACCCGACAAAATCGCTACATTTACGAATCTCTGAGTAGTTTCCCAGTCTACCCATCATGGAAAGGAACTGGCGAGTGAACAAAAGAGAATAATCGATCTGGAACAAGCCTTTGTTTATCAGCTAATCCCAATTAACGAGGATCAGTTAGCACCTCCCGGCAACTGAAAGAAACCGTACTTGACAGTCCGACGTCATAGGCTAACCTGCCATCACACTAATTTATGTGAATACACAAACTGCCAGGTAGACGGTTCATTTTCTGGCGGAAACGTACTTTTTTCATGAAATTTGAAATAATTGTGACATTAGCCGTCTCCGCAATGCGATTTTCACCTCGTAGAAATTTGGATAGGAATCCTAACTGATAAGGGCACAAAAGTAGTTTTAAGGGGTACACCCACCTTCCTTGAGTGATTTTGGTCATTTTTTGTTTTATGATAAATTTTGAATCCGTGTAATATATAGCCTTTGAGTGGACGATAAGTTTGAAACCATAACATACTCGGAAATGTGTTAGATTTTAACAAAAATGAACATTGTGGGCCAGTTCGCGTGCCATCGTTTATCTTATGTCTTAAGGTAGATAAATACCAAATTGGTCATTTTTCTGTCAAATTTTCGAAATTCTCAGAGAATACGCCTTGAAATCAAGGCCATCATTGAGCTGTGTCGCTCATTCATAATAAGTAATTGTTTCCGTGTAATACACGATTGTTAAAATTCAAAACATATGCACGTGGCTATCCCGGTCAAATCGGGGAGCTTTTGTAAACATTGTGGACACATTTGCATTCCTATTTGCATAAACCCTTGAATGACACAGCGTTGCGTAATTTACATAGTGACGTTGTTGGGCTTCTCGAAAACCCATGATCACTCCCACCTGTCAACAATAAACCGTAACAATAATGTTTGTTGAAGCACCGTCCCTCCACCCAGGAGGGACGGTGGTTGAAGCCTAGTCCAATAAGTCAGTTTTCGACATACGGAAGTGTCTCCGCTCAAAACGCATTGCGGCCAAAAACTACCTGTTTTACCGGTATGTTTCACGTCTAAGCTTATCCATACCCGTTAGAGACAACTGTTCTCCATCCAACTTAATATTACGACCTCAAAACCCCAAAATACGTCCAATTCTGTTAACATTTTACATGTGAGTCGACATGCAACAAAGTTCCACACTCAAAATTCTTCGATCCTGCTCTGAATGAAATTAGGGTCGAAAAAACTACCAAAAACCACGACTTTTTCTGGTATATTATATCGGTCAATACAATGTCTGACATTCAAAAACTGTTCCCAGAATCCCAACCTATGATGCAGAACACCAAATTATTATGTCCGTTTCTGAATATATTTAGCATATCTGCTCAAGTCCGACATCCAAAATTGTACCTACTCCGACTAATTGGAGCCGAAAAAAACGAACATCTTTTTCTGATGCAGTGATTGTGTTTTACACATCGGTCAACCATGGTCAAACTCGGTAAAGTTCGCGTTGTAAGCTTATGCCTTCATCATAGCATCTGAACGTAATCACGGTGAATAAAGATTACGTTCACGTACCTCACCAAGGGTTTCAGTGTCGTTTTATTTTGGAAATGGTTGCGATGTCATACAATTTGACAGTCGATCGGGCGACATCCCCCAAGAACTCTTTTGAACTCCCCCGGATTGTACGCGAAAAAATATGCCGACCGCTCCTCGGACCCTATCGGCAAACGTTGCCAGGGTATCGTCGTGGAGGACTGTGTTTTACATTACGTTCGAATGACCTTGCTTTGGTTTGGAATCTCCACCCTCTGACCGGAGCTCAGAGCAATTCAAAAACCTGTTTGTTGAAGGCACGATAAAGTTGCTGCGCTACTTGCCAAAATACGGAAACATCAGTCGGTACCCTCCAAACTTCGTATGATAACCCTAATTATACAAGTAAGTTTAAGCTATACCTCGAAAATACCGATAGTTGTGGTTGGAGGATGAACTAGCCGCTTTGCGGTGCTTGACGGTTCTAGTCATTTATTAGATTACTTCTCACAACTTGTGAACAATAAACATTAGTCCGATGTATCTGGGGAACGTAGGCAAGCTTATCTTATGAATTAGGACACGTCCGATCTCAGTAATGACTCATCGTCATTGTTTTGCCTGGTAAAGCCATTAGCTCTGGCGACGTGCCGAAACGAAGGCTCCAAAAATCGGTAGTTTTCCGTAATTTATTTTATTTATTTATTTATTTTATTTTTCTCGGAACTTTTCTTTGAACAATTGTCATTCCCGATCGACATTATCACTAGGTAATAAAATATGCCTGCGTTTAGGTTAATGCACGTTTAATTATCAAATACCGTCGCGTCGAAGTAACACAACAGGTTTTTTGCTTTTTTTCTCGAATTGACGTGGTCTCTATGCAAAGTATAGTCTGACATTCAAACTGACCCCGTCTCAATCAAACTAGGCCTACTCCGAAAATCCAAAAATTACGTCTTTTTCTGATAACACTTTACATGTTCGTCTGCACCTAATGAAGTCCGACATTCAAAATCGATCCCGCTCCGAACTAATTGCGACTGACGATAAAAATGTCAGATGGACTTTTATGTCTGCATACACAGTGATATGCCCAGTGAAGTCTGGCAATCAAAACTGTTCCCGCTTTATACTGTACGGTTTAAAGCATGCAATGAACATTACGTTCCTGTACGTCACCAAAAAATTTCTGCCTTTGTGAGAATGGTTGCGACGTCTTTTTGTTTCGACAGTTGAGCGAGCAACATGCCTCTCAGTAGAAATTAGAAATAATATGCCAATAGTTCGAACTTTTAAAGCGACAAAATATCGCACCAGTGTCTGCTCTGCCCGGTTTGGAAAAGCTTATTGTTATGTAAATTATATGCGGGTAAAGAGGGAACGTGATACGGGTAACGCACGTAAAGTTTTGCTATATTACATTAGAATGATGCTGTGATTTACAATGTAAACACAATGTTGACCTAGCATTTGTTTTTCAATTTGTACCGGCGCTCTTATAGAGCAGACCACGGTCCCTCTATCACGAACAGTTATATAGAGCAGACATAATTTGTCATTGGCGGACTGCTTATGAAATGAGTCGAAGTCCAGGGTCGAAGTAAATCTCGATTGAAAAGTATGCGATATTTCACAGCACAAATTCATGTCAGTATAGCTTGAAAACGATATTGAATAAGGTAATTATACACTTATGCAATAAATTTAAAGAAACCAAAATAGAAAATAATAGAATTATTTCCATGAACTTGAAAAAACTTAAACAACCACGAAAGTGCTTTTTTCGAATCACCAACTGCTTTTTCCTGTAATCACGCGGACAAACAGCGTGCTGCTGGGTTGTCTATCATCGTTATTATAGTAGTTCAACGGCCAGTCGCCACCGAAGAACGACGAATGCTCGATTCAACATATCAGAAAACGCGATATTCAACTGTTTGACTGAAGTTCACGTATTTCTTTACTTGTACAAGACTCGAACCTCACGATTTTAGAATGACGCATTCAGTTATAAGCAGTGTGCGAAATTAACGTCGGTCCGACGGTCCGAGACCGACAGATTTCTCGTCGGGCCGAAGGTTTTTGGCAACATGTCGGTCCTTATGACCGACTGAAATTTGGAATAAATGATGAAAATTTCTCCGTCAAGACCTGTACAGATGCAGATGATGAAGACCTGTAACAGTGCAGATGATGACTGACTCTGAATCAGCGATTCAGACTTGAATGTCATGCACCTATCAATGTTTCCACCGTGGGAGTGCGGGGCAACAGGGAATATTGATCGCACTTCGTGTCCTGGTAGTGGGGAATTTGATCTCTATGGTACACCAGACCGGGGGTGGTGGGAGTTGACAATGTCGCAACATAGTATTTTTTTGTCTTGCGACTTTTTACATGTACAAAAAGTCTAACCCCCCGATCGACGCGCATAGCACGGTGCAACTGATTACATTCAGATCAGTATGAATTACGTCCGTGCATGCAGATTCTAGCAATGATGGAATGGATTGATTTTGGTGCAACTATGTGACACAATATTATAATAAATACTCGTCTAGAGAGTGTAACCCTGGTAATGTTAGCATATGCCTGTGTCATATGATAACAACACCCAGTACTACTTCACTAGTTCCACACTTTAAGTGTTCGGAATTTAAATGTACACAAATGTACATAATACAGCCCTTCTTTTATCAAACTGACTCTATTTTCTTTGCTTTGATTTTTCATTGAAGCGTTAAAAACATAAACGGTTCACAGAAGAGTTTAAGACAAAAACCTACTACGAGAACAGTGCTGTTGACTAAACATATTTGGTTTTGAACATGGAGGTATTTGTTTACCTCAAGTTTTGAACAAGGACTAGATGTTACACGACAGCCCAATTGCACTACCTGCAGTCGACAGTCAAGTTCAAGTTTCGCTGCGTTTGTTTGTGGACCGCTAGAACATCTTGCTCGCTCGTTGGTCTTTAACCAAAGTTCACAAGGCCGACTCTTACCACGACATATCGTGATAACAAGTGTGCATTTTATAAAACAGAGCGACCTTATCATTGACAGTTTTGTCGAGTTGCACTGTCTGTCGTCTATACTCTCAGAGGCCGAGAGTAGGGCTTCAAATTGTTTCGATGTATACCGTTTTACGACAGGCAGGCAAAACTCAGCGTCATCATGGACTGTAGGCCTAAATGTCGCAAAAATTACGTCTTTTAAGATTTTACGGTATCATTAACTGATTGTGTCGATGGTTTTCAGCAGTATCGAGGTCTGTCAAACTTTTCAGAGTCATTTTAATAACTTTACGTCACTGTTCTTATTAATATGCAAAAATTAATATTTGTCCGCATTTTTAGAAATTGAAATTGCGCATGCAAAATCGACGAAAACAAATCTTACAACATTCAAAAGCATAGTATCGGTGGAGAAGTTGACTTTAATGGTCGTTAACAACTGCATTTATTGAGGACCGGCAGTTTTCTGTAAGGACCTGAAGCTTTGGCTTGGTGCAGGTCCTTATGACCTGAAGCTATTTTCTCTTAATTTTTACATGCCTTTCACAAAAGTAATATAATTATTTCTGTTCAAGGGCGACACGCTTCCTCCATCGATAGTAGTCGATCGCGACCTTTCACAGGTAGCTTGTAACTGCGACCTTGTTGATTTTTTACATGATTCCCATATTCAATATGTTTTAATTTGTGATTTACGGCATAGAAATACCTGATGAAGAATTAGTCGATGTCGGGACCTCAAAATAATACTCTAATTAATGGGTGACCATCCTTTGAAGCAGTCTCTTCTACCGTCATGCACATATTAAGATGTCTATTGTAAAATTTCGTGATTGACCTCTCTATTTTATATCGTTGGCGTTATTTTCTTATTTACTTCGACGATTTTGAATTTCGATCGTATTTTGTGATAAAATCATGTAGCGTTCAACAGTAATATTGGGTCAGTACAAACTGAGTACGCTGGGTTTTTAACGCCCAATTTGGCAATAAAGTGAATACGTTTGTCCATTGACGCACATGCATAAATTTCAGACTTGAGACAGGAAAGTGAACATCCGCGTGGTCCGACAAACGAAACTAGCTATGGAATGGCCACGACGTCGATGGCTCCTGAAATCTTTATCACATGATAGATGTTCTAACAACTACTAAACCGCGATTTGTTATCATAAACAGTAGAGTGGGCTCCCTCTACTGTCTATAGTTGAATTGCGTTAATTTGGGCATCTTTAGAGGGGACGGTGAGAGGGTAATAGAACCAAACTCATGATCTGTGACACAATTTTGTTTACTTTACTATTTTACCATGGGTTTGGTTTGTGTTGATCTGGTTGGTTAGCCGTCCCAGGGCCTGGGAACAGTAGCTGCAGGCTTGTCAAACACTAACTGGTGTCAACAGATTAGTCAATTAGGGGCTACTTATCTAACCGGTACACTGTGCCAAAAGTGAAAAATCCATTGAGGATTCTTCTGTATATTGTTCTGGATACTTCAAGAATCCACCAGAATACTACAATATACATTATGTATGCCAGTGGATTCTGGTGGTCAATGGATTCTGTCGGATACGGAACAGAATCCATTGCTTAATCCATTGCAGGATTCTGCTGGATTCACGTGTTATCCATTATATATGTATTTCAGGATACTACTGGATTCTCTAATTTATAGAGAATCAAGGGACCAGTACTTTTGGCTTGATTGATTACATAATAATGGGAGGGACAGTTGCCGCATATATCCATACTTATTATTCACCAATTTTTACATAATTATCCAACACTGGCTTCGGGGGAACTGGGGTGTGGGGGTGGGTCCTCAAATAACAGTAATGCTTTGTAGCTTTTGACTCATGTATTTCTACTCATACAGGCATCACATACACTATATATATATATATATATATATATATATATATATATATATATATATATATATATATATATATATATATATATATGTGTGTGTGTGTGTGTGTGTGTGTGTGTGTGTGTGTATACGCAATGAGTACTCTTTTTACAAGTGAAGACACCAATGTAATGATGCTTTCTACAGCAAAATAGAGTACAGATTGCATCTGAAAACTATACTGCAATTTAGATACACAAATCCAAGATCACTGTAAATGATTCTTCTTTATTCCAAAGGAATGTGTAAATGTTAGTAAAATAAATAAAAAATACAGACAAAAAACATTCAGAACAATTTTCCTGAGACACATTCAAAGTTATCTTCAATACTGTAAAAAAGAATTTCCATAGCCTTGATAACTCTAATATCAATTAATGCAGTCACTGTTAAATATGCCTGAGCCTAACAGGGAGAAATATGGTTCATCAGAACAATTTGATATCTTACCATTATCATCCCTATTGACCTGTATACAAAATTTTGAAGCAATCTGTTGACCTGTTTCAGAGAAATTATTTTAAACAAAAACAGGAAAATAACCCAAAATACAACAAGCAACTAAAAATCTGCTCAATTAAACCCATATGACAATTTTAAATTATAATAGAATTCATTATTTCACGGCCTGATCTGTGAAAATAAAACACAGTGAATCATGTGTCCCAAACAGCAAAATAGTGAAATTAAATCCTGGTGAAAATTAATGCTCTTTACAGTATGCTGTAAATTTTGGCATACGCTAAAAGATATACATGTGTAGTATTCCTAAGTTTTGTACATTTAATTTGTGTCAATTGAGATGTGTCAGCTAATGACTGTGTAATTCACCAAATTACAAGATCAACTATGTGTACCTTTAAATATAGGAATAAAAAATCATTTCAAGAGTTTCTTGATTGAATATGAAGCACTGACAAGCTATCTACACAGCAAGAAAAGGCAGACACATGCCTGTAACAGAGGATAATCATTACCTGTAACAGGCCCAGAGAAATAACCTTTTTTGCAAGACGAGTAAAAACCTGTCAGATTTTAGGGTTGTGTAAATTCTGATTCATGGTGGTACAGGATTGTATACAATGCTGTAAATTCTAAATGTATCAAGACCTATAATTGCAGCACTGAACCACCGGCGTGCGCACAGTGGTGTGTCAGCTACAGGGCCTGAAAATTTGGATGGATTTCAGGGTGTAAATTTGTTGTAAAAATTGGCAAATTTTGATGATAGAAGCAGAAAGAAATGTTATTGTTTGAACACTGAAAAATTTCAGACCCTGTTAGAGATCAGTGTTCACAGCACTGTGTACAGGTGCTGTAATGGTAGAAATACAGCCATGGGTTTACAGTACTTGATACAGACATGTGCATCAGCCCCTGATAGAACTCCTTCTGTATTTGCTGACACAGACCTGTAACACAGTTTGTATCAGGGCCTGTGCAGGAACTGTCACATGGTGAATTTTTTTTGTAGTGTATGTTTAATTAACTCTACTTATCACATACATGTATGTGCACTGTTAAATTGTAGCTTTTGTTCAGTTCATCAAAATCTAAAAAAGTAGGAAAAATTGCTCTGAAAAACACAATATTGCATATCTCAGGACAAACTGATTACTGCTTCAATTATATTATCCTAAGAGACCTGCATTTAAAATTTCAAAGCAATCGACAAGCAATTTCAGAGAAATTTTGGACAAGAAATAGAAAAATACCATCAGTAACACGGTGTGGCTCACATTTGTTTCAGTATGTTTAAACACTGTAACTGCACCTTGATAAATTCTTGAGGGCACAAATCCAGATACGTCAAAGTGACAAATTTCAGCAGTACTTCAAAGATGTACTTGTGAAGTATTTGTAAGTTATGCCTTGGTTATACTAAACTTTTCTGGTGTAACTGACCTGTGCCAGCTAATGACTTTATATTTCACTGAACTTACAACACCAGCTCTGTGTACTACTTTTCAAGTAAAGCAATTAAAATTGAGAACAAATCAGTTGTTGACCAACAGAGGGATGATGGATAATTACTCAGAAAAGCTATGCATCACTGTTCTGTCTCACACAATTGTCACTGAACTGTTTTTATCAGGTGGTCTCTCACTGGCTCTGCCATACTTCCTCTGCAGTATGTAGTGTGTTGAATTACGCATTCGCTGATTGAGTGTGTCTATCCTATCAAAACGTTTAGTTTGTCAGATCGCCAAGAAGGCCTGGAGGCAATTATCCTTCCAGCTAATGGACCTCCTCATCAGACATCAGGTCTGCAGTTACATCATTCCAGAAACCCTTCTCATCTGCATTGATCACTGCACTTCTCCTCTTTAAAATCTGTAGGTAGAAATGATAAATGATGGTTATTTAAAATAATGCAAAGAGTGAGATAAATGATGGCATAATACTTAAAGTCACTGTCATAACTAACAATATGGTACATTTGATATTTTAAGATCAACTCTGGTATCATGACTTATTACTGATTTGAACATATTATGTTGCCTTCCATTCCACCTATGCTTAGGAACATAAGGAAATTCATGTATCATTTTAACATTGGCATCCTTGTCCAAAGACCTTTGAGCACATCAGAATGGAACTGTCAATTTACATAACCCTCAACTAAAGTAAGTTTTGCTTTGTTAAATTTTATTTGAACCCATTAGTACATTTGTACAATTATTGTGACAAAATTGTTGACTCTGTATATCTAATAGTGCTAACTATGCAAAGACCCCAACCCATACTACAAATATCCCATGATTCATTCTGATTTGTACCAACAGAGATTCCCTAGTCAAGCCAGGCATAGCTCACATGTGTAGAGAAAACTGTAGACTACTAAAAATAAAAATTTTGAAAAAATACTTTGAAGGAGACTCATTGTCAATTACCATTTCAAATGATTTTTCAATATCATGCATTATTTAGAGTACATATAACACGATGGGAACTAATTTGGGATAATTGGATGAAGTAATGTCGATTTCATCTACAAATGTAACCTCATCTACTTTTCTTTTTATGTTATGCACTTGTTTTTATGAATATTTTGTAATATTGCAACATTCAACTATAGGGCACCTAACATCTTTGAGAAATTTGTTGCGGGTGCAACACTGAAGCTGTTTTGACTATGCAAAATGTTTTTATGAAAAAATGTATATTAAGTTACATTTTGTGAAATAAGGCAAGAGTTTTCTTGCACACAGTTGGTTGTTCCAAAAACAGTTTCGTATAATGTTAATAAAAGATAAAACTATGGTTTTTTAGCACATCGTGTAATCTGGAACATGTTATCAGAGCATAAGCTTGTTTCATCTTTCAATATTAAATTTGCAACAAACTCTTGGACATGAGTTTGTCTTGTGATATTGTTTCAAAGTTGTGTTCCCTGGCAAGGTTCATAAAATACACTTCATGGATTCCTTCAACAATATTTTGGCCAGTTAAAAGCTGTTAAAAGTGTTAAAAGCTCATCCTGAGTTTGACTATGCTATTATTGTATGTTATGTACATTTGTGTTTTGAACTCAATCTAAGAGCCCCTTAAGTTGTTTCAACACTACAGATAAAGTATGGCATAAAACTTCGCCTCAGATCGCCTCTGTATCGTTTCCGACATTGCTGTCGCCTCAGTTTGTTTATTTTCTATATCGTTTCATTACCGCCTCTGTATCAGCCTTGCATTGCTTCCGCATCGTATCAGCCTAAACATCGCCACTGCATCGTATCAAGTCAATGTCATGGTCCCAATTGGCCACGGCATATTATTCACTCAAAAATGCAACAGCAAAATTGCCGCCTTCGGAAATTTCGCTGCCTGGCATTGCCCATGTTTTTGAGAGTAAAGGTATACAAAATGAAAGATCAAATACATGTGTCCAACCCCATATGTCCAACATTATCCATCATGAAATGTTGCTTCAACACACAAAAATGGGAACAAAGTTGAAACATATTGTGATTATAATGCGCTTCTTTTACGAATTGCTTTTATTTGATATGAAGTTTGTATACCGTTTTATTTGCGATCATTTTTGTAACAAGATAGCACTCTACAAGGGACAGACATTAATGGTTGCAAGTGAAAGTCGCGTTTGGGCAACTGCAACTGAAACACCAGTACGGGTTGCCCGATGAGACAAGTGTCAAAAAGTGACGTGGGACAACTTTTCCACTGACTAGAAACCCAGAAATGTGTGGTACTGTGTGCGGATGACCATTTTAAATGACTGAAATTAGTATTTTTAAGCTTAAATACATGTACGTCCTTGAAAGCGCACAAGAAAAACTGGCCGTACAAAGTAAGGAGAATTGCTAAAATAATAACTGCAGTGTATCATATACTAGGTTAACACATATAGTGATGCCGCCATGAATTCTCCTAACGCTTTACACAGTGACCTTTAAACCCGATTGACGTGAATAAATTATGATGTAGAGGAAGTCCGTGACCTTTAGTCACAACACATTGATAACACTCTGATAGCGGGAACTTCCAAGTGTTTCAATAATTGCTACGCAATTCATACTATAGAGTTACACTCCGCAACCAATTATCCATCAAAAATAAAATTAATTTTAGGCAAACTATCGCACCGTGCGCATACGGTATAAATCTGAGTAGGCCTACATATGTCACGCCGCGCCAATCACTCTAAATCACGTACCCACATCGTCCAAGACGTTCAAATTCATGATTATTAACCGATCATTTACCTTCAACTAGATGAAATCTTGTCTATATTCTCAATTTTCGATGACTTTTGACGAAATGACATCGACTTTTCATGCCCGATATCTCATATCCGATGTCTTTGAGTTCCGTGAATGAGGCGATGCGCTAGTGAAACGATACGGAAACGATACCAAACAACCGAGTGAGCGATGTTGGATTTGGGGTTGGGCGATGCGGAAACGATACGGAAACGATAATGAGGCTAAAAAAGCGAAGCTTTGGGCGATACTTTATCTGTATGTTTCTCTAAAATAATTTGCAGGGTTTACACATTTCATTGTGATCTCAAAATTTGACATTGAATAAGCTGCATAACTATCGATTACATCTGTATCTTCAAGGGAAGGTTAACAAGCGACCTAGCGGCCGATATAGCTCCGCTGTGTTTATGTAGAGAATAACTATTTTTGACACATGTTGGTGAAGAAGGTGGAAATCTTTGATAGCTCATTTCAATGGCCAGAAAAAAGAGGCTAAAATATCTGCAAAAATATACAATTGAAGATTCGGATCATTCCAAAGAACACGTCCACTAAAGCTATCTGACGAGTAGTTTTTAGAGAATAAAATTTTCTGACCAAAAATGGCAATGATTGTCCCCCAAAATAAAAATTGCAGATTTCACCATAATTTCAGTATATCACATATTACAATAATCCCTTGGAACCTGTATACCAAATATCAAGCTATCCACTTGCAGTTTTTGAGAAAAAAATTTTTAACAGAAATGGCAAAAATTGCCCCAAATTATACAAAATTGCAGATTTCATCATAATGTCAAAATATCAAATTTAGTTATTCTGTAGGAACCTGCATATCGAATTTCAAAGCTATCAGACCAGTACTTTTTGAGAAACACATTTTCGACCAAAAATGGCAAAAATTACCCATAAATAACAAAATTGCAGATTTCATCATAATTTCAATAAATATCATGAAGTTCATCGGTAGGAACCTGTATTACAAATTGCAAAGCTAAGTTACCCTAAGTAAACTGCACATCAAATTTCGAAGCAATCCGACGATCGGTTTCAGAGAAGATGACTTTTTTACCAAAAACAGGAAAAATTGCCCCAAAAATACAATTATGGAAATTTCACCACAATTTGAACAACCTTGACTGGGGTTACCTCCAGGAACCTCTATACCAAGTTTCAAATTAATCTGACTTGAAGTTTCAGAGAAGAAGATTTCTTGACCAAAAACAGGAAAATTGCCCCAAAAATACAATTATGCAAATTTCACCACAATTTGAACAAACTTGAGTGAGGTCACTCCTATGAACCTCCATACCAAATTTCAAAGAAATCTGACTTGCGGTTTCAGAGAAGAAGACCATTGTTGACGGACGGACGACGACAGACAATCAGTCTATCGGATAAGCTCCGCGTCTCTGACAGCGGAGCTAAAAAGGCAGATTTTGTCGCTTAAAGCTGTTAGGTGCTCTGCAAATGTATAACCAAATATCAAAGCTCAACTAAGTAAAATTGATTTTACTTGTGTCATGATGGTTCTACCATGTACTATAATTCACCAACACTGGTGCTTTGGTTACCTTGTCCTTCAAAGTTCACTGGTTTAGACTAAAAAATTATCAGTGCAGACTTTGTAGTACATACCTCTCTTATTCTCCTGTTGTTGGCATGCCTTTTTGTGTAACTCTGTCTTTCCTTGGGACACTACCCTTTCCCTACTTTTTCAGTGCCTAATAAACATCTCCAAGGGGCCTGCAACTTGCAAGGATATAAATAAAAGAGTTAAAAATCTTACTGTGAAAAATCAAAATATCTGAAACACAGATGATGAATCATCATATTTCATGTGACAATAATGACAATGAATAATCATATTAATCTGACTATCAATTGGTATTCACATTTGAATCAGACAATAGCATTCCCATGGCCTACAAAGGCTTGACATCATCGGATTCCCACTGCACTAAGCATGGATGAAAGATTGACTCTTTTTACATCCATGGTTATACAATAATACAAAATGTTCATGTTGAAAATAAGACCACATTTCATTTGATACAGAAATTGCATTAATTTAGAAAGTTGGAAATCATTATGAAGTGATGCAAAATAAAATGACATACCATGTTTAGGTAAGATCAGAATTATTCTCATGTTTACTTTAAGGCAGATGAGTTGCAACTTTTGACATTATTTTTATGATTTTTATATTTAGATTAAAATCAGTTCATAGCAAATTTCTACATAACTCAGAGATGTTTACTCTAGTATAATTATCCACAGAGTTGGACTGCATGAGGAGATTCTTGTAAGACAAATAATAAATGGGTGCCGCACCCAAATATGGCTGCCTACATGCAACTACATGATAAACAGCGTAAATGGTGGATGTACACATTTAAATCTTTACAAATACAACATGGTGCAACCCACTGAAAGGAAGGGAAAGGGATTCACTCCACTTAGAGGAAAAATTCTTGTTTTCACCTATTATGGCAAAATTTTGAAAATTGCGGGCAATTTAAAATTAACAAAGATGTGCTCAATTCTTGTCTATTCTGCCACAAGCAAATGCTGTTGAGGCACAGTTAATGACTATATATCGTTCAATTTGTAGATTGCAATGAATATCTGAAGAAATTGAAGGTACTTTGAGGTTGGACAAATTTCACAGTGTTGCAGCTCACGGCCTTTTAAAGCCCCAATAGCAGTATCTTTAAGCATTATTTTATGCGCTAACCCTTTTCTGCCAAGTCCATATTTCACCATCAGGTCAAGATGGTTAAAATTAATGAAACACAACATATTCCATATGGTGTATTTTAACATAATATTGTACATTTGAAGGCTGTAGAAAACATAAATATTGTAAGCTTGATTTTTTTGGACTAAAGATGCTATAACAGGCCAAGCCAAGCAGGTGAAAAAACGCCATGTTTGGGCTCAATACCGCGTTTTACTGACTTGGCTGATTGGGAAGTAATAGTCTTAATACTGTCTGGCAGGAAAAGGGTTAACTTTCAAGTTGAAATAAGTTTGTGAGAGTGTATAAGGTGGTGCTTAAGAAGCTGGGTAGAAAGGACTGATGTAGGTAGAGCTGTGTGCATGTGACATGGCTAATGAATGTAAACAAGACAAAATAGACTGTGCATAATGGCGATAGGCTAGTTGCGACTTGGATTTTTAATGCCAGTAGTTGATGCACCCCTGTTTTAGACAAAGATGATGGGGCATGCCCTCAAATTGAAGCGTCTGCAATGTCTACCACCCATACAAAGGTTGAACACTGCAAGGCAAGCATCCATGTAGGGCCAGCTATGATCGTTTTGAACAGCAATATTTTAGGTCGGACATATCTGATTTTCCAGGGAAACAGCGCTATGTAAAACCCTTAGGTCAGAACCAATGATCATTAATTTCCAAATACATACAAGTTAACAGTATGTTTAAGAGTTGATATATACTTTATTTAAAGCTCCATAAGCTGTATCTTTTGGCTATTTTTTCAGAACTTTTGTTTTGTGGTTTTCCTACACTTTCTGCATTGAATCCCTAATTCGTAATTTAATGCCAAGTATTTAGCATATCAACACAACCTAAATGAGTATAATCTACGAAATTACGGTATTGTTGAAAATTGCATTCAAGCCTGGACTAGAATTCATTTGTGAACAATAAACTATGATCACTACACACATACAAGCTGTGTTGACAAAAAGAATACTTGAAATTTCAGCATGACAAACTTTTTAGGATCAGACACAGTAGTTGATATACAGAAGCAGAACACTGAAAAACTTGCAACAAGTTACAGCTTATGTCCCTTTAAATCCCACGTTGACAGAATATAGTATTTTCCACAGAAGATTCAAGGGTTTTACATGTGTGTTGATGTCCCCCGAATTTCTAAAATGGTCCCCTTGGGACAGGAGTAGGGGTTTACAGTGACCACCTGTTCTGACATCCCAGATTGAACACTGACAGAGGTGAATGTTTTCACCTGTGACGTTGCATGTTCTGTTCCTTAGGAATATTACCAAAATCAAAATGACTGTTAAAATTTGAATTTACTCATCATATGTTTCACAAAGGTATGGTTTCCTACTGCAGTAAAAGCCAACATCCTTCAGAGCTGAAGTAAGTTTGTGAAAATAATTTTGGTGTATGTGCAATTTTGCACAAGGTAAAGATTGTGCTGTGATTAAATATTTGCCCAAACATGCAAGCACTGAGGATACTGTGCATACCTGCACTGAAATCTTCACATAAGTGCACAGAGTAGTCTAATGTATAATGCAGAGCGCTGAATGTTTTCAACTTAGACATTGTATGTTCTATGTCCTTAGTAATATTACCTATATTTGAAAATGGGGAATTGCGAGGTGTAAGTCTTCCTAAAATTTCTGGAATCGATTTTCATTCTAACATTACTCAAACCTAGCGGCCGATATAGCTCCGCTGTGTAACTAAGGGATACTGTCGCATACAGTTGTCTAGCAGCAATTCCTTGCAAGCTCTATTTTGGAGGCCAAAAGAGTACGCGACAGCTTTGAAAAGAAATGAATTTTTATGTATAAAAATGTGAAAGAACCTTGAGGCTCCCACCTCAATATCAAAACGTTTATGTTACAAAATATTTTGGTCTCGACAAGTTTATCCAGCAAAATCGCTGTAGTGAATATCGCCATGCATTCTGGTCATTTTGGATAAAATTAGCATATTTTGATCAATGCAAATTCACGTACTTGTCACATTTAAGGTGTCAGAGATTCAGAGATTTTTTGTAATTGATATATTTACCAGCAACGCGGCTCGGAGCAAAGAAACAGGAGCTGTTTCCAGACCGGTGGGTGGAGGGACGGTGATTCACTTCACATTGTATCTATGAGGAAACCATTAAATCTTATTTTTCAATACAGAACTAGCCACATCTGTGTATTTATAGATGCTTGATTATTGATATTAATGTACTTAATTAGACTGAGCTGGTTACTAGTGAATGTTGGTGCACGAAATTTGGTTTTTCGAATAGTACCGGATGGTGAGAATAGCGTTTGAAAGCAGATGTGAACAACAAATATGCTATTGGACTTTCACCCAAGTGATTACATGTTTCTAAAGGTTTAGGGTATTCTTTGAAAGTTCAAAGGTCAAATAAGAAATTTTACGTCAGTTATTAATAAACATCAAATCAGACTGTGACACAAAGGACAAATGAAAGTTGGGGGCAATCTTTTTCTTGAAAACACTTTTGAAGGGTGATTATTCTATATTTTCGAAACACCAACACCAACACCAGAACCCTAACACACCCCCCCCCGTAATTTCTGTACAGTCCCTCGCCACGAAAAGGTTACATTAGCATGAAGTTGCCTGGGAATTAGATGTTCATTGTTTATTGAAATTTTATCAGCAATATCGATGATTTAAACAACACAAACGTTAGACATTTTTGCAAGATAAAGACATTGCTGAACACACGTTTATACGAGAAGGTAGACGTATGTAAGAAAAGACACTTGGGCTGGTTACATATGGCTGGTTAAGAATAAGACAAAGAGGACAAGTTAACTATACACCTGTACCTGGTATACCCTACACGACCTCCGTCCACTTGATGCAGGACTCAGCAGCGATCGAGGGGTCGACCTTTCGCTTGTGCGAAAAGAGTTGCCCTCTTCCGTCCAAATTGCTAAAATGGGTTGTCGAGTTTCGTCCCGATTGAACGGAGAATAAACTTGCTGCTTGTCGAACCGTTGAGCTTCTGGTAGTAGCTCTAAACGTAACTAAGTTCATGACATCGACACGATTGGACGACTCTCCAGTTGTACTAGATTAAAACGTACAGCGTAGTCGTCGAGATGGTCCAGCATTTCAAGGTAGACTGTAGACATTCCTAAACACGGGCGGGACATGTCAGTAAACGCTAAAAGATGAACGACTGGAGATTTTGATCATTGTTGGCGGTACGTGTAAGCGACGCCACGCCAACACCACACTGGGTCTTCTGATTGACCTTTGACCAATATGGCTTACGGCTCCTTAGGTTTTCAAATATTCACGAAACGAACTGCGAAGAATTTGATGATAACTATCATTTTTTACTCAATCTTGAAGAAAATGTTATTTTTTCGCTCTCGTTAGACAAGAATATTGCTCGTCTTACACCAGATAAATGTACAAACTCAAGGGCAGCAGGCTAGAGGGTCAAGTTTTGCCGCGCTATCAGACTGCGGCTTGTATTGTATTTACGCAATATTATCCTCATGAATATTCTGTGTTACGCACACAGACGTGCCAAACCCGTGCACAGAACAGGAACATCGAAAAAAGCTGTTCCGAGGCGATTTTTGAGGGCAGAGGAAATTTTAATTTTGCTCAGGCAGGGAACATGTTTTAAGTGGCAGGGGAGCAAATTTTAGTGTTTGTTTTGTAGGGCAGGCAGATATCGGTTGATTGTCCTGGGGACAGAGCTTGGCGAAAAACGAGGAGAGAGAAAGCTACTTTTAAAACGGGGACAGGGGAAGTTGAGTCATGGTGTGTCTGGGATTGGGACACAGGGCTAGTACTTATAACTTTTCATGTCTGCAGGGGAAAAGGAATGACAACATTTTGAGGGAATTTTTTTCCAGGGCAGGGGAAATTGGCAAGTTTTTTTCGCCACAGGGCAGCTTCAAAAATTCATAGTAGGGAGGGGAAACGGGCAAAAATAAGTGGGGAGTGGGTTTGAGTGCGGCAGGGTAGGTCGAAAAAGTTTTAGTGGGAGGGCAAATTATGAATTAATTACCCTCTCGACTGAAAATTAGTCAGTTCACATTGCTTGCCGTGCACACTATATACCTTATCATTAGTAAGGACCCCTTTAGGTAAAAGTGAATTGTTCGTTGGCTGCACCTGGCTGAACCGGATATTTGGCGAGGTCTTTTTCAAAATAGTAAAAAATAGCAGCAATTAGGCCTAATTAAAACTTTGGGTAAGGCCTGCAATCGTGTGTCAGTCATACTAAGAGGTACCTAAACGACTGAAGACAGTATTTCCGAACCAAAAAAAACGGGGTGTCAAAGAAAGTCGATAACTAAATTTTAAAAGTTGAATAAAATATTCATGGTCGTTGCTCACTGTTGATTAATTCGTGGAAAGTATCGTGTCTCCCGACTTTGATTCAACATACCCTCTCTTTCTTTCTTTTTTTTGTCGATCGATAAAAGTATTTTAATCTTTAATATTCCATCATTTGTAACCGATGTCATATCCAAACCTACTGTATTTAGTTTCTGACGAAAATACAAGGACGTGTCCAATGCGCCAACGTGGTGCAATATGTTTTGAGACATTGAAGAAATATTGTAGTTCGGCCGCGCTCAACCAGGTTGCTCCAGAAGTAAGGATGTCACAACAAGGTCTAGGCGAAAAGATAACGAATCAGTTGTATAAAACACGGTTTTTAGTTGGATATCGTATCTGTTTCAATTTCTGAATAAGCTTTGGAATCAGCCTGGTATAATAACTATCAACCTGTAGGCACACCCCCCCCCCCCTATGACGGGAAAAGCGAAATATAAGCACTTTTTTATGAAATTCATCATCATCGTGTCACGGTCGCGATTTCACATGCGGAACTGAGCTCGGTGTTCACCACAACTTGATGTGGGATTTGATGGAGGTTGGAGTTACCGGTGTATGAGTTAGGTAGTCAGAATAACAATAAATCACAAAAGATTTATGCATCAAAATGTACAGATTAATGTGACTGAACTATCTTATGATTTGTTTGCTGATTGACGTTTGGGGCAAGGCGGCGAAAGTCCAAGGCCAAAAGAAGAAGTACGCAGTCGAATCACATATTTTGTAAGAAATAACCCGGTTTCCATAGGTACTGTGCTCAATCCGGCCCTGACTTATGCTCCCGTCCTGTTTCCAAGAATAAGTTTCTGCATTGCTAAGCAATGTCGCTAAACAACCTTGACTTCACCCCGAGCCGATTTTTGATGTCGTTGATGCCCCTGGTGAATGTTAATGAGAGTGTATTGGCAATATTCGAAAACACACCGGTACAAAATGTAATGCAGCTCTCTTATAGTTATGTGTCAATTAATCAATTTCGTCGCAAGTCACATCAATTTTACAAAGTTGAACTCACAAGAGAGTGTCGTCTGCTGACTGCACATATTGTCATATAAATGAGTGACATTTGCGATGGCAACCCTAACAAATCGAAACGAGAGCATTTTGCTAAATATTATGATCTTAGTTGTCCGCGGATTATAAGATTATAAAGTTGTTATAAAACGTGCCTGTCTATAGAATTCTTTGGAAGTCTTGATCGCTGACGTCGTACAATGATTCATAATAAACTGGACAAGTAGAATTCGGACGTCCGTCAATTCTAAATCTCTCATGCAGGATTTTTTTACTTAATCAGGCAGTCTGGTATAGACCATCTTGTAAAACGCTCCATTTCTATATACTCGCTAACTCTTTGCAATTGGAATGCTATGCCTGGGAAAACAATACGAAAAGTTCAGACATGTCGCCATACGGTATATTTTCTATACACTTCGGGGGAAGAACAAAATATAAAAAGCTTCATACTTCATAATTGATTTTATTGGTAATATAAACAGATGAAAGCCCATGTACATCAGCTCTCCTCAACTTTATTACATTTTGACTGTATTTTGGATAGTGTGCGGTTGTTGGTGTACTCTTTACATGTAGCTACCGAGGGACAACGTGACTGCGTTTCCGCGTATATCGTAAATGTTCTTGTTCTGTACAAGTTTACGAGCATTTTCGTCTCGCCAGTCGTTAATAACCCGTTCCAAACGCCAATCATGTGATTTTACCACCCAGCAAACAAACAAAATCTGCCACACATCCAGTTAAAATATTGTTTCACTGCCCTTAAAATATCCACTGCCATTAAAAAATAAAACGATTCCCCTGCCCCTTTTCGATGAACAGCTCCGTTGACTACCTGTACCTGAAAATTTAGCGTTCTTTCAACTGTCACTATGGGTCTGGTCAGTTTCTTCGGCCTGGGGGATCCCAGGCTATGGAATTTTACCCGAATAACCGCCGTCACCCACAAAATGGAGTGGCAATGAAATTAACAAATCACACAAATTGCGTAACTTCTCACCCGTAGGATGGGACCGTTAGAGACTAGTGACAACTGCTTCTGAGAATTAGTCTTTGACTGTTGAGAAGATTTTGCGGTCATGTAACGTCTCTTGTCTTACCAATCAGATATTGTTCATTTATATGTTTATCATCAAGGGGAGGCGTTAGAATCTAGTTTCGCCTTACAGAAGTTTAGCTATGTTTTGTTGATCCTTTGACAAAAATGCTATCGGCGCGTGCCATGGGACCGCAAAGTCATGCAAACACGTGCTTTGATGCAAATACTGTATTGCTGATGCGTCAGTTTTCGGTGCGGAGCTAAATCGTGGCGATCAATAGTGCTCAGTGAACGATGGCTTGAAGCAGGGGACCTGGGCGATCTCACCGCTCCTAAAATTAAAGGCTGTTTTTTTTCAGTGAAAAACGACTGTTTTGGAGAATGCCCGAAATGTCACCACCATTATCGTTTCACCTCTTTGACACTGATAGTACTCGCACCATACACCATAGGCGAAAGAAATCAGTCCCTTGGGGTAGGGAGGGAGGTTTATTTGTGCGACGGTTTACCTTATTTTATTTTATTAATTTTGACTGTGATATTTCAAATAAAGTTCAACTCCAAACCATCTGACTGCTTTCTTGATCATCGAAATCTTTATTTGAAATACCACAGTCAAAATTAATAAAATTACTTTTATTAATTTTACCACAGTCAAAATTAATAAAATTACTTTTATTAATTTTGACTGTGGTATTTCAAATAAAGATTTCGACTCCACACCGTCTGACTGTTTTATATATTACCCGACAAGTCCTTATCTCCTCTCCAACGTGTGTATACACCATTGTAATTGCTCCGAAAACATTGCCAACTTGCTAATCCGTTGTCGGTATCAGCGGATTAAGTGATTGAGTCAACACCACAGCCGCCCCACACATGTGGGACGAATGTGGTGTTGACTTAATAAGCCAATCCGCTGATACGCTGATACAAGTTGGCAATGTTTGCGCAGCAATTAGAGTGGTATGTGCACTGGTTGAAGAGGAGATAAGGACGTTGGAAACACAGTCAGACAGTTTGGATTCGAAAGCTTTATTTGAAATATCACAGTCAAAATTAATAAAATCAAATAAGGTAAACCGTTGCACAAAAAACCTCCCACCCCGGGGACTTTCATCTGCCCCTTGTGCATACACAATGAACCATTAATTACAACACCGTCCCTCCACCTAGGTGGGTGGAGGGACGGTGATTACAACATCGCTTCAACCCGTGAAAACGACAGGTTGAAATGTCATTTCACATGCATATGTGCAAATCCAAAGCCAAGACGGCTTCATTTAGATGCAAATGAACGAAGGGTGCAGTTGCTAATCATAATATCAAACAAAGGACAGCCGACTTCTAAGAATACCTAACATTAAACTATTTCCCCATCGATCTGTGTATCATAATATGAAAAAGTTCTCTGGGAAGGAAATCAATTCTATAATTTTAGCGTAGCATTCGGTGTTTTTGTCCAACAGTAAAACCATATACAGAAACAAAGCCTGTGGTTAAAAATGAGCTTACGCGGACCACGGTCCCTGGGTGGAGGGACTGTGCACGGACAAGTACAATGAGACATACACTGATTTCTTGATTTCGTTAATGCTTTCCTCTGACTAATTTTTCTTTGATTTTTTCCTTCTGAGTCCACCAGTAGAATTGAAAGCCATCTAGTCGATCGACACCCGTGACACACTTGTCAGATGTTATCTTCGATACCTCTAATGTCCGATGCAACATTCTCTTCGACAAGCTTGCTTGACTTATTCTACCTGCAACTTAAAACTTATAGTGATTTTGTAGCTCATTCCACTGTCATTCTTTACTATTTTGCGTAGTATTTGATAGCCGGTACGTTCTCTCGATACCTCGACACACTTGTCCGACAACCTCTCAAATGGGTTATTTCTCCGGGGAATATATTGGCTATGAAATGCGGACCTGTGAACTTTTATCTCATTTTTGTACTAAATTGAACTGACTTGGCTTCAATGTTTGTCGGCTGAAATATTTTTTTCATGATTGTTTAGAGAGTTTACTGGCGCAATGGTAATTGACACGTTTTGTACAAAGAAAACACCGTTTGAAGGACTTCCTCTGCGGGAAAAGCGTACCCGTTTCACACGATCTACATTTGTTCACCGTCCCTCCACCCACGGAGGGACGGTGATTTGTTGCATAATGTTCATGTCAGTGGCTTTTCTGCATTTTGGAAAAAAGTTATGTTTCTATCATTTGTCTTTCACTCGTAGTTCTGACGTCGCGAAGGTCGGACGAATTCTGATCGCATGGTTTAGATGTCAAAGGAAAGTTTCACAAACGGCTATTTTCAGAAATTCTCTCGGATATTTGAGGAAGCCATTAGGCCAATTACCTCACAGCCATGATATAGCTGAATGATCTGGGCCTGACCTACACTTTGACAACTGTAATTACCACGATAAAAATTTGCGTTAAAAAGACTGATAGATTGTGGAATAAAGGGTTTGCGTAGCGCTGGCTACCGGTGGCCTCCAGCCAGTCGTTTCAACCCATGTCGTTACGATCTCATTTTCCGGCCGCAATTCACATCGGCATCGTGACCTAAGTCGTTTCAGCATCCCTGTTTCGATTTGTTTTGTTTTGTTTTGTTTTTCTTGTTGTTTTTTTTTTTTTTGGGGGGGGGCAAACTTATCAGTCATTGACTGACTAGTTGTATCGTAAGCTTGATTGACCTTTGCCTTCTTACCTTTACTTTTACGTGCATTTTGTTTTTTCTCCAACGGATCCGCCTTCAAGCTTTTGTTTTATCAGCGGCTAGTGCTATCGATAAACTTGTGTCACAGAATTGAAAATGATGTGAAGATATTACTGTGTTTTACCATGTTCCCTGTAAGATAGAACATGCTAGAGGCCGACATGAAACGGCTTGCGGTCGGAATTTACGACTTTATGCTGAAACATCTAGAAATTTAACCCGGAAATAAATGTTAAAATACGTGCCAGGAGGGACCGTGGCCAGTATCATGGCGTTTCCAGTCAGTGGACTTTTTCAGGAATTTCCCAGTTTTCACTGAAGCGCCATTATAAATTGACGAAAGTCCATCATGTGTTTTATGATAATTGCTTATTGCATCTGTCTTTGAGGTTGCGGTATTTTGTAAGTATATCATAGTTCCCAGCGATATCATCGTGATAGTGCTTGTTTGCTGACGGTGGCAATAAAATTCATATCATGCAATTGCAGATTCCATCGTGAAACATGAGGTGTCAAGAAGTGAGAACTACTTGTATACACAAGTACTAGAAATACCTCTATGCTCTATTGTATTAACATTCAGAAAAGGCGTGATCGGCGTTTGCGAAAAAACGCTTTGCGTTGTTCATGTAGTTATGTGTTTAGGGACTGTCGTTGTACATATGATTGTCAAATTGATAAATTGATGTATAAATTAGCGACATTTCCTATAGAATATGTATTCTTGGCAGCTATTCTATTCATTCAAGGAGATTTTCAGGGGGATAATTCACTTCACTCATGGAAACACGGTCCCTTGATCGTTCGAAACGTCAGTCGTACCGGCTTACTGTCACTCACAACTTTTTATCCTGTTCGTCCTGTAAAACATCGGAACATCGTTCCGTCGCAACTTACTGAAACCACGGTATTTAGCGGTTCACTGACCTTCAAAAACAGAACAATTGTTTTCGAAAGTTTGCGTAATATGCCTTTTTTTTCTATAACACGACCCTAACTTACACTAAACTTTTTTTCGCATTTCAAAAATTACTAGTGAACTTTCTTAATTTTATAGTTTTTTGTGCGTCCCTATTGACCAGCCAGCGTTTTTGAATGTAAGTTTCGGGAAACTTATTTTAGGCTCAAATCAAAAGTAGCTCGCGCGCACCTAAGGACCACAGTAGGTAACGACATCGTCCAATTACTGATCAACGTCCAGCCAGAATTATTGCCACTTCGATCCTGATCATTCTGACCGCCAAGCTGTTTGTGTGAGCAGTCAATCCATGGCTAATTACAAATCAAATCAGAGTGGGTTGAAATGATTCAAAGTTAAGTACATGTATAGTTATGAGGTAAAGAAGGCGCTAGGCGATAATGCGTGCTGGTAGACACTAATGAATGCCATGCTACCGTGCCTCGGAGTGAGAGTTAACACGTTCTTGAACGTACTACATGTAGTAGTACGCTAGAATTAGCTTCGCCTTAAAACGTGCGTTAACATGAAGAAAAGGAGTGAAATGAGAATTTCCCTTGTTGGAAGTGACTAACAAGGGGAATCAATGTGGCCGCGGCAAAACTAGGCGTCGAATAACTCCTGTCGAAATGGTCCGGGTGTCCAAGTGAAGCTGGCTACCGTCAGCCTTTAGTTACTGGGAAGACTACATATTTACTGGGAGACATTCTGTGCTAAAATTGACCGAGGCTGCTCCACTATTAATGTTCCTTTATATACCAGAACTAAAAGAGTGTGGTCATAGTATTAGTAAGGCACGTAACCGAAGCGATTCATACTTCCTGTGTTACCCGAGCGCGTTGTAATCATAACGGACAGTGGTGACAATTGCCCCGCCTGTCCACTGACGCCACTCGCTAGCAACTTCGACATAGTTGAGTAACCCTGCTCGAAACCATATTTTCTATCCAGTTTTAGCTCCGTAAACCACAAAAGTGCATGTTAAAGACAACGTAGATCACTATGTTAGCACTATAGTTGAAAATTGCAACGAATCACCCTGCTGAAACGTGCATTTGGGCGTATTTGTAGATTCGACGTACACGGCCTGTAACAGCTTAGGTGTGAGATTTAGGATGTGTAAGTTTCTGCCGGTCACACCCCTAGGAAATATAAGCTGGCTTAATCGACGGGACAGGAAGTGGATAAGGCGCGTTTACGTTAGCTTATAAAATTGTAAACGCCCGATTTCATACAGTGATAACACTTCAAACATAAGATATCATATCAGTTTATTTCTCAAATGCAAAATATTTTTCCCATAGGTGGGCAATGATACTGTATCATACACACCTAGTTTTCTATAATGATATCCAACATTCCTCAAAGGTGTTGGTTAATGTTTTTCTCTTTTGAGGAAATTTCTTTATAATGCAGACACAACACAAATATTCAGTATTTATCCTTGCTCTGATGAAATGTCATTTAACTATTTCATTATGGGTGAAGAATGATATAATATAATATAAATGTATTTTATTAGGAAAATAGTGTGTATTGGGTATTGATGGCTAATATTTACCTCAACGCAAACAATTCTAACTGCACATTCCATTTCTTTGCATGTAGAAATGCAAAAAAAACCAGCAATATAAAATTTTAGTTATGTTCACATCTTAGCTGAAAACTGAAATTAAGAATTATTTAAAAAACACTTTTCAAAAAATTGTGTCAAAATGCCAAATTTCACAACAACAGAACAAAACCTCAAAACTGTTCCTTCAACTTTCAACAGCATTTGTGGGAAAATGCTGATTCAGCACTTTTCCTTTTTTGATAAACACATCATTGTGTACCTTCTATGTTTGATATTTAGAATACACTTTTTCCAAACAAACAATAAGTCTTTTTTGAAACAATATTTCAGAACCTAACACTGGTGGAAGGAAATAGAAATGCTTCAGTCTCAATTGATACCCAATGTTTCAGGACCCAAATATATCATAACGCAGGTTGAAGTACCTACTTTAGTAGAAGACGGTGTATTCTATGCAATTGAATTCAGAAAGTGACAGAGGAAGAGTGTTTCTCCTCATCTTATTTCTTGTCTCACTAACTTCTACAAAGTATGCATTTATACAAAAAATGGAAATATTTGCTCTGAATTTGCACTCAATGCCACTACTTAAAGTGTGCTAAAAATACTGTTTAACAGATTCTTTTCAAATTTCCCTTGTGATATATATCATGAATTGCATTGCAATGATAATTACAACTTTTATTTTAATCATAAGCCAAGATATATTGTGAATTTATTCAGGCCAATTCTTTTAACAAGTACCATAAAACAATAACAACTGTAACCTCCAGGGCTCTTCTATCTGTTATATGTTACGTTTGGCCGCTAGAGGGCGCTGTTCGACAGAGCGGAATTTTAATTGTTTGGTATTCTTTCCTCCAATTAAGTTATTACAGTTGAAACTCTTGTGCTTAAGACATTTCTCCTTTAAAGTTGAAAGTCTTTATGGTCTAAGATATCAAACTTCAAATATGCATAAAAATTATGTTGCTTCACTTTGTTAAAAGAGTTGAATTGTTAGGTCCATTATGGACAATGTCATGTTTTTTTTATGAAGACTGTAACGGTGAATTAAGAGACCTTTGCCATGGAACTCAGGGTATACAAGAACAAATAGTAACAGCAGTTTCCGTACAACAACAGATACCAAATCTTGAAAGTCAGCTTGTTAGTGGTTCTGATGCTGAATATTTTTTATGAAAAGATAACTTCTGTCCGTAAGATAGGTAGCAGGAAAACTGAAATTGGAGATGGTTATTCTGTAGTTGGAGCTCCTGTTGAAACAATATGACATCAAATCGATTCCAGCAATCATTATCATTCAAGGCAAATAAATTACCAGGTCCAATAAACAGTAAAAACAAACACACAAAGAAAACATAAGATCACTGACAAAATCGGTAGTACAATCTTGAACCACTATATATACGCGCTGGACGTTCATGCATTGAGAGACTGTTGGGTAAAGTGAAAACCATCTTTACATTCAAACGTATTGCTATTAAGAGTGCACTTGTACACAGTAAGTGTTATAAACCAGTCACTAGAAGAAATAGTTACACGGTTAAATTTAGGACACAAACCGGGGAGGTTGCATTTGGACAAGTGAGGTATTATGCCCAATGCCGACTATTCTGTCCCTGTGAAACTAAACATAATACATTGTGTGTATGTGGAACAACTGAGTATGTGGCTATGATTGACATGTTCAAAGTCAGGCATGACATAAAGACATCAATGGTACAAGATAGTACCACTAAGACAAGTCTTAATCATATAGTTCCAGTGGATAAAGTGACCTCTGAGCTAGTATGCGTAAATGTAAAAAGAGTTGTACAATGTTGTGTTTTTTGTAGACTGCAATAGACCAGAATGTTATTTTATTGGCTTATTTCCAAATGATGTAGAGAAGGACTGATTTGAGTTCACTGTAAGTCTGTATAAAGGGGGTTACAGGATTTCCTCTGATGTATTTTTGACATTGATGAATCAGATTAAGTAGTCAATGTTGTATTTTGCCCTGATACTTACCTTTCAATACACTCTAACTTACCTGTCAATATTCAAGTAGCCAATGTTGTATTTTGCCCTGATATTTACCTTTCAATACACTGTAACTTACCTGTCAATATTCCAATAGCGAATGTTGTATTTTGCCCCGATACTTACCTTTCAATAAACTGTAACTTACCTGTCAATATTCAAGTAGCCAATGTTGTATTTTGCCCCGATACTTACCTTTCAATACACTCCAACTTACCTGTCAATATTCAAGTAGCCAATGCTGTATTTTGCCCTGATACTTACCTTTCAATACACTCTAACTTACCTGTCAATATTCAAGTAGCCAATGTTGTATTTTGCCCTGATACTTACCTTTCAATACACTCTAACTTACCTGTCAATATTCAAGTAGCCAATGTTGTATATTTCCCTGATACTTACCTTTCAATACACTCTAACTTACGTGTCAATATTCCAATAGCGAATGTTGTATTTGCCCGATACTTACCTTTCAACACACTGTAACTTACCTGTCAATATTCAAGTAGCCGATGTTGTATTTTGCCCTGATACCTACCTTTCAATACACTCCAACTTACCTGTCAATATTCAAGTAGCCAATGTTGTATTTTGCACTGATACTTACCTTTCAATACATTCCAACTTACCTGTCAATATTCAAGTAGCCAATGTTGTATTTTGCCCTGATACTTACCTTTCAATACACTCTAACTTACCTGTCAATATTCCAATAGCCAATGTTTTTATTTTGCACTGTTCTCCGATTATACTTTAGTCCAGATTGTGGAGGTATTTTAACAACCCTCTTCAGAAGTCATATGAAGTGGTCCCTATACAACTGAGCCATAGGATGTTTAAGGACCACTTTATATGACTTCTGAAGAGGGTTGTTAAAATACCTCCACAATCTGGACAAAGATCTAATTTTTTGCAGAATTTGAAGATATTCAACAATCACGAGTCAAAATGAAATGATCCATTGATGGTCTACAGACGATATCTCATACCAATATGTTAAGTAAATAGCATTCAAAGCCATGACGCATATTAAAAAAGATGTCATTAGAAGGAAATTTTAAGTTAGGGCTCCCTCCCACTCTCTCCAGGCTTGGGACTGGCAAGTGCTCAAAGAAAGAGAAATGGGAAAATGAAAGAGAATGTAAATGAGGTGAACAATGGTGATGGATGAAAAGAACATGCAAAGTGCACTTGCGTGGTTAAGCCCTAAATCTAAGCATTCAGGAGAAAATTATGTGCTTACTCTACAGGTCATGTGAGCAAAGCAGGATTAACAAATGCAGTTTGTGGACAGTGTGCCCTCTAACAAGAGATTTCAGGAAGCGTTAGAGTCAACTGAAAAATTTGTGAAATTTTCTTGTGTCAATGGGTGTTATTTATTGCTATTATATCAAAACAGTATATTGAAATCTGGTGAGGAACAACAAAAACAGATTTTTGCTCAAGGTGAGAGCTTGGGCGTATGCCAGCGGTGGTATATCGCCAATATACCATGGTGACTTTGGGTGAGTGACAGTTTTTGAAAATTTTCTAAGTTGATAGAAAGTGAGTTTGGGGTGAGATGATTGCCTCTAATATTTTCTAAGTCCCCAAAAAGTGACTTTGGGGTGAGTGACAGGTGTTGAAAATTTTCTAAGTCGACAGAAAGTGAGTTTGGGGTGAGATGATTGCCTCTAATTTTCTAAAGTCCCCAAAAAAGTGACTTTGGGGTGAGTGACAGGTGTTGAAAATTTTCTAAGTCGACAGAAAGTGAGTGTGGGGTGAGATGATTGCCTCTTATATTTTCTAAGTCCAAAACAAAGTGACTTTGGGGTGAGTTAAAGCTTTCAAAATATTACTTAAGTCCAAAGAGAAGTGAGTTTCACGTGACTTCAGTCAAAAGGAAGTGTATTGGGGGTGAGCTCATACTGGTGTTGTCACTTTCAGGTGAGTGAGACAGTCACCGCAAATCCACCTGTTTTTATGAGAGGTGAGTTTTAAGCTAGTTTAGGGTGAGCTAAATGGCAAAAAATGAGTTTGAGGTTGGTTCTAGTACACCTCAGGTGGACCTAATAGACTGAAATTTTGTAAGGGGAGTGCTCACAGGGACAGTCAGTCGACAAACTCATAAAAAATGAGCAGTGGCTCCATGGACCTCAGTTCCTTTGGAAGTCTGGTGAGGTGTGGCTTTGCAACCAAGGAATTTATCGCTATTAACAGTTGATGGGATTGATGGACAATGATCCATAGGTCAGAGGTGAAACAACCGTCAATGTATTGTCTATGGATGTATCAAGTGAGATTGTACAAGTTGATCGATCACTATTCCAGTTGGTGTGCCTTAAATAAAGCAGTGGCATATATTCTGTGGGTCCAACAGATGCTGATGGACAGAAGCAAGATTAGAAAGAGGGAAGATTAGATCGGTCTGTACAAGCAGTCTAAATATCTCAGAGTCAAGGACCTGCAAAAGGCAGAAACGGCAATTATAGGCTCCATTCAACGGGACGTTTTTCAAGAAGAAATTTCCACATTGACCGAGAGTAAAGTTAAAGGAAGTGGGGTGAAATGCAACATCTCCATCCGCAAATTAGACACAGTAATGGACAGTGATGGTTTATTGAGAGTAGTTGGAAGACTCGGTAAGTGTGTCACATGTCGTCGTCTGAAATCCAAGCCCAGAGAACATAAAATGGAAGATTTGCCAATGGATTGTGTGACATCGAACGAACCACCATTTACCTGTGTAGGTTTTGACTATTTTTGGCCTATCGAAGTAAAGCAAGGTGAAAAGATATGGTGTAATTTTACTTGCTCGACCATTTGCGCTGTACACCTTGAGAACACAGACAGTTTAGTTGGAAGCCGATTAAATAGTTGACCGTGATAAGTATAGTGGTGTTAACTGCGAACAGTTACAGTTTAATATTGTTGTTGTGTTTAATGAAAGTTAAATTTGAATCACTTCCAAAATTTCAGTAAAATTTCAAATTTTCTATTCTGTTCTTAGATATTGAGAGATACATTTTGAAGGTATACAACGGTTGTTCTCAAGTAACAGAGATATGTAGTGCATTTGCATGCACCATCAAAACATTCATTTTTACAAGATGTAGTAATCATTTGGCGCCATTGTGTATTAATACAAGAAAATTGTCACGTGGAACATTAATGACAAAGAGGGGCCGGGATGTAGACGCCAAATTATTCTTCTTTCATTTTGGCCGCCCTCTGGTGCTGTCTGAAAAGCATAGAGTTTGTGTTTATAGTCTGCCCTATAGGGCGCAGCTCATTGACACTAACTTTAGATCATTCTGGATCAAGGAGTGAACGAGGCCAGAGGGTCGGCGAACCAAAACACAAAAATGTTATGGTTTCGTCTTGGTTTTGCGTTATCTACGGTAGTATAGTTTTCCATAGTGAGTTGTTACAGTATTTTATAGGCATTAAATGATGCAGAAAGCATCTTAAAATGCATCATAGCATGAACTGCGTGTCTGAATAGCGACAGACAGATGACGTTGGTTAAACTTACCTGGTGAGTAACAGATACACTGTGGAGTTGTTTATTCAAGGCCAGGCTAGACGGAATCCGTAAACTTTGAAGGCCCGCCCCCCTCTGAGGAACTGCAAAGAACAAGGTAGGAATCAGTAGGTTGCAGTAATATTATCTATGATGCAAATTTGTGCAAATATTGTTAATTTGCACATTCTTCACCAATTTACATAGTTTGGGAATAGTCCAAAAGTTCAATACATGCGTCAGATTACAAATGGGTGTGTGATACAGAAAAACGGCAATTTTGCATCATTTCTATTTGAAACACTTCCTATGAAACTTATTTTTACAGAAAGAAAGCTAATTTGCATATTCCCAACTAATTTATATATTTTGGTGAAAATTTTAAAAGGTTCATCAATACATGAGTGAATAATAAATGGTTGTTACAAATAAAAAAAAAACTTCTCCCAATTTGTTTGAAAGCCTTTCAATTACAACTTTGTCCTAATTTACAAATTTATGAAAATATAGCTAATTTACATATTATGAGCTAATGTACATATTTTAGGGAAGTTCTAAAAGTTTAGTTTTTGCCCTCTTGGAATATATATATTGGTTGTCTTGGATAAAAAGACAGTCTCTGCATACCAAGATCCACTGTTTGTGCCATGGTGGATATTAGTTAAGTGATACATAGAGTCCTGACATTTCTACGTATACTACGGGGCACTTAAAGAGTTAATGAACCTAGTTGTCACTGACACAAGTAAAATTATTAATCAAAACAAGATCTCAATTAAAAGTCAATATCAATAAAAACCATATTCGCGACAAACGCACAATAACGCAAATGTTTTATGAGTTGTTTACAGAAGTCAGGACGAAAACAAGAGCATATGTTTAAGTCATGGAAATAGTAAACACTTAATGAAGGAACACGGGAATTTCACATGGCGGGTTTTGCAACATGCCAAAGTGACGTTTGAACATTAACTGTGACATTGATTTTCATGATCTGATGTACTATTTTATCCTTAATTCATACCTATAAGGTCAAAGCCACGCCTTAAAAATGTTAAAAGCACCTTATAAAACAATTCACGAACATTTGAAAGAGGAACACAATGGAACCCTGACATTTAGATTATGGCAGAAGCGTATCTTAGGCGATGGCAACGGCCAGGCTTATATACAGAAAAATGAAGTCTATAAAGTACCAGCGAACTCTGGGCGTCTCGTGTAGTCAGTACTTTGGAGATTCCCAGTACCTGCTCAGCATGACAAGGCGAGTGTACGAGATACACAATAAAAACATTTAGGCCTAGGATCAAAATATTCGCAGACCCGGCGTGCCGAAACATAAATTGAATGCAAGTTAATCTAGTACCGTCAGGTATCGATATTAGAATCCCGCAACTGCCGATATTTATCGAGTAAACATCGCGGATTTCTCAGACCGGGCTTTAGTACTGTTTTATCGATATTAGAGTCCCGAAATTACTGACATTTGACTTGTAAATACCGTGAATACATTGTGTAGTGCCATCGTGTATCGTTATTAGTGTCCGAAATCCCTTGAAAACAATCTTTCTCGAAATGTGCAAAGCATGACTTGGCATCTTTGGTAGTTTTTTAACATTTTCAGCTCGCATGTTCACACCCATAGGCTAATGTCGCAGCGGTGTGTCTGTCGGGCCCGATATTTTTACTAAATGCTTCGAGTACCAGGGGAGACGATTTACATGCACGGATAAGGGGATGGTCACTAATTTTTCTGCAAGAAATTTTAAAGGGCCATTGTTTTTGAAGTAGCGGTGTTTCGAAAACACAGGCCCAGTAATCTCTCTCCCTTATTTGTCGCTGACGGCCAGTATAACTAAAATTGACCGGCATTTCTACTGATCAGATTTGGTCGTAGGTTTTAAAGACGTTTTCACCTTTGGTTAACATGGCTAACATTTACAGACATATGATTATCAAGCATGGCCATGGAAACCACACATCCTTAAAGCTACATCATGTCCCATATTTTCCTGATGTATGAAACGTGCTTTTCCGAGCATAAATAATACCTTTAGCCTATGGGTAATCAAGCATTGCCGAATAATGCCAGAGCAACCGAGTTGTATTTTGAGTATTGCTGCTTGATCGATCTCGACTGTTGATAGGAATGCCGTCATTAAAAACGTTGTTTTCGTGCAGCAATTTGATCGAGCCTGAAGCAAAGAATTAGGTAATCTCATTATTGGAAACACGACGGCGCCGATGTTACAAATTTTCAACACGATCTCAGACGTGCCGTACTGCATCGTTTGACGTTTAGAAGTATCGTATGATCCTTTGTGTTTTAGGGTACTTATCCCTTCAATGTAGCATTTTGTCAGTTGCAAACAGTCAGCTAATAAACTTGCTTGCGGAAAATACACAATAGTTGTATTATTGGATCATCAAGGTGAAATATCGAGAGTACAAATCGAGGTTACGCACACTAAAAACATAAAAACACGATTTGAACTGATTTGGGATAATTGGATAATCTACAAATGTAATCTCATCTGCTTTTCTTTTTACAATATACCCTTATTTCTATGAGTTATAAGTAATATTGCAACATTCAGCTTTACGGCACCGAACACTTTTGAAAAAATTGAAAAATATGAAAATCAAATTATCCCAAATCAGTTCTATTGGTTTTCAGAAGTAGTCCGTCCCAACATAATCAAAAAAATTCTTCAAATTATTGACATCCGAGCTTGCCCGGTACCCCTGACATGTAAGTACGGGAAATTTTATAACTGGCAGCCTTCTATGACGAAGATTGTTTTTATTGAAGAATATGAATGAATTCCAAACTGACGTATTTTTACTTTGCAAGGACTTGTCTTTTCTCTGTACACTTCGAGTGTTTTTTCAACACGTGCTGCACAATCAGGCTATTTTTTTCTTTTAAAAATCTAGCAATGAATTGCCTTAGAATCAGTCACAACATTTTTCATTTGGCGTCTTACTTGTTTTCGGATGTTGTCATAACAAAGAAAGATTCTGTCACTGTCTATCTCTTTACCACGTACTATTATCTGAAACTTTTTATTGATCTTAGCATGGACGCACCATAGTCTGTGCTAGTCCATGCTATTAGATACAAGTAACCCATGTGTTTTCGTGCCCTGGTTCGTCATTGTCTTCGTCATTGGGATGATGCACTGTTTGTGATAGCCCTGCGTACGGATGCTGCGTGTTCCCGGCGTTTTACGGCCTCCAACCGAGGCCGTCCGCCGGGAGCACAAAGCGATAGCTTTGAAATTTAGTATACAGGTGGCAATAGATGAACTAAATTGTTTTTCATTGAGATTATGATCAAATCTGCAACTTTGCATTTTGGGGGCAATTTTTGCCATTTTTGGTCAAAAAATGTGTTTCTAAAACATTGCAAGTCGATAACTTTGATATTTGGTACAATTTCCAAGGGATTATTGTAATATATGCTAAATTGAAATCATGGTAAAATCTGCAATTTTAATTTTTTTTGGTCATTTTTTTCTATTTTTGGTCAGAAAAGTTTATTTTCAAAAAACTACACGTCAGATAGCTACGGTTGACATGTTCTTATGGATGATCAGATGTGCTACTTCAAATTATGATAAAATATCCAATTGTGTATTTTTGCAGCTATTTTAACCACTTTTTTCTAGCCACTGAAATGAGGTAACAAAGATTCCAACCTTCTTCATCAACATGAGTCAAAAATAGTTATTCTCTACATAAACCAAGCGGAGTTATATCAGCCGTTTGGTCGCTTGTAATAATATACCAACATGCCACTATATTTATATCTCACGTTTTGTATGATTTGACTTAAATCCAGGTAATGCAATAAATGTTTTTGAAGTTTGATTCAACCATTGTTTGTGTTTCACAAAAATGAGTGAGTGTGTTGTTTGGGGATTTGTAAGACAAATTTGGCAGATTTACAAAGCTAGCTCCTTTGTCAACTGTGCTTGTCTCAGAATATTACAATAGGTGCATGCATTCCAAAATATTCTTTTAATTGTGAATTTGAACATAGACCCCCAGGAAAAAAAACAAGGGTTTATGATTAGAACATTGATGCAAGACCAATTTCAATTCAGATTTGCTAATTTGATATACATGCAAACAATGGGATAGAGTAACTGTGGTCTTAGTTACCCCTACAATCACTCTCTTATCTGTTTGTTCAACGTCAAGCAGAGAGGTTAAGGTAAGGAAAGAGCTGCAGCTACTTGGCATAAAGTAGTAACTGCCAAGCTATTTGTATCTTAAGTTGTTGACTAAGCGTTATGTAATGTCTGATTATATCTGATATATCTACTTTACATTGAATATTATCAGTGCAGAAAGAGCCCAAAAAGTGCACTGTTTATTAGATGCAAGTGTCCCGTCATGTTACCTTCGGTTAACTTCGATCATTGAATGTTCCCTTTGCCTTAAAGGTACACAAGGGAAATAAGTTTCCGTGTAAAATAATTAATCAGGCTGATTTAATAGATGTATATCCTTAATAACATTTTGCAAACAAGCGATTTTAGACTTAAAGCCTGCGTTTTGTCTTCGACCCTCTTGAAGAAAGAGTTTTGTGTCAATGTAATAAATGACAAGATATGAACTGAATGTACTCTGGTGATTTACAACAGGTTAATTAATAGTCAGTAAACAGATTAGAAAAGTTTAGCATTTACTCAACAGAACAACTTGACCTGCTAATGTGACCCCGAATGGAAGAAATGACTTTGAGGTTGACAATATTACAAGCTTAGTTATCAAGCATTGAAATTTTTTGCTGATGACTCGACATTTATTGACTTTATGGGACACTACTAGACGCATGAAATAATAAGTATGACATGAATTACCGCATAGTTTTTGACTGTTTGGAAGTTGTGTAAAACAATTGTACCTTTTGCCTGTCTCATATTAAAGTGACAAATCAACAAGCATGGAGATGGTAAACAACATTTGCAGACCAAAGGATATTCACTAACCAAAACACAAGAACAAAGACTGACATTGTATATTTTTTACAGCAGTTCAGTTGAGCACACGACGCAGAGTGGAAGACAAACTTCTGATAAGACTATACTTGTAAATGGTCTACTGCCAGAGTAACTATCTCTAACGAGGATTTATTGTATTACGTTTTTTAATATTTCTGTCAATAAACCACATTTATACCAATATAATTGACACCCGTGTGATTCACATAATAAGAACAATCAGATATCTGTTATATCATTATATGTAGCAGGTTTCATCAACTTTAGCATAGTACTCTGAGAGTTAAATCAATAATTACACAACTTTATTTGATATGTGAATAAGCTACTTATTAACTTGACACACCCAATGCTTCTCAGCACAATAAAATATTCATCAGATCAATATCGGTAGCAAGTTTAATCAAATGTAATGCTGTAATTTTGAAGTAAATCAATAATTACAAAGTTCATTAAATATGCAAATCAACCTTTATTTTACTCCACACAACTAAATGCTTTACACCACAATTAGCCCTTCGTCGGATCAGTATCTGCAGCAGATTACATCACATTTGGTCCAGTTATGTCGGAGTTATATGACTAATTACAAAACTTCATAAAATATGCATATTGAGCTATTTGTTAACTTGACACTGCCAAATGCTTGTCAGTACAATTAGATGTTATCAGATCAATATCTGTATCATATTTCCCTGACTTGGGTGCTATAATTTTAGAATTATATACATAATTACACAGTTCATTAAATATGCAAATGAAACCTTAATTAACCTGACACTACTAAGTGCTTTACACCACTGTTACATATCAATCAGATAAGTATCTGCAGCAGAATTCTTCAAATTTGGCGCAGTTATATCGGAGTTACATGACTTATCATAAAACTTCATATAATATGCAAATGAGCTATTTATTAGCTTTACACTGTCAAATGCCTTCAAGTATAATTAGATATACATCAGATCAATATTTATTGCACGCATCATCAAGTTCGGTGCAGGGATTTTAGAGTTTTGTCACTAATAACAAAAGTTCATTCAATATGCAAATGAGCAGATAATTGACATGACACTCTCAGTATCATCATAATGTTCTTATATCAAAGCGCAGCGTGTTTCAGATGGCACTATTTACACATAGAGTGTCTGGTATGGAACAGTTCGATCTTCCAATCAGTTTACATATCTTGAATAATTATTCTTTACATAATAGGAATAAAGTTGAGATTAGTAAAAGAGAAATGGTGCCCGAAACTTTGTTTAAAGGTTGCCAGAAATCCCCAAGAATAATATAAAAATTACACTAGGGTAAGTGGTGATGGATGAAGTTAAAACATGATAATTTTCAAGATATTTTGAGGTGATCCGTATAGATATTCTGAATGGAATACAGAAATAAAGTTGTACAAGAACATTCGCGTCGACCCCTAATTTTTCATAAAATGTCTAGAATTTAAAGTTAAGTAAGTTCAATTGGTCACCATCAACTCTTATTCCCCAGAGAGACACCAATCTTGTAGCGTAATTAAGAAAGTGTAGAGAAGTGAAACCAAGTCTAGAAGTAAAAATTTGTGAAAATTGGAGAAGGGGGTGTAGCGAACGTAACGAAGTGTAGCGAGGTGTTAGGGGCTGAAAGATGATCATTTTTTTTACTCGTAAGAGAGACACAAATCTTGTGGCGTAGTTAGAACGTGTAGCGAAGTGAAACTAAGTGTAAGAGAAACAAAATGAGAAAATTAGAGAAGGGGGTGTAGTGAACGTAACGAAGTGTAGCGAGGGGTAATGGGGCTGTAAGATGGTCAATTTTTACTCGCCAGAGAGATACCAATCTTGTAGCGTAGTTAACAACGTGTAGCGAAGTGTAACCAAGTCTAGAAGTACAATTTTGTGAAAGTTGGAGAAGTGGGTGTAGTGAACGTAACGAAGTGTAGCGATGTGTAACGGGGCTGTAAGATGGTCAATAATCTTTACGGCCCTGATACGGGTTTTGCGGACCGAGGTCGTACGGCGGACGGACCCGAGCGTGCGAGGGCCCGTACGCCGTACGACCGAGGTCCGCAAAACCCGTATCTGGGCCGTAAAGGTTTTATCATATACCTTATTGAACGGTTGTGATATGTTTCAGTATTTATCAATAAAATTTTGTTAAAGTTATGGGCGTAAATTAAAAAAAAACATGAGCCACGCAACTTTGCGGATTAATATGTACGATGTTGTCATTTGTTCTGTTGTGGAACGCGTCACGAGCTTGTTCTATGCGAACGCCAATGTCACTACAGAATGAGCACAGATGAGTAGTTGATCCTGCTCGTTAAAATACACTTTCTCAGCAAAACATTGAGAGGAGACTATCAAGCACTTGTTTTCAACCAATTTTGATCGGAATAAGATTCGAACTGTCTACAATTTGCTTCAAAACTACGAGCGAAGCGCATAGAAACGGGTTTGAATCTCGCGCTGACATGCTTTCGAATAGGTTGAACATGGATAGCAACGCGCGTAGCAACGACAATGAAAAAGTTCGAAAACGCGCGCACAATACCTTATTTGGGCAAAGTGTGTCTGGGCGTGATACAGCAACTTATTACACACCTCTAAGAGCGCCTTTTCCCATAGGTTCACATGGGTACGTGAATCTAGGTATATGATAATGTTTATTATTCGCCAGAGAGACACCAATCTTGTAGCGTAGTAAAGAACGTTTAGCGAAGTGTAACAAGATCTAAAAGCAACATTTTTGTGGAAATTGCAGAAGAGGGTGTAGCGAATGTACGGAAGTGTAGCGAGGTATAATGAGCTGCAGGATGGTCACTTTTTACTCGCCTGAGAGACAGCTATGGTGTAGCGTATTGCACAACGTGTTAAGACGTGTAACCGAAACTAGAAGTTTGTTTCTTTTTGAAAATTGGAGAAGTATTAAGTGTTTTGTTACCTCTTGTAGAGATGTATTTTTCTGAAAAATGGAGAAGGGGGTTAGCGTGTGTGGGTTCTTTCTTGATGATTATTCAAGTAACCAAACTAAAGGTTGCACAGTGTTTTTATAAGTTAGTAACACATTACTCGAGCAGATTCCGCCTGAAACCTTTGTCATAATCATCCAAATTGGCGGAAAGAAATTAATAATTCACGCTCACGATAGGTTATCGTTTTTGACGCCATAAATCTCGCGCAATTCCCTTGAATTTTACTTTATAATACTTGTTTTCAACATAATACATAATACATGTTTTTGACAACCTGTTCTTCCTAGTTTACGCATTTAATCTCTTTCATGGAGGTATTCTGCGCACTACCCCTTTGTTCCGTTGTATTCCAACCAATTGTATGTAATATTGAGATGTTATTAACATTTTAATTCATTAATAGCACGGAATAGAATTGTAGAATGCTATGCGAAGGCAAGTGATAATTTGTACTTGTGTATCTTTTCTAACGTCGGATGAACGTCGGTTGAAATCAAGTATTGTATGTCATCTCATTGTTATGGTGTTTTTATCCAACACGGCCAAGATACTGTGTATAGAAATACAAAGATTCACATCGAACAATTCCCGATAAATGATATTTTGCCGATGAGCAAGTTCCCGGAAGACAGCTAAACTTTCCGATTTGAATGTCTACTCCGAAAATACCGATCACATCACTAATTTCCCGGTAAATGACACGTTGGAGACGGAAACTACACGACTATTGACGCGGATGGGATCCGTAAGTTTGAAATGTAGAGTGTCAGGTTTATTTAATATGATTATGTTTTCGAGTAATGGGATTAATAAGAACATGTTTTCTGTCCTTTTTAATTTTCAAAGGCTCGTTCAGTTTAAAACTATTATTATGTTTCAAATCGCATACCTACGATAATGCAACATATAGCAAATAACACAATTGGAACTATTCTGTGATTATAAGATGACAGTAAACGTCACAGAATATGCTCTCTAAGAGAGGGTTTACTCAAATCATTTAGTAATTATCAATTTTTCTGGTGAAAATATCAAAACTGTAATTGTCGAACTAAATGTTAAAGTAGTATAAAAAAAATTGTAGTATTTAATGCCATCTGCTATTCAAAAATTGTAAATGTATCCTTTTTGACAATTTTTAAGGATATTTCATCTCATTGATGCACATTCTTGAAAATGTCAAGATTAAAGGTCAAAACTTCATGATTGCTGTATTGTTTAGAGGACCTGGATGCATTTGAAGGTTTCGGGATCATATCTGATTGGTTCTTTACTATTTCAAAAAATGTTTAGGGGTCTTATCTAAGTGGTCCCTTAAAAAAATATTAAGGGACACATCAGAGTGGTCCCCCAAAGTTTCAAGGACCCATGTAGGTGGTCCCTCAATGTTTTGAAAGTCACATTAGGATAGTCCTTGAAAGATTCAGGGACACCTCAGGTTGGTCTCTGAAAGTTTCAAGGACTCATCCGGGTGGTTCCTGAATCTTTCAAGGACTCATCCGGGTGGTCCTTGAAAGTTTAAAGGTCTCTTCAGAGTGGTCTCTAAAAGATCCAGGGACATATCAGGGTGGTCCCTGAATGCTTAAAAAACTCATCTTGGCGGTCTGTGAAAGCTGCACGGTCACATTAGGATAGTCCTCGAAAGATTCGGGGACACCTCAATTGCTCCCTGAAAGATTCAAGGACTCATAGACTTAGTCATGTTCACGCTACAATCACAGTTGCTGACATCATTGTCGAGATCGGGAACAGCACTGTCACTCCACAAAGGACCTTGGTAACATACATCAAATTCATCGGCGATATCCAGTATTCCGTTGCTTTCCATGTAGTCCTGTCATTAAATAACTTAGGTAATGGACGTCCTACATTCAGAATCGGTAACCTTTCCCGACGAAGGAATTAGTGCATTGGACAAAATTCATTCGAACGTCGCGTCGTTTACACAATCGACTTGAAACTATGCAGAGTCTCACAACAATGTGACCCGTGACCTTTACTATGTTAATTAGCAAGGACCATATTATTTGGTGTACGATTCGGTGTCTCGCTTAACGAGAAAAGCATCATTGACAACATCTCCAAATTAATCATGAAGACTGTAACATACAACCACAGTATTTTAAATGGTGGGAAAATTTTACAGCATGAAAGAGCAACATGTACCTTACCCGGGACCTTACACAATCGCGCTATGCGCCATAGGTATCCCTGTAGATTAAAATGGAATATGCCATCATGCAAATTGTTTACCAGCGTCGCGTCGGCTCGGACAGCATATTCAACAAACGAGTACATTGCCATTAATCGTCAAGAGGCTCGCTTAAACCGACTGAAGGTTCAGCAACTGCCCAGTTTCATCACATTTATGCCAGGGAGAACATGCCTTGTAGATCTCGTCGCGTGATTAATACGCAAAGACGTGTTTCAGCGCCGGCCGACCAGTCACATATCGGAGCCATGAGGATGCCGGGTTAAGCCATTACATAATCTTAACTTCGAGGTGCTGAATATTGACGCTTATGTGCAGGAAGTTGGACCAAATCTTTCCAGTGATTCCTCTGCCTGTCAGCTTTACCAAGTAATGCTTGTGAATGCACAAGCTGATGAGCGAAGGTCACATCAGGATAGTCCTTGAAAGATTCAGGGTCTCATCTGGGTGGTTCCTGAAAGTTTCAAGGACTCATCCGGGTGGTCCCTGAAAGTTTCAAGGTCACACCAGGATAGTCCTTGAAAGATTCAGGGTCACATCTGGGTGGTCCCTGAAAGTTTCAAGGACTCATCTGGGTGGTCCCTGAAAGTTTCAAGGTCACACCAGGATAGTCCTTGAAAGATTCAGGGTCACACTGGGGTGGTTCCTGAAAGTTTCAAGGACTCGTCTGGGTGGTCCTTGAAAGTTTCAAGGACTCATCTTGGTGGTCCCTGAAATTTTCAAGGTCACACCAGGATTGTCCTTGAAAGATTTAGGGTCACATCTGGGTGGTCCCTAAAGTATCAAGGACTCATCTGGGTGGTCCCTGAAAGTTTCAAGGTCACACCAGGATAGTCCTTGAAAGATTCAGGGTCACATCTGGGTGGTCCCTGAAAGCTGCAAAGACGTCTCTGCACAGTCCCTAAAATTCCAGACAAAAACTGTTGGTTTCCGCCGTTGATATTTTAAGGTCTCAACAGACAGATGACATTGATTACATTTCTTTGCATCTACCAAAAATAGTTCATTTTTAATAGAAGGGCTGAAATAATTCAGTGATTTTGTAAAATTTTCCAGCATTATTTAGCACACTTACAAGAAAAGGGTAGTTTAATCAAATTTACCAGGTCTCATTTCCTTGTATGTGAAATAAATAAATGAAAAAGACATTTTTGTAACATCTACCAAATCATTTGAAAGAGAGAGCCCCAACAAAACATACACTATAGTCTGGTGCCGAAACCCTAATTTTTGGTCGAATCCAAAAATGTCGGCCCCACAATGGTTCTCGGTGGTTTCTGTATCTCCAAAACCTACTGAATCAGGATCTGCATGATGCCACCCTGGCACCCTTAGGCATTTTAATATATTCAAGATGGCCGCCAAGATGGCCGCCAAATATGTAAATGGTGATATCTCAGCTCTTTGAAATGTTCTCGAAATGATTTTAGTGTCGTATGCCAGGTAAACAGGGCCAAGGAATTCATTTCTTTCATTGCCGAACATGTGCAACCCTTAATTTGCATAAAAATCCAAGATGGCTGCCAAAATAACCTCAAAAAATAAGTGAAATGCCATATCTCAGCTCCATGAGAAGCTGTTGGAGTCATTATGGTCTCTTTTGCCAGGCAAATGGGGCTAAGGAACTCATATTTTTCATTGCCTGATATATACAACCCTTAATTTGCATAAAAATAATCCAAGATGGCTGCCAAGACGACCTCAAAAACAGTTAAAATATCATATCTGAGCTTAATGACTAGCTGTTGGAGTCATTTTGCTCTCCTTTGCAAGGTATATTGGGTCAAGCAATTCATATCTTTCATTAGCTGACATGTGCAACACTTAATTTGCATAAAATCAAAGATGTCAGTATGTAACAAGTCATATCTCAATACACTATGCCACTGATTTTGGTGTCTTTCGGCATGTTTTACGGGTCAAAGAATTGGTATCTTTTGTTATATTTGCTGTAAAATCAAACACGGAAATCTGAAATTTATACTTACAATCCAAGATGGATGCAAAGCTGGTTTCCACAACAGATATCAAGGTATATCTTAGCTGAAATTGCATCCTAGAGACTAATACAGTAAGGGTTCAAGGCAGAAGGATAAGTTTCTTTCGTTATATAAAATGTAAAATATTTCATTGAAAGCCAAAATGACCACCTAATATCAACTATGGCCACAAAAATGGACGCCACAAAAACATTGAGTCGTATCGTAACCAACCAAGCATTCTTGAGACCTACTTTGTTTTGTTCCACAACAAATATCAAGGTATATCTAAGCTGAAACTACATCATAGAGACGAATACATTTCAATATTGGTCGCAGAGTTTTCATTTCTTGTTTTCTTTTTTTCATGTTACCCTTCTAAAGTTGTACCCTTAGCTTTGCAATCATCATGCTGCAAACAATTTTATACTAAATTATAGTTTCTTGCCATAGGGGCATCAAGAATATGAATGTTTTGCGCTTGACACCCATCCAAAGCACTTTTAACAGTTTAATTGCAGTCCAATTATCCAATCTTTAATTGAATTGTTGTTGTTTTTATAATTTAACATATAGACACCTTGCTCCTCCGAAAGCAACCTTCATCACTAGTCCAAATCCACTACCTGACATAAAAAGGTCTATACTGCTAAGCATGTGCAATTTTCCTTGTGTCTCGAAATGAAACCAAAGTACATAACAGTGCTGACGTGTTTCTTATCACATCACTTCTCCAATAGATGGATTGCAGACTAACATGTACTGTTTTGATGGCTTGTGCCTGTTTTATTGGACTATGATAGAAACATACCAACATTCAAAACATATGCATACAAAGAGCCACAACTGCTAGGTGCCCATGCTGTGTATTGTTATTGTGCAGTGGCCTACATGCTAGCCATGGGAGCCGCAACACACTAAAACTGCAAAAATAACGGGCATAACAACTGGCACACACGCATACATATAAACGTAGACAAGAAAAAATGAAAAAAGGTGAAATATTGCTGAACATGTAATATCCGCATATATAGATATTCATATTTATCTCTTATCTAATACTCTTTTGTTGTTGATTTGCAAAATCGTTATTCTACTTTATGATCATATATATAAGGAACGGTATTGTGAACAAAGATGGAAGGTCCCAAACGGATTTCAGTGAGTTCGGTTGGCTGAAAGATGAATCAGTCAAATCACTTTGCATTTAATTTTTAGTCGAGGCTAACCAGCTCCCTAGAAGTGCATACATTCATTCCTAATGGATATGCAGGTGACCCTTCATATTCCACAGGAAGTTACAGATGCTCTTTAACTCAACTGGCTGTGTATTTTCTGCGAGTATAGTATAACAAGCAACTGTCAATATTAATGGCCCTGCTAATAACAAAAGCGATGAAGGATGATTTTGTGCAAGAATCGTGCCGAATTTTACAGTTCTGGTCGAAAAATTGTAAATCAGTATTTTGGTACATTGTTACAGATAAGTATTATAAACGTGCCACCAGATGCCACCAAATCAATTTCATTAAATACTCAGTCAGCTGAAGTATTACATATTATATGATATGGCAGCTATTCCGGAGATCATATTTTCATTTAATTGATAAATGGTAGGTAAACAGTTCATGTAATGGGAAAAGTGAGTTCCTCGATACCTAGCATGCCGCCAAATATTAGGAATCAATCTCAAAGATGAGCAATGATAATATAAGTTATGGCTACATGCCTGTTTTGCAACTCTTTTTAGGGCATCGATGATGTTTTGACTTCACTTTTGATATATAAGTTGCATTGAACAGTATTATATACAATTGACCCTTAAAATGTATCCAAAGACGCAAAACTTGGTCTCGCAAGCTACTTAGTAAATAGAGACATGATGTAATATTTTTGACACCATTATAAGCATTAAAAGATAAACTCCCGGTTTGCAATGTTCTTGAAAGATTTTTTTCAGGTCAGATAACAAAAGATTCAAATTCTGCGACGAATAAAACATGACCATACTCATCAAAATAGGTCTTGAAGAATGCTTGATTGGCAAAGATGCAACTCACACCTCACTAAATCTAACATTGATGTTTGTAATGCAATTAAACCGCTCAAAGTGTTCTGAATTGGTGCCAAATGCAAGAGGTTAGTATTCCTGCTGCCTATGAATGACACTTTAGCAGAAACTAGAGACTTGTTTGCAGCATGACGGTTGCAAAGCTGAGGGTACAACGTCTGACGGATGACATGAAACCTGGCCGTCATTATCTAATCTGAAAACCATACCCGCAATGATAAAGGTATTCATAGAATGACTCTGCCACACCCACTTGCGGTCATATATTTAAAGGGCAGCAATATTAAAGATCCTGCTGAAATTGACCTGAGTGACTAAATTGGTGCAAAGATAAACAAGACAGATGACTCAGGATGGCTCAAAGATGACCAAACAAGTCACTTTTCTGCAAGTGCAAAAGCATGCTCAGCAAATTCGTCTCGAATAACTGAAGCTCATTTATTGTGGTTGATTGACAAATGATAAAACGACCCTTCACGTTGTATGGAAAGGTACAGTTCATTATTATTTAATTTAAATTGATGGTTTGACAATTTGTATGAATGCAAATGTGAATTCAATGACCTCTCAAATGGATACAAACACATACAACCTTGTGTCGAATATGCTAGATAAATCTTGTTGTAATGTTTTATGAAACCATTATAGCGGCAATGTTGGATAAAATCCTTTCTTCAAAAGTAAAATTTTTCCAGCTAAGAAGCAAGTAATTAAAACTCTGCGACCAATAAAACCTGACCAAACACAACAAAATAGGTCTCAAGATTGCTTGGTTGGTTAAGATACGACTCAATGTTTTTGTGGCATCCATGTGTGTGGCCATAATTGATACTGGGTGGTCATTTTTGCTTTTCATTTGTGCATTTTTGCTGAAATATTTTACATTTTATATAACGAAAGAAACTTATCCTTCTGCCTTGAACCCTAAATGTATTAGTCTCTAAGAAGCAATTTCAGCTCAGATATAAATTGATATTTGTTGTGGAAACCAGCTTAGCAGCCATCTTGGATTGTAAATATCAATTTTAGATTATCATGGTTGATTTACAGCAAATATAACAAAAGATACCAATTCTTTGTCCCGTAAAACATGCCGAAAGACACCAAAATCAGTGGCATAGTGTATTGAGATATGACTTGTTACACACTTAAACAGATATTTGGATTTTTATGCACATTTTATGCAAATTAAGGGTTGCACATGTCAGTTAATGAAAGATATGAATTGCTTGACCCATATACCTTGCAAAGGAGAGCAAAATGACTCCAGCAGCTAGTCATTGAGCTCAGATATGACATTTTAACTGTTTTTGAGGTTGTCTTGGCAGTCATCTTGGATTATTTTTATGCAAATTAAGGGTTGTACATATAAGGCAATGAAAGATATGAGTTCCTTAGCCCCATTTGCCTGGCAAAGGCGGCCACAATGTGATATGGCATTTCACCTGTTTTTGAGGTCATTTTGGCAGCCATCTTGGATTTTTATGCAAATTAAGGGTTGCACACGTTCGGCAATGAAAGAAATGAATTCCTTGGCCCTGTTTACCTGGCATACGACACTAAAATCATTTTGATAACATTTCACAGAGCTGAGATATCACCATTTACATATTTGGCGGCCATCTTGGCGGCCATCTTGAATATATTAAAATGCCCAAGGGTGCCAGGGTGGCATCATGCAGATCCTGATTCAGTAGGCTTTGAAGATACAGAAACCACCGAGAACCATTGTGGGGCCGAAATTTTTGGGTTTTGTGTTTCAGCACCAGACTACTACAGCAGAACTAATTTATGTAGAGGTAGAAGGCCATTTTCACATCGAAAATTTAAAATTTTATCATGCATCGTTTGGTGAGAACAGTAAATGCCTACAAATCAACCTTGGAAAGGGAATTTGTATTTTGACTTCAACTAAACAAATTGACAAATCAGTTACGTTTAATTGGTTCTCCTTTCCTAAGCAAGCGAAAAGCTAGACAAAAATGTAAAATATGTTCGAGGTGTATTTGATGATTGAGCAATTATCAATAATTTATGAAATTTTCCCCCCGCCTTCACACAACAACACTGTTAGATTGATGATTTTTAAATAGATAATAACAAAATGCTCAAGTTCTTATAATCACAAAATAGTTCCAATTGTGTTAAATGTTCGAGCCTACTACACACATTGAATGGGCTACGTAAATGGACACACATACAAGTGGGTTGGAATTGGGAAAGAATGAAATTTCTGAGTACGTTTTTTTTTTTTTCTGAAATTTCAATTTTATCGGTAATATTGTCATTTCAAAACTTGCGTTCGTATGCCATCGCTGTGAGTAAACTATCAAAACGACAAGATCACTGAACAGAATTACTGAAAGGGAATCAACCAACCACGGTCACTAAAAACAAACAAACAATGCCGACAGGACTAACGGCCAACTGTTCAAACTTAGAAAGCGCCAGTAAATAGACTAAATCAAAATTAAATGTTTGGCAAGATTCTGGCACAGAATTCTAACAGTGCCAGAATCTCGCGAAATTGGCGAGATATTCAGTGCAGCTTTCACCTGCCGATTGGCAGGGATTTAAAGCTGTGCCAGACTCTTGCCAAATTGCAGCCTCCTGTTAGTCTGCCAATCCACAGGGGGTCTGGTACTGCTTGAAATACCAGCAAAGTGGTAGGGATTTCAAGCAGTATTCGACTTTCTCAACACAAGGGACAAGGAAGTTATGGAGTCAGGTCCTTGGGAAAATTAAAACATCATGCAAAATATCTTTTTGCACTTTTTATTGATAACATTGAAAACTTCAATTAGTCCATACGGCTAAATGCTTGGTCGTAATGATCCAAAATACTAAGATGTTCAAAAGAAACGTACGGCGAGTCTGAATTGACATGCGCAAGGATAAGAAACAAACGTTTTGTTTTCTTGGCCTTATTTGATTTAAACAAGTCATCACTGTTAACACAGTCCCCGCTTGATTACTGTGTTTGAGTTACGACGATTGAATTACATTCTTGGTACATGTAGCTTCATTACTGGAGAGAGGGGTGAATTTTGTAAATGTTGTGATATATACAATTTAATGTTCTTCTGTAGAGCCGGTGTCTGTACCGAAGATATGACATGTTTATGGCGCGTAATGCATGCCAAAAATAACATCCGATTTCTTACACCACTGGCCGAATTTTTCCACTAGTCATCCACATTCAGCTTGGCAGTTTCTTAATCCACTCACTGACATTCAAGTGGCTAGCGATTTCTGAACCCACTAGCTGAATCCTTTAACTAGTTCGCGATTTCTGAACCCACTCACTGACATCCAAGTGGTTAGCGTTTTCTGAACTCACTCGCTGAATCCTTTAACTACTCGACTTCATTCTGCTAGGCACCCAAGTGGACTTGATATTATTTTCTATCATAATCCGGCTACTCAAAAAGAGACCCGTCAAATTCACTCACGGATTCTTAATTCAATTCAATTCAATTCAATTCAATTCAATTCAATTCAATTCAATTCAATTCAATTCAATTCAATTCAATTCAATTCAATTCAATTCAATTCAATTACTTTATTATCCACAATAAATGTAGAAATTTGCCCTCAGGCTCATCATATACAAATTAAAATAGTACAACTAGCAAAAGCATTATATAAAAGGGATGCTATTACATATTGAAATGCTTAAAAACACACACAAGGTAGCGACATAGATACAAAAATTGAAACATAGACGGAAACAACAAAGGACCAACTGGAGGTTCAAAACAACTACATCGAGTTTGAGTTTAAATTGAAACTGCTGATGGAAGAAATGACTTTTTGAAGAGGTTTTTCTTTGCACGAGGAACCCGAAAACGTCTCCTGACGTGAGTTTCTGGAAGTAACCATGGAGAGGGTGATCAGAATCATTGACAATATTTTGCGCTTTCCTTTTCACTGCAAGCTGGTAAAGGTTTACGAGGGAATTTTGACAACAGCCAATAATTTTTTCTGACATCCTCACAATACGAGAAAGCTTACTTGTGTTTCTGACAGTCAAATTTCCATACCACAAAATGATATTATAGGTTAAAACACTCTAAATGAGGGATCTGTACACCATTTGTAAGATATTTTGACTCACATTAAACGATTTGAGTTTCCTGAGAAGGTATAATCTTTGTTGGGAATTTTTCGCTATATAATCAGTAATTTTCATCAAATGTGAGTTTTTCATCTAGAAATGAACCTAAGTATTTGAAACATGAAACGACTTCAACAGATTCATCGTTGATTGTGACAGTAGTAAAATCCAGGCAAACTTTACAACCAATGACAAGCTCTTTTGTTTTACTAATATTCATATCTAAATAGCTATCTATGCACCAGTTCTTTAAAGGTGACTGACCATTACGCTAGGGGGGGGGGGGCTTTATCAAAACTTTGAAGACGTGACCCGGAAATTAATCTTTACTGAGTGAGTATGGCTGATCACGATCCGTTTGTTAGAACGCAGGTTACAGCAAGTCTCAGGGTTGGGCATTGAGCTCGAACTTAATCTCTCAGGATTTTGAACGGGTTCACTTGTTTCCATCACCTGTTGGCTATATCAAAAAGAATTCGCGCTCTATGAAGCCCGGCGGTGCCATTGTTGGCGGGCATGTTTTTGGAATTCACCTCATTGGTATTCGAATTAGACATTACGTCAAAAACAGCGAGACAACGGTTACAAGAAAGGATCGTGATCACACAAAGAAGTTGTCAGCAGAGAAGTCCTGAACAGACGAAGAAGTTGTGAGCGACCACACTTCACGCTATTCAAACCGCTATGAAAAGGGCCTTAGGGAGTGTTCAGTTATAATGGCCCGGAGTACACCGGCATATTCTTCCTGTGTATCAGTCAAAATAAGTGAACCCCTCTACCTATTACACCAAATCTTGATGACTCCTCCTTTTATGATTAAAAAAAATTATGACAAACCCCTTCAAAATTGATTTAGTAAAGCTGCACATACAAACACGTTGGAGGTGGGGGGGGGGCGCGATAGAATCCCCTAAAAAAGGATTGTCAGATTTTTTTCAAATGACCCTCCTCACAAACTCACAAGGTTTTAATGTTCAAATTTCCCCTTCTGACATTCTTTAATTTCGAAATTACCCCTCATAGGGATCGGATAGAAATGACAGGTGGATCGCAATATTTTTGCAAAAGCATAGGTGTACACAATTTTGATATTTGGATTTAATTGATAATCAGCTGTTGATAATGTTGATTCACTATACATGGTAGTCTATGATCAAACTGTGCAATATTTTTTCCGTACATAACTATCTATGCCTTTATATATATTTAATAATTGACATAAATGTACTTAATTGGAATAGGGTTGTTTCAACTGGTATGTGGACAAAAAATTTGACTGTAGAATTTCAACAAAAATGGTCATCCACTATACATGAGAGTCTATGATAAAATTTTGAATAATCTTTTTCGAATGGAAAACCTGCTCTACTTTTGCATATACAGACGTTTGATAATTAACATAATTGTACTTGATGAGAATATGATGTTAAAGGTGCATATTATGTGTACAAGAAATCTGATTTTGGCATTTCACTGTATATTTATGGAGTTGATAATTCTTTTTTTAAGTACTTAGTTAGGCTAGGATGGTTAAAGATAGATATGTGTGCAAGAAATTGGATTTTGGAATTTCACCAAAATGTTGATTCAATATACATTGTAGACTGAAAGAATCAGTCATGTGCAGGCACTCCGGCACACTGTGTCCTACAAACCCTTTACTTTGACTGAATGCACACTGTACTTGACAGCGGCAAACTCAAAAGAAAAAAAGGGCCACCCACAGCTGACATTACAGATCTCTCAAATATGTAAATCATGGTAGTGTAATATGAATATTCATCATGTGGACTATTCATGTACATAATGAGCACAATGAGTGAGCGATGTGGGCGGTCTTGTTACCTACATACTGTCAATTACTCGCTCATGCAATATGATGGGTTCCAACAAAATTTTGTTGGACAACAGGATTTCAACAGCATGCCTTCAGTCGTAGTACAGGGTCGTAGGTCGCAGTGCGCCAGAGCGCCCGCACATGACTGAATCTTTCAGTCTATATACATTGGGGTCTATGAGAAAACTATGATTAATTTCTTTATAATGCTAGACTAAATTAATTTTTGCTTTTATATGTGTTTGATAATTGATACAAATGTACTTGATTTAAATAAGGTATTTGAAAGTTCAGATGTTGACAACAATTATGATATTGGGATTTCACTTAAAAGTATAATTGCACGTTTCATTGTACTAGTAGTCTACGGGTAACTGTTATTTACTTTTCCCTCACAAAACTTGCTATGTCTCTCTAATATGTAACTAATGGGATTGTTCATTGCCCCCAGTGAGGTCAATTTACAATAAGACCAGCCTCAGAGTTGCTTAGTATAGATGCTCATGTGACAGATAATTATACTTTTGTTCAGATTTACAGTTTAATGACTTCAGAGAATGAAATCGTGCAGTGAATCATTATTATCTCTCAGAATGTTTCTAAACACTGAAACTGCTTTTTGACGGGACGGAGACTTATGAAAATTAAGTGACCCCTCTGAGCTGTTTGAAAAATACATGACCACCCCCCTCCCTGCAGTTTTCAAGTTTAAGTTGACCCCCCCCCCCCCGGATTTTGCCAGCTGACCCCCGGCTATAATAACTGAACACTCCCCTATGGACAGCGAGCACCACCACTGTTTGGAGTCTGTGAGGTTACGTAAACGTACACTTGTTTTGTATGGGAAACTCAGAGGTCAAAGCTAATTTCACTCACTTAGCATGCTAGTAACAAGCGACTAGCGGCCGATATAGCTCCGCTGTGTTTATGTAGAGAATAACTATTTTTGACACATGTTGAGGAATGGAGGTTGAAATGTTTGATATCTCAATGCAGTGGCCAGAAAAAAATGGCTAAAATAAGCTGCAAAAATATGCAATTGAAAATTTCATCATACTTTGAATGTATCACATAGGATCATCCCTAAGAACATGTCAACCAAAGCTATCTGATTAGTAATTTTTGACAGTAATTTTTTGACCAACCAGATATGAACTGTAAATGCTCACGTGTTTCATTATATATTGAAGTTATGTGTAAATTTGAACCGTTGCCACATGTTTGCAACTTCATTGAAATTATTATCAACATAATGAACAATAATCACCGCCGATTAATTCTAAAAGGTCATGAAGTATACAAATATGTAATTACTAAAATAAAAATATAAAAGTTATTTGACTGCTCTTATTGTATCACCACTTTATATAGCAAGTGTAATTACCGTTGGCCAAGTCCTTCAAGCCATATATGCCGAGCTGTGAAAGCTCATTAGATATGCAAATTATAAATTAGCTGACATGAAAATGTGAAATGACTTTCGATATTGTTTTAACCTAGTACCTGGTATAATCATCAATGTACATAGCATGTTTTGCCAACTTTGATCAAGTAAATCCCGGTATATATCCCTAATAAGCAAAGTTCATTAAATATGTAAATTAGGAATTGGCTTAAGTAAAAATGCTTAATGATTGCCAATAATGTTGTATCATGGTATCTGTAATATGTGTAGGAAATTTTGTCAACTTTGGTCGAGTCAATTCAGATAAATATCCAAAATTATGAAAATTCATTTAATATTCAAATTAGGTTTTGGCTGAAGTAAAAATGTCTTTTGACTTTCAATAATGTTATATCACAGTATCTTTGATGTATATAGCAAGTTTCAACAACTACATTCAAGTTAATTCAGATATATATCCCTAATTATGAAAATTCATTTAATATTCAAATTAAGTTTTGGCTGAAGTAAAAATGTCTTTTGACTTTCAATAATGTTATATCACAGTATCTTTGATGTATATAGCAGGTTTCAACAATTATATTCAAGTTAATTCAGATATATATCCCTAATTGGGAAAGTTCATTAAATATGTAAATTCAGAATAGGCTGAAGTAAAAATGCTTAACGACTTTCAAAAATGTTGTATCATAGTGGCTTCAATATATGTTGCAAGTTTCATCAACTTTGGTCCAGTCATTTTAATATATATCCCTAATTAACAAAGTTCGTGAAATATGCAAATTAGGAATTGGCTGAAGTTAAAACGCTTAATGACTTTCAATAATGTTAAATCATAGTATCTTTAATATACATACCAAGTTTTATTAATTTTGAACAAGTCCAATCAAACATATATCCCCAGTTAGGAAAGTTCATTAAATATGCAAATTAACAATTATCTTTCATGTCACCCCTTAATGGTTCCCACTGCTGATATATCTTGGTGTGATCAATATTTGTAGCAAATCTCATCAAATTGTGTGCAGTCGTTTTTAATGTATATCCGTCTTTTTCGAAAATCATTAATTATGCAAATGAGCAAAAAGTATTCAAGCCACACCCACTAAAAACTAATCAGTTCTTGCCATATGCTAACTGAAAATATGTATCAGATTGATTCTGATCTGATGAGCCGTTTTTGAGATATTGGACCAACAGACAGACAGACAGAGGGACAGACAGACACACAGACGGACAGACAGACAGACATCACTGCGACATATGCTCACGTGTGTAAACATGTGAGCAAAAAATGGCACCAATTGCCCCCCAAAATAAAAAAATTGCAGATTTCATCATAATTTCAAAAGATCAAATTTAGTTCATCAATAGAAACCTGCATACCAAATTTCAAAGCTGTTAGACAAGTACTTTTCGAGAAACGCATTTTTTTGACCAAAATGGGAAAATTGCCTAAAAAATTCAAATTGCAGATTTCATCATTATTTCAATAAATATCATTTAGTTCATCAGAAATTCAATACATATTACTTAGCTCGTCTTTACAAACCTGTATACCAAATTTCAAAGCTATCAGACCAGTATTTTTTGAGAAACACATGTTTTGACCAAAAATGGTAAAAATTGCCCCAAAATCACAAAATTGCAGATTTCATCATAATTTCAACAAATATCATTAAGTTTATCTGTAGAATTCTGTACACCAAATTTCAAAGCTATCAGATGAGTAGTTTTGGATATACACATTTTTTGACCAAAAATGGCAAAAGTTGCCCCAAATATACAAAATTTCAATAATTTCATCAGAAATTCAATATATATTACTAAGCTCATCTGCAGAAACTTATATACAGAATTTCAAAGTTTTCACTATGTGAAAAAGCCTGAATCCATTAAGCATTGTTGTGGATTCCTCCGTGGATTCAATCAGAATCCAAGGGAATCCAGAGATATCCATTGTGGGTACTCAGGGAATCCTAAGGTATCCAATTATGGATTCTTCTATATACGGAACGCTTTAGAATCCACAGCAGAATCCATTACAGCATTTTAATGGATTCCATAAGACAGTCTCCTGAATAATCCTGTGCAGGATTTCAATGGATTCTGCGTGAAATTAGTGATCATGGGAATCCACCCTCTTGCCTTAAATTTTCCCATGGTACCTTGCTTGAAATCGCATAAAATATCACTGCTCTGCTGTCATTCCTTTTAATTTTGGAATTTCTCATGAATCGGTATTTACTTGAAACAGTAACCTGTACCTTTTGCACATTTTGTACTGTTTCATCATTTTATTTTCATAATTGTATACCAAAATAACCTTGTATTCTGCTTCTAAACATGGCCTCTGTATCCTTTACGTTATTTTTGACAGATCCATTTCAAAAGGCCTTACTTCAGTGCAGTTATCAACAATTACACTGGTAATGATGCATGGACATGCTTAGAAAATAGATATGGGGCAGTTAGTTCTATATGGGGAAACAAACAGGACCAAGTTGATACATAATGTACAGCGCGGATATTTAATATCTTTTCTGCATTCTTCCATTTTGTGTTTACAGAATTATGTGCAGGCATATTGCCATAGGATGGTATGCACAATATCTACCATTATTGATTAAAATGTATTACCGGCATTCTCATGATATACTTAGTATTCTTTCATTTTACTCATACTCACATGTTACACTACACACATCAACAATTTAAGTTCATACAACTGTTATGCAATTAAAAAAATAATGTCTTTTTTATTCACTGAACAGTACTGTTCCAATAAAATATTTACAATAATTGACACATGTGTTAAACAAAAGCTGTGGTTTCTGAAAAAAAATCACAAACAATAATATAACCAGACTTTTTGAAACCGACATTTCAAGTCATTCATTGAACGTCTGTACAATTGTAGCAGCGATTAAAAAAAAGACAAGGCAAAAGACAATGGTAAAAAATTTGCCAAAAAATACAATTATGCAAACTTCACCACAATTTAAACATTCTTACTGAGCTGTACCCTAAAAACCTCCACACCAACTTTCAAATCAATTGGAGTTGTGGTCTCAGAGAAGATATCTTGACCAAGAATAGAAAAATAGCGCCAATGGCACTTGATCACAACTGGCACATTGTGAAACTACTCTATCTCTGGGTACACCTGTACATGAAATACTGAATGGGTAGGTGCTGCGGGTTTGGAGTTTGTCAGTAAATCAACACAGAAAACAATGTCCCGAAGTAGCGAATTCCAGCCATTTTCAAACCACACTGTTTGTCAGTGGGATAAGCAATATTCGCAAAAATCACATTTCCAGGCTAATAGACTATGTTTTACGAAATCACACGTCCTTATTACAAAATAAAACGATCTTTTTCTTTAAATCAATGCGCCAGTAAACAGTTCCAGCAGCTAGTTATGTCATCAAGTCTGTAATGTTAAGGGTCATAACAAATGTGAGAAATCTAAAACATTAAATATGTTGTTTTTTATCAATTTTATTACCAAAAGCGCATGAAAATCTCTGATACTTTGAATCAGCCATCCTGCATATTTGTAACATTCATCAAAACCTCATTTCTGTTTCTACAACTCATTAAATAGTCCACAATGCAGGATTGGTGTACATTCCAAAACTACATATATGAAAGACCCCTAAAATCAATAAGATAAAAAGGGGGGTTAGAAATTTCCCAAAACTATCTAACCGCTGCTCCGTTTGGCTCCATTTTTCGGAATCGGAACCTTGGAATTAGTCTGAATATCTCTACCAAATATCAATGCAGTCTGTTCAGCGGTTTTTGACTTTTTGTCGTTTACGGAAAATGGACACTGTCCACCACCGGTTGAAGCTAACCCTATATCACAACTTCCAGATGTGATAATGACCTATGGTCATTATTTTAAAAAATACCGCCAATGGCGCTTGGACATAATGACCGCCTAGTATTATCGGCATTTATCAACAACCACACTCACTGTGAATTAGACAGACCACGAAGTCAATGAGCAACATATAGCTGAAAGACTATTTTTCACATTGCGATTTTAAGCTCATTTTTATGAGAAAAGAGACATGTATATGTATATGGAGAAAAAGCAGAAGACATATTTGTAAATTGTTTGTTAAGTGACAATCATATATGCATCTCTTGAAATTTTGTGGTTATAAGGTATAAGAGTAGTGTAAGAATAATGAGGTATGAATAAGTTAGTAAAGCTAAGTTGACAGTAATTAAGATTACAAAATTATACACTAAGCTGGGGAAATCTGATTGAAATAAATGTTGAAAAGTAGCAAAGTCATGGTCATCTTTTGTCTAATACCTTGTGTAAGTTCATGAACTTTACATAAATCTTGCTATAGATTTGTTGCTAATGGGCAATAACTGTGTTTCAGATCATTTGAGAGCAATCTATCCATGACAGGTTTAAATTGTAATTTACTTCTATTTAAAGGAGAGAAACTTCTCAAATAATTTTTTCCCTGTAATTTGCTGTGAGAACACATGGACAGATGCTCAGGACTCTATGCTGGTGCTACCTTGATAACTAACCTACAACTTGTAACGTCATTGTCTAACCTGTTCACCCCAATTTCCTGTAGACAGGTCCACACTCTCCATTGATAACAATGGGTTTGGGCCATACCATTGTAGTGAAAGACTGTAACATGTGAGGTTGTGGATACTTAATCTCTGGAATGTCAAAGTCTGTATATTCAGGGGTACCTAAGAAAGTGTAGCTTTTGAATGAAAACGATAGCTTTGACACTGTGCAGGATAGCTTGGGAAGGGAAACGATAGTTGGCGGAATGGAATCCGTAAGTTTTCTGCTTTTGCTGGTCAGCCATCTTGTTTTATGCCCTCAACATCAAAAAATGTTCAAAGCTATCGTTTCAGATTACCAAACTTACGGATTCCATTCCACCAACTATCGTTTCCCTACCCAAGCTATCCTGCACGGTGTCAAAGCTATCGTTTTCATTCAAAAGCTACACTTTCTTAGGTACCCCTGATATTGACTCAAGGATGTTTACTTAACAAATGCCTAGGGTCATCTCAAAGTGAGAATCTAAACTATGAAATATGTTTTTTTTTAATGCTTTTGATGCCGAAAAGACCATAGAAATCTCTTATACTTCGAATCAGCCATCCTGCATATTTCTAACATTCATCAAAACCTCATTTCTGTTCAACAACTCATAAAACAGTCCACAATGCAGGATTGGTGTACATTCCAAAACTACATATATGAAAGACCCCTAAAATCAATTAGATAAAAAGGGGGTTAGAAATTTCCCAAAACTATCTAACCGGCGCTCCGTTTGGCTCCATTTTTCGGAATCGGAACCTTGGAACCAGTCTATGTATCGGTATCAAATATCAATGCAGTCTGTTCAGCAGTTTTTGACTTTTTGTCGTTTACGGAAATGGACGACATCAAACACCGGTTGAAACCACCTCTATATCACAACTTCCAGTTGTGATAAAAAAGTGCCCAAAAATACAATTATACAAATAATCACTGTTTGTGACTCGGTCGGTGTAATAACATGAGTACAGCCTGTATCTAGTCAATAAAATTCAAAAGTTGAGTGGTCTTTGTTTAAAACTAAAAATGCATCATTGAGCTTTTAGCAGAATCAAAAAAATGCAAAAACATATGCTTATACATTAAACATTGTCCTGTAATGAGTTGTCAGCGCTGTTGATATTGTCATTTGTCTGTATAACGGCTCATGGCCCACCATCCTCATCCTCAGGCTCTGGTCTCATTGAGGCAACGCCCTCAATGCAAGGTAGCCTCAATATGCATTTCCTTTGATGCAAGTGTTTTTTCCATACTGTACGCAGTTTCACTTCTTTCTCTATCCCATGGCAAGTGTCTCCGAATAAAGTCACCACCTTTGCAACTTCTGTCATGCTCACTGTCCTAAGAAGAAACACACACAACTATCAAATGTCTTCAGCTTCATGCTAGTCCTTGGATAGCCCCGTTTACGTCCTTCGATTTCTGTAAATAACGATACACAGAATAAATCATCAGAATTGTAGATTATCCATTTAGTTTGTTTTTGTTTAAATCTGTGTATTTATAGACCTTTGATAATTCATTTGAAAGTACTTCATTAGACTAGAATGGTTAAAAGTTGATATGTATGCAAGTAATTTGATTTCTGAATCTCACTGAAATGTAGATTCACTATACATTGGAGTCTATGAGAAAACTATGAATAATTTGTTTACAATGCTTAACAAACACATTCTGTGCTTTCTGAGGTGTTTGACAATTGATACAAATGTACTTGATTCAAATAGGGTGTTTGAAGGTTCAGATGTGGACAACAGTAATGATATTGGAATTTCAACTAAACTTATTTCACTTTTCATGGTACTAGTGGTCAACAGGTCACTGTTAAATATTTTCCCTGACAAAAGCTTGCTATATCTCTAATATGTAAGTAATAGAAATTGTTCATTGCCCTCAGTGAGCTCGATTTACAATAAGACAAGCCTCAGAGTTGCCAAGGCAAGATGTTTATGTGACAGATAATTATACTTTTGTTCAAATTTACAGTTAAATGACTACCGAGAGTGAAATAATGCAGCGAATCATTTTATCTCCCAAAATTTTTTTAACACAAACTACTTTTTTAACAGGACAAATACTTAAGAAAATTAAGTGACTCCAATGGTGTTGGAAAAATACATGACCCTCTGTGCATTTTTCAAATTCAAAGTGAACCCTAACCCAACCCATTCCAACATATTACTTTTGTGAATACTTGTGGCATCACCTTGTTGGTGAAATTCTCTCATTATTTCCATTGTAAGTTGATTTTTGATGCCAAAACTGCTGCGATGCTGTGGACGTGTTCGAAGCATCCAAAGAACAATAGGTGACAGCTTTCAAACAGCTGCCAATCACGAGGATGCACGATCAAACATTTGCAGTGTCAATCAGATCGATACGATGTCAACAATGAATAAACATTCGTACCGCTGAGCCTTTTGTACCGTCCAGAAATTTCAAAGCTACAATTTTTTTACCCTGACATATAATACAGCCACCTTGCACACTAATGATCATTCCACTGCTTCTGTTGGGTTTTGTTGGTTTTTTTTAATTCGCTCCGTGGCCCCAGTAGATTTTTTTTCAATATGATACACAGTTTGAATTTTTTTCAAGGTAAGTTTAGTATGACATAGTCCCCACTGGATTATAGTTTAAGGTTAAGTTTATAGGAAAATAGTTTCATACTATTTTAGTAAAAGATAAAATTATGGTTTTTGAGCATGTCATGAAATCTGGAACATGTTATCAGAACAGAAGCTTGTTTCATCTTTCATTACACAATTTGCAACAAACTCTCCAACGACAGTTTGTCTTGTGATATTGTTTAAATGTTTTGTTTCCCGTACAAAGTTCATAAAGTACACTTCATGGATTCCTTCAATAATATTTTGGCAAGTGTTGGGAGACAGTGTTAAAAAGAACATTTCTTAGTTTTGACTATGCAATTATTGTATGTCATGTACATTTGAGTTTGGAACTCATGTAAGAGCCCCCTGAAGTTGTTTCAACACTCTGCTTCTCAATAAAAAATTGCAGGGTTTACACATTTCATTGTGATTTCAAAATTTGACATGGGCTAAGCTGCATCACTATCAATTACATCTGTATCTTCAAAAGAAGATTATAAAGGCAGATTTTGTTGCTTATGGCTGTTAGGTGCTCTGCAAATATAACCAAACATCAAAGGTCAACTAAGTAGAATTGTCTTACTTTGTGTTGTATTGGTTCTGCTTAACCATGTTCACGTACCATAACTCACCAACACTGGTGCTTTGGTTAACTTGCCCTTCAAAGTTCATACTTTAGACTAAAAACTTATCAGTGCAGACTTTGCACTACATACCTCTCATATTGTTCCCAGTTGCTGGCATGTCTTTTTGTGTGACTGTCATTCCTTTGGGCACTACACTTCCCCTATTTGTTCAACGCCTAATAAATACATGTACTTCCAGGGGACCTGCAACTTGCAAGAATATAAAAAAAAGTTAAAAATCCTACCGAAAAAATCAAATTATCTCAAACACAGATGATGAATCACATTTCAAGCCACAATAATGACGATGAATAACCATATTAATCTGACAGTCCATCGACACATTTGAATCAGAAATATATCAAGCATTTTCATGGCCTAAAAAGGCTCAACATAATTGGATTCACACTGCACTATGCATTCCTGCAGTATCTCAGAGCTTGTAGACTGTCAGACCATTGATTAAAATTGACTCTTTTTACATCCATGGTCATATAAATATCCAAAATGTGCATGTTGAAAATAACACCATATTTCATTTTCAGCAGTAATAGAAATAATTTAGAAAGTTAAAAATGAATTGAAATGATGCAAAATAAAATGACATATCATGTTTAGGTAAGATTAGAATTAATCTCATGTTAACTTAAAGCCCCCACTAGCTGTATCTTCTAGCATTGTTTTTTTATTACATTCAAACCGAAATAAGTTTGTGAGAATGTACTGATTTTGGTGATGTATACACTTATTATTCACTACCCACTGGGACTACACATGCAACTTTGGCCAAGATAGAGATTGCAATGTGATTAAATATTTGCCCTAAAATTAAATCCTATCACCATGCATACTAGTAAAAACCCTGGATAAAGTGCATATCTGTACTGAAATCTTCACATAAACCTCACAGAGCATTGTGCAATTTATGCTATCAGATGTTGAATGACCCTTACATGTACTTCACTGTTTGATGCACCACTCAGGACGCAACATTCTCTGAATGGTTTGGTCACACAGAGTTCACGCAAATGCATGTAATTCATTCATTCGCGCAGTGAAGTTGGGCTCCCCAAAGGTCATCACTTCACCTCAGTCATAGTGTGAAATGTTAAAGGGATAGTTCACCCAAATATCAACCTGCCTTTAAAAGTTGAATTGTAACATTCATGATGAAGAGATGAGAAATGTGCTAATGATTCTCCTGGAAATTAATGTTTTATTAATTGATGTGTATGACGCCATTTTCGCCATATGGAAGCGCCACTTATCGGAATTCCTTGAGAGAGGCTTGGCCTTAGATGATGCAAAGTTTTCGTGTTTGGTTGAGGAAGTTTGGGGGTATCGCTAGGGGGTCTGATCTACTGTACGTTTGTATTGAGCTACTGCCCAATGGACACACTTTGCCTTCAACCTTATAACTTTGAACCGGAATTCAGCGACTTCGAACTCCAGGATTTTGAACTTGGTGTTTTCGATAAATAACGCACACATCGATAATTCGGAAGTAAAAGAAGGGCACGTGGCTCCACCACTTACTGAAGGAAGCTGTACAAGCATGGCTCTTTTGGTAGCTCAAAGGTATAAGTTACAACGTTACGGGAGGCCATGTTTGAAGCTGAACACATCTTCAATATCGCCAAAATGATTGTATTTTTTGCCAAAACATTTCGATCAGAATTGCAACTTAGATATTATCACTTGAAAAAAGCGATGTTCAATTTCAAATGCCCGAAGAGAATCGCATGACGTAATTGCTCCACATATTTAGCCATTGCAACGCTGGTTTTAAAATATGGATAAATCTTTTTATAACAAAGAATGGTTATCGAAAAATAATTCAAAGTGCTAATTTTTGAGTAACATATAGAAAAAGAATGAGCGGATGATGAGATAATTCCCAGAACCATTCCCCATGGGGTGGGGGGGAGGGAGAGACAAAGCGGACGACCAGAAACGGCTCATCTGTCGACTCTAAATGGAGTGTCCCTCATCTAACAAACAATAGTTGTGCATACACACTTTCATGTTCTCAGGGACACTAAATTAAACTTCAAACACACTTTCATGTTCTAGGAGCACTAAATGAAATTTCAATTTATCCTTTCAACGTACAGTCATAAACTACACACTACAATTTTCCTGTTCTCACAACTCACTTTGAACTCTAATCATGAGTTACCGGTAATTAGAAACCGCAATGGAGGTACATTTTGTAGGAAGGGATCGCAAATCCGAGTAGCCGTTTTCTGCTGTCAATTGTGCAGTCTTGGGAAAATAATTGAGAATGGTCAAAATCTGAAAGCCACAACCTCACAACCAGTCATTGGGAAAAATGTCGGGGAAAAATTCTTGGAAACTGTCTTTGCATACATAAAAACACGCACTGTACTTATAATTTTGAAAACTCATGTCGTGCCAACCTTTACCAGCAACAATTTTTAGAGGCGGTGTTTGCCATGTTGATTTATCTAAGGTCACGTCTCAAATCTCTTAGATTGGGAGATTCTCAGAGCCATCTCGACACGAATGGCGTTGTTACGCCATTTTGCATACAACACAGACGTGAGTTTGTTGAACTTTCCCAGATTCACTCGTTGGTTCTGTCAAAAACTTCCTATCAAACTAATTAAAAATGACATTCAATTTCTCTGGACATTGTCTCCGGTGAGTTGAAATTAGTATAGTTTCTTAGAATAAATTATGCCATTTGGGACAGGTACTTTTCTCATTTGGACAGGCACTTTTTATTTTGACTTGTCCAGTGGACAGGTGGTTGAAAAAAAGTATTTCGAGCCCTGTGGTGTATTTTATCATAATACTGTACATTTGAAAGCTGTTGAAACCTGTAAACTTGATTCTTTTGGACTAAAGATGCTATAAAAGACCAAGTCAAGTGGGTGAAAATATGTCATGTTTTGGCTCAATACTGGTTTTTACTGACTTGGCTGATGGGGAAGGGATACTGTCTGGCAGGAAAAGGGTTTTAATAAAATTCGATATATCGATTACTTTATTTAGGTCACATATTGATAGACTATAGTATTTTCCACAGAAAATTCAAGGGTTTTACATGTATATTGACAATGGCCGCCCCTGATTTTCTTAAATGACCCCCTTGGGACAGGAGTACGGGCCCACATTCATGATTGTCCTGCTGTTTTGACATCCTAGATTGAATGTTCACCTTAGAGGTGAATGTTTTCAACTGTGACATTGTATGTTCTCTCTCCTTGTTAATATTACAAATTTTTGAAAAGGGGCGATAATCAAAATGGCTGTTAAAATTTGAGTTTACTGTTTAAATGTTTCTCAGAGGAATGTTTCCTAATGCAGTAAAAAGCCAATATCCCTTCAGAGGGTAGAATTCAGAGAAAACCACGACAAAATGGGAACATATTCTGAGGTCAACACATTTCACAAGTTACAGCTAGTGGGGCATTAAACATGCTATGTCATGTTACTTTGCACTATTTATAACCTTATAAATTAATTAATTTTGACCATTTCACTTCATATATGCACTCGCTATCGCTCATGCATATATGCCATGAACTGGTCAAAATCTTGTGGTATACCGTCGCTTGGTGTGCTTTATTGCTTAAATACAACACAAGCTAGACCTGTGCTCTTATTAATGTTTGGCAATTGATATTAATGTACATGTACATGATGGTTAAAGAGCAGATGTGAACAACAAATATGATATTCAACTTTCACTCTACTGATTATTTATATTTGGTTAAAGGTATTCTTTAAAAGTTCAAAGTCAAATGAGAACTTATATGTCAATAATTAAGATATCATTTATACAGACTGTGACTCACAGGTCATACAAAAATTTGGGAGGGAGAATCATTTTCTTGCTAACATTTTTTGAAGGGTCATTATTTTCCATGGATTTAAAAAGGCACTTTTGCTGATCCCTGGAATTTCGCTTGTTCTAGTATGCATGAGGACTATGGAGGGATGATAGCCTGTTGTTTTCCATTGAAATTGTAATCTGGTGTGTAAATTTTCTGGTGAGACAATCTGGTGCCAACACAGGCCTTTAAAACACCAACCAATCCCCCCCTTAATTTTTGTCCGGTCCCTGACATAAATCAACAGTCATCCCGGGCGGGGTGCATACCACTAAAAGTCAAATTAGCATAAAGTGACCTGGAAATTCGATGTTCGTTGAAATTATCAGGAGTATCGATGATTTAAAACAAACAAACGTTAGATACTTTGCCAGATACAGACATTGCTAAACACGTCGTTTATATAAGAAGGAGTAGACGTACAATTGCCGGGGCTGGTTAATAATAAGACAGCAGCTACATACCTGGTACATAATATTGTACACGAGAGCTGTCCAGCTGATGCAGGACTCAGCGACGATCGAGGGCTTGAAGTGTGTGTCGACCTATCGCTGGTGCGGAAAAGAGGTTCTCTTTTCCGTTTGGCGAGTTTCGTCCTGGTTGAACGGAGAATAAAGCTTGAAGTTGTCGGACCATGTCGTAACTCCATGACACGGTCGATGACACACTGGCAATAGATTCAAACATACAGCATAGTCGTCGAGATGGTCCAGGAATTCAAGGGTAGACTCTTTAGCAGACATTCCTAAACACCGACGGGACATGTCAGTAGAAGCTAAAATATCGACTAGTGAAGATTATTGACGGCACGATCACGGGGTAGGAATGGTACGATATACAGATGTACGCGACGCCACGCCACGCCAATCTTAACAATGGCGTCTTCTGAGTATGACTCCTTAAGTGCTCAAGTATTCACGAAATGAACTTTGCAAAGAATTTGATTATAACTATCATTTTTTTACTCAATCTTGAAGAAAATGTTATTTTTTTTGCTCTAGTTAGACAAAAATATTGCTAACTGAACCATATTTTCGTGTTTCTCCCGATAAAGGTACATCATTGTACACATTGACCCCCTAGCATCAGGCTGCAGTTCAGCCTCTGTGCATGTACACTATAGCAGCTTACGCATTTTTTATCTTCATGAATATTCCGTGTTACGCATACAGACGTGACCAACCAGAGCACTGAGCCGGATATTTGGCGAGATCTTTTTCAAGATGGTAAAAAATAGCAGCTATTTGGCCTAATTAAAACTTTGGGAAATAATCATATGTGAGTCATACGAAGTAGGCCTATATTGCTTGTATTTTGAGGACGGTTTTGAAGAATTCATTCGTTTTTTGTTGCGTGTGATTCCTATTTAACTATTTTAAATAAACGATATCTCTTCTATGATCTTGCTTTGGTAGATATGTATGTGCGTGTGTATGTTAGACGGGTTGAACTGTGCAAAGTGGCTAGTAAAAACATTGATATTAACATTGATAGTGCATCTGCAGATACAGCCAATCGTGCAGCTTGTAGCCTATTTTCTTTCTTTATTGTAGGCTACATACAACATTCTTACTGTTGCAATAGCCAGATTTGGATTCATTTTAACACCAACAATGTTGCTATGTACACGCCGACTATGCTCTAAAATAGTATGGAGGGAATTGAGAATAATACAGTTCATATACAAAGAAAAATAAATTGAAAGAAAGAACTGCAGTACAATATTTCATCCTCATTTGACCGATGTCGTATCCTAACCTACTGAAATTAGTTTCTGACGAACATACAAGGACGTGTATCATTCACCAAGGTGGTGCAATATGTTTCGAGACATTGCAGAAATATTGTAGTTCTGACGATGTTCTCCATGTCAGCTTACGTATGTAGGAGATATACCGGTATCTTTCCGAACGATAATGTGGATACACACAGCGAGGTCTACGCGAAAAGGTGATGAATCAATTGAATAAAAAACGGTTTTTGGAGATCATATCTGTTTATTTCATCAATTCTGAACATGGTTTGAAATCGGTCTCATATAATATCTACCAACCTGTACTGACGGGCCTGGAAAAGCGAAATTCTAGCACTTTATTATGAAATCCATTATCGTATATCATCGGGTCACGGTCGCAATTTTACATGCGGGACTGAGCTCGGAGTTCACTATGACTTGATGTGGGATTTGATGGAACACGAAGGTAAATGTAGAAAGTGGAAAAGACATTTTCTTGAGCAATTGTCGCTCCAGTCGCGGTGTCTTTTCCCATGCACCCGCTTTTTCGGAAAAGTATTTTTAATAAAACTGTGCACATTTTAAAACTTCGAAGTTCAACTTCATATGCAACAGTACGGTACACTGATAGTTCTCGAAACAAGTAAAAAGAATTCCTCTAACTCTTAAATTAAACTTGTCGACGGTGTCTTCTGAACGTCCTCGAACTCCTGACTGCGACACTGTTTGTTATGCGTTAGGTAGTTCAGAACTAATCACGATAGATCGATGGATCACAATTTACAGATTCACGTGACTGAACTATCTTGTGATTAGTTTGTTAATTGATGTTCGGGGCGAGGCGGCGAAAGTCCAAGGCCCAAAGAGAAGTACACAGTCCAATCACATATTTTCGAAGAAATAACCACTGCTTTCCATATAATGTGCAAAATCCGGCCCTGACGAATGCTGCCGCCTTGCTTCCGAGAATATCTTTCGAGCTTTGAAGCTAGCACTGAGCAATGCCGCTGAACAGCCTTGACTCACCCCAAGTCGATTTTTGATGTGGTTGAAGCACGGTGTGAAGAACGAGCACATTTTGCGAAAGATTATGATGGATTAAAAGGCTACCAGGCTGTTATAAAACTTGTCTGTCTTAGGAATTCATAACTGCTAAAGTCGTACAATATTCATAATAAGGGACTGGTCAGTTTATTCGGCGGGGGGGGGGCAGTGGATTCATGAGGGTCACCCTGTTTTTTACTATGGTGATAGGGGGTCACTATGTTTTTGAATACCCAGTTGGGGAGGGCCGGGGTTCACTGTGTTTTAAAAATTTCGACACGGGCTCATACTTGCCTAAAATGTATCATGCACGCGACAAATTTCATCATTCAGTTGAATTTGCATTCATGGCGCGCCCTTTAGGTGCTTAACTTTAATAACAATAAAAAGACCATATTTTTCAGAGGCCTCCCAAGCACGAAACTTTAATATATCAGACATATATGTCATTATTACATGCCTCGTATATCGATCGTCGCGCGCTCCATAGGATTCAATGGTAACTCGTCGATGACGTCGCGGACCGCATAGTCATCATTGGACGTGAACCGGAACTATTTTTAGTTTGACAACTTTTTCATAGTATGTAAAAATGTCGAATTTCATGTTTTGCACATGGAATCCAGTTTTGGAAAATTTTGCAGAAAAAAATTGATAAACCAAATAACAGTAGTTTAAATATATCATTGCATCATTCGATGATGAAAATCGTTCCATTTTTTGACGGATTTTCATCAAAGATGGAAATAAAACATTGGATTATCATTTGCCAATAAATCTAAATATTTTGAGTGACAGATTGTTAGAGAGGCATGTAATGAAAACATTATAGCCCAACATGGGACTATGTACCCTCGAGGCAGGAGACCATTTGCCCTCCTTAAGTCGGGCAAATGGTCACCTGCCCTCGGGCACATAGTCCCATGTTTGGGCTATAATAAATAGAGATATCCGTATGTTTAAAATGTTGTCGGCGCGCCCTTTGGGCGCATTACTTTAAAATTCAAACATATTTTCAGCATGGCTGATGACTTTCACATATCAGACATATATATCGGAGATATCCATATGTTAATATTTTCAGCGGGCGCTCCGGGCGCTGTACTTTAATATGTCAGAAATATATAGAAATATTTTGATGTATGTAAATTGAAAGTCTGTTTTACAAAGTGTACTGATCATAATGAAACCTGCAGCGCATATGAAGAGCATGATAAGTTCCTAATACTGTTCTGTTTTCTCAATGAGAATTCAGCATTAGAAAGCAACATGCACTTGTATTTCACAATCAAGCGTCATACTTCTTGATCTCTGATAGGCACATTAGATCCAGTTTTATTCTAAACTTGGGAAATTTTAGCCCAGGATTTATTAACGGTACACAGTCCCGGATGTAGACTGGCCCCAGTCGCGCTTTCTCTTCAGTTGAGTTACTTGCTGACCAAGCGACATTCACTCCACGATCCACGAATAGCCTACCATTAGCACAACGGTTTGCCGATGTTTAGTCCTTCAATTTATTATGTTTTGATATGCCCACAGACTTGGAGAAGTCTATCCCTGATACTCTTACACTTACATACCCAATAGGCAAACCTGGCGGTCACACCGTTATACGAGATACAACGTTTGCAACTCTAAAATCTGGCCAGAAAATACTTGGTACACTAGGAAGCACCAGAAAAATTATAAAAAAGATAATCTTAATTACCTACCAGAGCAAAATAATTTGACCTTACAGCATTGATGTATCTTTTCACATTCATGCTTACTGATGGTTGGCTGCAGCGATTTACTCATACGGAAACTAAGACTTTGGTAGGTTCGCTTTGAGAGTATTTCAAATTACTTGTGCCATCAGCTACAGCAAAGTATTTTCAGTATTGTCGATTCCGTGTTCAGCATTTAATTTTACTCAGCATTTTAAAACATTCCTTGATCGATTTTGAAAGGTATTCGATTCGCCAGACAATTGCTATGCACTCGCCAAGGCACAGGCGACTTGATAGTAACTATGCGAAACCCCACGATGCAAGTGAGAAGTTGTATCATAGGGTTTTCGTCAAGCCACAGACCCTCTGCACACAAACGACGATTGAAGCATTCGTGCACCAGAGTGTTCATAACATTATGCCATACACTTAATGTGGGAGGACATCAGGCAACTCTCCACATTCCGACATTGAGTCCACGTCCCTGCCCTGACAATGCTTGTTGCACACACAAACAAATAATTCCCTTTGTCTGTGTTGCACACAGAACCCTGACTGTACTGCACATGCATTGTGACCACAGAGTGCATACCGGGGGCCTTGGTTCGACCACTTAATATCGAAAAGGACACTAAATCATCTGGATAAAATGACCGATACACTCAAATTTGATAATGGTCTTCCCGTCTCAGCAGTCTCCGACTTTTGCCATGGTAGTCGGCTGAGGTCGAGTAAGACAGCAAACAAAGGTTGTTTCAATCACGGCTATCACGGTCATCTTTATTTCACGCAAAACTACTCAAGTTACTTTTTTGAGTGTAGACGTTCTTAAAAGTTGTAGAACGCACTAGAAGTGGAGTCTGTGCAGTCATGGATGTAAGGGTACAGGACGACCTGATAATCCCTTTCACACCTATTATTTTATCTTTGTCGACGCTGGCCTTTTCAGCTGTGGCATGGTTGCCATGATCAGGACGGCCAAGACACTCCATGGACGTATCTGTGGTACGTCCAGGGACACACACACACAAACTTCACTGATAATTTTCTATGCATCACAAAAATCTTTCAAATATATGACATTCCTTTTTTATCCATAGTGCGGTAGGGCTGACCATGGGCTGACAGCGATCCTGCAAATGTGATTTCGGGTGCAACTCCATGACAATGCGTTCAATCAACTTTTAAAAGAAAACAAGTTTACAAGAATTTGATGTAAATTGCAGACTTGAACAAAGTCTATTTTCAGTTAAACTTTCTAGCATCAGGGACTGAAGCAAAAAAACACGCTTTTGTTCATGCATTCAAGGGGGTCCTCGTGATTGTGTTAATGACATATGGCTATTTACACCTTGAGACAATGGAGCAATGAATCAGAGTCCTGCATGACTTGCCATTGCCTGACCGATCACTATTTTCTTCATGACATACCGGTGCAAAATGTAATGCAGGTCTCCTGGTTATGTGTCAAATAAGCAAGTTTGGTAGCAGGTCATAGCTTTTTTTCACGAAGTCGAACTCGTAAGAGGGCAGATCGTCGACACGAACACAAACTGTCTGATACCGGCTACCAAATACGGTACTATCACAAGATAGGATGTCATCTACTGACTACACACATTTGTAATTTGAATGAACAATGTGTGACGAAAAGGGAAGTATCCCATGTGTAACTGCTGTGGCGATATCGACGGCAACCTTTCTGATATGTTAATGACATATGGCTATTTACACCTTGAGACAATGAAGCAATGAATCAGAGCCCTGCATGACTTGCCATTGCCTGACCTATCACTATTTTCGTCATGACTGCAGCAACATATACTGTGGTATACAAAACGCAAGCTTTATTTCAGTCGAAAGATAAAGAGACAGTTGCAAAATGATAAGAATTGAAGGAGGGGGGATGTGTCTACTACAGTGCGGGGACTCCAAAGTGCAAACCCTAAGCCCTTCAAGATGGTTTCCAGATGGGTAGAGTGAACGTTAGAAATGTGAGCCCAGGGAAGTGACTAGATGTTTCTCACTATACATCCAGCCATTCTTTAACACATATAGTCCTTTCCAATTTGTAGAGACTGTAAGTTGTCATCCTCAGTGTTGTTTTACAATCTTTACCTCACACGTAAAATTATGCAAATTTATTGGATTGCATAAAGGTGCATATTTTAGTGAGCCATTAAACCCTTTTATACAAGTGCATAAAGATGCATATAGGCACCACCACTGACACCATGTTTACACACCTTTATGCACTGCATAAAGGTGCGTACAGGAGCTGACCAACTTTATGCAAATTTATGCAATTGCATAAAGGGTGTTAAATTTGGCTTTTCATCCTATGCTAGTAAAGGTCACTTCTACATTTCTGCCATTTTCTTATGTTTTTTTTCGGCAATGTGACGCAAGTTCTTGAGAGTATAGCTCGTTGTCACGATGACGTATTTGTTTGGTTTTATTACACAGATGGTAATGAACGATTCCGTCCACTATATACCGTCTCAAATTGTAACGAGCTCGAATAAAACCTGGTATCGATAAACATAAACTTGCAGCAGGAGAGGGGTCAATTTGATCTGGGGAGGGGGTTTCAAGCTGATAAGTATAAACGCAATCCATGTCTTGACTCAAATGATTGATCATGAAAGGCCATAGTCCTCTATCGTTAACGTTGTAGTTCTGGACGTACATTAAGTTTTGGAATTTTGTTTTATTTGTATGTGTATACGATCTTTAGGAAAAAGCGTTTTTGACTCTGTCAATGTCGATTGCAAAACGAATTTACAAGTAGTAACATTTTTAAGGCGTTTCAACTTTTGCAATGCTTTCACTCAGCATAAAAAAAGTGTTGTAGTAGTCATACTTTCAGTTACACTGGCAAGGCTAGTATCCATCATAAATACTTTTATGGATTCTCAAAATCTAGCCAGGTCTGTGTTTTTTAGACCCACAATGCATTGTGACACTAGAATCCATTAGTATCCAAAATGGATTTTGGCATGTATTCCCCACAGCCTTAGTTTTGCTGGATACTGCGGGAATCCATTATGTATTCCGGTGCTGGATTCTCAGTACTGGATAATGATGGATACTCTAATGGATTCTGCTGTATACTGTAAGAATCCATCAAAATGGATATTGCTATAGGTCTGTGGATACGGATCACTTCACATGGTGTATCAGATGAGTAGTTTTGGAAATACATATTTTTTGACCAGAATTTGCAAAAGTTGCCTCAAATATACAAAATTACAGATTTCATCAGAAATTCAATATATATTACTAAGCTCATCTGTAGAAACCTGTATACCAAATTTCAAGGCTATCAGACTGTTACTTTTTGACAAACACATGTTTTTACCAAAAATGGCAAAAACTGCCCAAACATTACAAAATTGTAGATTTCATCAAAATTTTAACAAATATCATTAAGTTCATCTGTAGAATCCTGTACATCAAATTTCAAAGCTCTCAGGTGAGTAGTTTTGGATATACACATTTTTTGACCCAAAATGGCAAAAATTTCCCTCAAATACAAAATTACACATTTCATCAGAAAATTCAATATATATTACTTAGTTCATCGATAGAAACCTGTATACCACATTTCAAAGCTATTAGACCAGTACTGTTTGAGAAATACACTTTTTGACCGAAAATGGTAAACTTTGCCCCAAACTTACAAAATTGTAGATTTCATCATAATTTCAATAAATATCATTTAGTTAATCTGTAGGAACCTGTATACCAAAGTTTAAAGCTATCAGATGAGTAGTTTTGGAAAAACACATTTTTTGACCAAAAATGGCAAAAATTGCCCCAAAATTACAAAATTACAGATTTCATCAGAAATTCAATACATATTACTTAGTTTATCGATAGAAACCTGTATACCAAATTTCAAAGCTATCAGACCAGTACTTTTTGAGAAATACATTTTTTGACCAAAAATGGCAAAAATTGCCTTAAAAATGCAAATTTGCATATTTCTGCACAATTTGAACAAATCTGAAATAAATCATCCCTAGGGACCTATGTACAAAATATCAAAGCTATCTGACCGGTAGTTTTGAAGAAGACGATTTTTAAAGATTTTTTTTACCAAAAATGACACAAATGGCCTTAAAAATACAAATATGCGAATTTCTCCACAATTTGAACAAATCTGACTGAAGTCACCCTAATCAAACTGCATATCAAATTTTAAAGCAATCGGATGAGCGATTTCAGAGAAGAAGATTTTTTTACCAAAAACACCAAAAAATGCCCCAAAAATACAAATATGCAAATTTCACAACAATTTGTACAAACTGAAGTGAGGTCACCTCAAGTGAGATGCATATAAAATTTTACAGCAATTGGATTTGCGGTTTCAGAGAAGAAGATCATTGTTGACGGACGGACGGACAGACGGACGGACGGACGACGGACAATCAGCCTATCGGATAAGCTCCGCGTCTCTTACAGCGGAGCTAAAAATTGACACCACATTTTTTGTTTGATTTTTGACATAGGCATGACGCTGTGTAACGTTGGGGCCTCGTTTTATGTCATAAGTAGAAACTAATGAAGCTTAGCCTAGGGAGTCAGTACTTGAACGATTCAGTGACTTATTTCAGAAATCGCTAACCACTTGAAAAAATTCAGTGAGTGAGTTCAAAAATTGCCAAGCAGAATGTGGATGACTGGTGGAAAAATTTGGCCAGTGGTATAAGAAATTGGATGTTAATTTTGGCATGCATTACGCGCCATAACATGATGCTTTGTGGTGATGAGATACATGTAAAATGTTGCATGAAGAGTTGCACTCCGCTCATGTTGGAATATCACTATAAATGTCACTTGCAAGCAGGTGCATATGTTCTATTTTTGTCCTGCATTGAACCACATTCAGGCTATGCAGTGTGAGCGAAGTACATCCGTGTCATAGGGGCCTCACTTCTCAATGCATATTAGTTTATGCAGACATGATTTTTTTTGTGTATTTCAAAACAATTTTGCATAAAACACGCAGGATTTTGCATTAACAGAAACACTGATACATACATACAGATAGGCGGGCATTTTTTTCCAACCTATAAGAATAGCTTCCATTTGCACATATATATGTGGCCATATGGGAGCTAAAAACAATTAACTCTCACATACCTACGATTTGACTTTCAAACTCCCTTGTCAAATTCTCAAAGTCATATTGTATGTTCAACACGTGCTGTTCCAGTCACAATGGCACTTGTAGATTTCTTCTCTATGTAGCTTGAAATCAGAGATAAGCTCCAAAGAATTACTCATTCAGTCTGTCACATGATGCACTGTAGAGTATGTCAGTGTCAAGGAGTCCGGCAAAAATATTTATGGTTCCTGTATGCATTGAAGAGAAAAGTCAAATGCATAAAAACTCTTTACAATTGCAATCTTTTTTCTCATTGGGAGCTGTTTCATCTGATATGTACACTGTAATTGATGACTATCCCTGGCTGATAAAAATTAGTGTTATGCCAAGTATGATGTCAAACTATAAGTGAATATAAAGATGTGATTAGCGTAGAGTAAGGTAAACAAAATGATAGAATTATTGACAACTGAATTACTTAGTTCTTAAAGGTATATGAGCTGCAACGTTTGGCATTATTTTCAAAATACTTAGATTAAAATGAGCTCATAGAAGTGTTCTTACTCAGAGTTGTTTACTCAAGTATCCACTAAATGGGACTACATGTTTCAGTAAGACAAATCAATAGTGGGGGCCGCACCTAAATTTATGACAAACAGCATAATGGTGCATGTACACATTTAAATCTTTACAAATACAACATGGTGCAATCCACTGAAAGGACGGGAAAGGGTGTTGAAATTACTTTAAAGAAAAAGTCTCCCTTTTTCACATAACATGGCAAGATTTGAAAATGGCGGGAAATTTAAAATTAACAAAAATCTGTTCAAGTTTTTGCCTATTCTGCCTCAAGCAAACATTATTGAGGCATAGTTAATGACTATGTTTGCAGATTGCAATGAATATCTGAGGAAGCTAGAGGTACTTGGGCTTGGACAAGTTTTGCCGAGTTGCAGCTCATGAGCCTTTAATCTATTTGTCAGAAATAACATTGGACTTGTTGACAACATGTTGTGTTGGATGAGAAAGTAATATTTCAAACACACTGTGTGAAGTACGTGTTCACTAGCAACAGAAAAACTGGACATGTAATTTTACATCAATATTTTTTTTTGTGCTTGAACACACTTTGACAATTATTTTTGCTTTCTTGTTTTTGTTACTGCAGAAAGGAAAATAAATGAAAGAAAACAGTGGCAGAAACCCGCACATATAAGATACCATCCCTTTTAGTGTAGAGTGACTAATGTGATATGGGTGCAACTTGAGGAATGCATGTATATGTATTATGACCATGAAGGAAGATAATCAATCTTGTTAATTACAACATGAAAAAAGGAAATTGAATGAAATGCAGAGATAAACCCTACACAAAATGTGTTTGGTTTTCCAAGCTGTTCTCAAAGGAAATAACTGACCGATTCCTAAAGTGCTGGCATAAAGGCAAAACACTGCTGTATGTGTGACTTTGCTTCATGTTTGTTTATTTGATTGTTTGTTTGTACATGTTTGTATTACAAGACATACATGTATGTTGGTGCATACAATAAAAGATCAATAACAAGCTGTCTGTATGTTTATTTTTTTACTCTGCCTTCAAATTTGTGAATAGACAGGTGCTTTTTCTTTCATTGTTTTTTTAGTCTAAAGTATAGTCAAGAAATGATACTTGAAAAATCTTATATACAATCCCACATCTACAATAAACCCTTCCTCTGATCTAGGAGGTAAGCACTACCCTATGTGCTAGATGAGTGCATCATTCTCCCTAAATACACACTACTGAATACAAACACTGTATGATAAGAGAGTGTGTACTGAGAAAGAGTGGTGGGCATAGCAGTGCTTACTTCTTAAATCAGCGTAAAGGGGTCTGTTTTGATGCATTGGAGGGAATGTATCAGAAATTTTATTGTCATTTCGTCTGTATGCTACAAAATAACAAAAAACACAACTCTTTATTGATGAATGGAGAGGGTAGTAAGCGAGTGACAAACATGAACAGAAATACCATTCTTTATTTTATATCTAAACAAATTTTATGATAATTAAACAACAAACAACAAAACACACAATATGATATTCACATAATCAGCTGTTATTACAGTGCCTAAGCCGTACGCGTGGCTGGCATGGCACCACTCTAAGTAAAAGACGTGATGTGAACTTGTTGACTATGAATTACTGTGTATATCGGAATAAAAGTTATCTATACTTACGACTGACAAAACCAAGCCAGGTCCGCTTCAGTTTATGTTTGTTACTTAGTCACCTAGCGGTACCTCCAGTTCTTGCATGATCAAAGTTTGCACGCTGTACATGTATTGTTCTATCACAGTCCCTCTATCCAGAGGATAGACGGACTTTGGTTCCATCGTCCATTTCGTCGTTGAACGATCACTGCTAAAGGTCAACGATGATCGCATTTTGTCGACATAGATGATCAGTCACGGCGATGAGAGTCTTTTACAAGGCACTTATGAACGCTTTCCACAACATGGCATCAGTTCATGGATACGGTCAAAGTGGATCGAGATACAGATGTCAGCTCATGTTTCGCGCCCAAGTAGCAAAACAGCTGATCGGTAATTTCTCATCTCGGCAACGTCCCCCAAGAGGAACTAGTCTGACGGCACCAAGTCTCATTCCTACCAATGTGGAAGGAGTTGGTCATCGAATGGGTCGAAATCCGGACGGAAGACGTAGTTGCGTGATGTGTCGACGTGCAGGACGGATAGAAGGCCATGGAACTCGTCCCAATCGTGTTCATGAGACAATCAACTGTTGCCTCACTAGCCAGTTACCACTCTGTCACCCACAGTAGAGACAAGCGTGCTGGCGAGAGCACAATGTGTGATTGCCATTTGCAGAGGACCGCAGAACTTGACTATGCATGGACTGAACATTTGTAGGTAATACAACCCTTTATTACACAGTTGACATGGAAATAAAAAAAAACATTCACTCGCAAACTATCGGTGAGTACGATGTACTTTTGTGTGTGGTTGTGTGAAGTGAATGATTGAGTCTAACATGTTTGCGTTTGGGGTAAAGTTCGAGTTACAACAATAATTGCATCAGACGATCGCAAGACAAGGTCTCAGCTAGAGCAGTCCTGTTTTGGCAGAGAGCGAGTCGGTGTCCAGTGAAAAATGCATCTGAGTAGCTAACAGTCGATTTCTCCGGTCTGCAATCTCTAAAGTGAGTAATAAAAATATTTTTTTTATTATGCAAATAGTATTCGACATTTACATACGGCTCCCTAGGCTGTACGAACCTCGAATACATCAACACAGTAAAGATCACATGTCAGCTCAGGGTAGTTCAGACCATAACTGCTCAAACTGACAGCTGCCGACCGACAAACATGGAAAAGTGAGATCGGCCTTGTGGGAACCCATCGCCTCAGTGTTAAAGCGTACGAGTTTTGTTGCACCAAGCTAGTTCAGATTTCCGTGAATTTAAATCTCTCCACAGACAAAAGAATAATCATTGATTGATGGCCCAACACAGCACGCGACGGCAGTAGTAAAAAAATAGTGTTTTTGAATTTCTAGTGCCTGCTTGAAAATGTCCTGATAAGTTCTGACCCGTTTTCGGTTGTTGTGCCTTTTTCTTGTATTTGTGTAAGCAGCTGTTTATATTGAACGTAATAATGTTTATATTTCTCTCGCCTTTTTGATACTCCTGTTTTTCCTTGTATCACATCAATAATAACACCTGGTATAGGAGTTAAAGCTAAAAGAACTGGAACTGTCGGAATTGCTGCTATTACAGCTGAACTTACAAGAATTCCCTTAGTCACATTAAGAGCCATATCAATTCGACCCATTAATTTATAACTGCGGCGATATGCAGCGCTAGTTCTTTCGATATAGTCGGCCAATTGTTCAACGCTTTCAACAACTGAGACGTGCATTTTTTTACTGTATATGTAAGGGATGATAAAAAATAATTGTAGTAATATAGAAATACAATATGGCAGAAGGAGGAGAAGATATACCACTCCAGGATTTCGATGATGCAAATTTTAATGATGATGATGCTACTGCTGAAACATACTTTATAGACGACGATAATGCCCTTGCAGAAGCCGATCCTTTCTATGGCGGCTCAAGCGATGGACCCCAGATGATTCGTTGATTGGACAGAGAAGAGAAATTACAAAAGATATGGCTGAAGGACTCTTAGACAAATATAATATTAATAATCCGGATGCACGAAACGAATTGATTTTAAATGCTAAGATTAAAGGTGGTGAACTGTATTATAAAGAAATCAGAGTTACAACAGATAAAGGAAGTAGATTTTTAGAGAAATCCACATTAAAAAAGAAGGCAGGAGGTTCTGAATTCGTAAATAAAGTATACAGATGGAGTGGAGCCGAATATCACTCTAGCGCAGAGCCCAAATATGTGAGTCGTACATTGTATCTTGAAGATGTGAAAAACGATAAAATACCGGCTGAGAAGATGACACCAGAAGACATGGGTATATACAAAGATGAACTGACATTCTTACGGCAAGATGCTTCCGGTAATGCACACAAAATACAAGCTTTTGAAAATAAAATCGAACAATGGAACAATCTAAACCAGAATATAGAGCTATTAATGATGAATTAAGAATTGCGAATATGCGTATTAGCGACCTTAACAATGAAAAAGTTAAAATAAGGCTAGAGAAAAGAGAAGTTGAAAAACAGTTAAAGGAAATTCCTGAAGATCACACCCAAGCAAAAGAAAAAGCTGAAAAACTACTAGCTGAACTCATAACAAGAGAAGCTAAAATTGACAATCGAATTGAATACGAAAATGGTAAGATTAGCGGGGCACGTGAAAGTCTTGCTACGACTAGGTCTCTTCGTGATGTAATTTCCGATCCAGATTTGTCACTTAGGTTGAAACTGACAGAGTTATTTAAGCGGAACGGTATTACAATAGCGGCATTACTTACTGCCCTTGGAATGACAATATCAACGATTGCCTTGGCTGTGACTAAAGGAGGAGGAGGAACTGGAGCAAACACAGGTGGTTCAGGTCCGCCCAAAGGCTCAAGCGATAGCTACACAAAAGCGAAAGAAATTGTAAAGCAATTTGGTGAATGGTTAAAAACCTTGGCCGCAAAAAGTGCTGCTGCAATACCAGGTTTAATCGGTTCACTTGTCAGTTTTCTATTAAAAACAGCGGGATCGGTGGTCGGATTTGTTGGAGAACAGCTATGGATATTTTTAACTGGATTAACATTAGTCATTATAAATAAAATTATGTATTAATATATGGCCCTACGGAATCGACATGTTTGGTGAAAAGAATATTGCAAAGTTTCTTTCTAAAAATAAAGACCTGTTTGGTTTCTCTGTCGAATTGGAATGGTGCAAACTTCGACGAGTAAATCGACATATACTTCGAGCAAATCCAGGTGTCCGACTCAAAGATGATAATCTATATCATAACATATTAGCTTTCATTAAGGAATGTCAAAAGACTAACTTCTTTAAGCGACTAGAATTCATAAACGTCTTTCAGGAGATTGACGTCGACGATGAAATGGAAGTCCAACATTTACAAGAATATTGGGTTCTTCGATTGATTCGCGACACAGGTAATCGATTTATCTTTCAGTCAGACGGAAATATTTATGTAAAGATGTGATTATTTTCTTTTTTTTCTTCTACTATATACATTACACGAAAATGGGGTACGATAGATCATTATTACCGAATTTCACCAACCGAATACAGCAGGGAACGAAGTCAGAAAGAACTCATCATGTGATTACTCATAATCCAAGTGAGGCAGTTTCAGGCCAGACACTTATCATACGATGTCCAAAGTTAGAAAGCGGAGTAGTACTAGTTCCAGATACCTTCGACCTGGTTTTTGATCTTGAAGTAATTGGATATCAAGATAACCGAGTAGTACAAAATGTTGCAAAAAATTTGGTGGAGCGTATGGAACTCAGATTTGAGGGTGAGCCACTTTTCAATTTGAATAAATATAACCTTATTGAATGTTATCGCGATCTCTTCAAACATAAAAAGGAGAGAACGAACATGACACTGTACGGAATTCAGAACGAAAATCTAAGAAAATTAAGAAGCGGCGCGACCGATGCAGATGACGACAGGCTTTCAAAATGGAGCGATATTTTACTTTTTGACGCGTATAAAACAAAATATGCTATTCGTCTGAATCATCCCCTCATAACAGGCCATGGGGTTGCATATCCAAAAGAGTTAGGGAGTCATATCGAATGGGAAATTACGTTGGCACCCGCCTCCAAATTACTTGTCAGTAATGATGTTTTTACAGCCAATTATAAATTAAAAAACATTCAAATGGAATATGAAACAATTTCTGATCCCGTACTCGCGAGGTCAACTGCTGGTTATTACAACAGTGGGAAAAGTTACCTTTACGAGCATATATTTTATTTTAAAACAACCTCATTCAAAGAATCAACCAAGATTATCAATGAAAATATAAATGTACCACGACGTAGCATTAGAGGTATTGCGATACTCTTCACTAAAAAACAGAATCAGACAGAACTGAACAGTGAACTTTTCTTTAATCCATCCATTGAATCTGTGTCTGTAATGATTGAGGGTATTGCGAACAAAATATACGCTCAGAAGATGTTACCAAGACAATTTTGGCGAGAGGCACGACGGTATTTTGCTGAAGATAAAGATTGGTGTGAAATTGATATAGATGAAGTCGATTATTTGAAGAATAAATTCTGTCTGTTTATCGATCTGCGTAGCTTTAAAGATATTGAGTTTCATGGAAATGGTCTTAGAGTAATGAACACAAAGGAAGGAATTCCGTTTCAGATTCTGAAGAAAGACACCTCAGTTAGGGTGCCGACGACGCTCGCGATGATAATATATTTGCCCACGTTTATGTTATCAGTGATGCCCAGGTCAACGTTAAGAATAGTAAATTAGATTCTTTAAAATTTTAACCGTGACCCGTCCGTCCTATCGGCCATGTTTCTGCCAGCCATTCGCCCGTGTCTAGATTGTATAACTGTACACGTTTGATATCATTTGGCGCCATCATGATTTTACTACGCTTTTCACTATGGATTTCTCCAGGTTTTTTCCGTACAAACTGTACAAACTGTGCCCGCTCGGGCTCCTTCCCAGTTTCAAACAGATCCTTATAGTCTTCAAAGTTCAAATGTTTTCTAACACAAACATCTTTTATCCCTTTATTTTTTTTCGTCTCCGAAGTTGGAGTCCGAAAAGCATACACTTTCGAGCGTATGCCGACAAAATCAAGAATAGGTTCTCCATTCAACTCATCTTTAAATTTACCTATCACCTTTTTATTAATCTTTGGAAAATCGGGGTCGCTCATCCCACTAGTATCATATATAGACTCATTACCATTCTTTTCCACATCTTCTCGGACTATATCATTGAAAGTTACGTCCGGGGAAGGAAGAGGTACACTGTAAACAAAACTGTCAGTATCCATGTAGGCTAATCGTATTCCAGGGAACCGCTTTCGAAAGTAATTGTAATGCGTCTCATACATAAGCAGCTTAGAAAGTTCGAGCACTGCCGCGCCAATGAAAACTGGCTTTTTATATTCATATTTTTCCCTTTTCAGTTCCAGGAGAACACTGTCGCAGGAATCACCATCCTCTTCGGAAGTTATGAAAGTTATATGTTTCATCTTTGGATTATACTTCTGAATCTTTTTACGACCACTATCGGAACCGCGGTCCGGAACAAATTTAAAGTCTCTGTACTTTCGAACGTCTTCTATTGTCTTGCCGAACATTGCATTATTCATCAGCTTATAGAAATTCTTTTCAAAATCTGTCTTTCCCTTTGCCCTCATTTTAGTGTTAAAGTCAATGTAGTCGGCGAGACATGGCGCCTCTTCGAAGGCAAGCGCCCTATACACCTTTTTCAGTCGCATTCCCATCCAAAGATAGAATTCAAGTAACTTGTAATGTAAGACGTAACTCTTTCTGTCCATTAGACTCGTGATCAGTCGACTACCATGCTTCGGAAATTCGTAGTGATGCGGCGCGAGTGGTAGATCGGAATGTTCTTCATGTAATTCGACCGGATATTCTAAGTCTACTTCTAGAAAACTTGGAGGAAATCTAGCGCCGGGTCCCCAATCAAATCCTGCTCCACCATTCTGAGCAGACCATTCTAACAATTCTTCCATCGTCATCCAATGAAGTCCGCCCGTTGGCATTGGTTGACTCATTGCCCATCCGTAAAGATTATTAGCATCGAGATATTTTATTTCGGACAATGGTTTCTCCGGATCATAATTCCCACCAGCTCCGCCAGGCTCGTCTGTAGCATAAGCTGGATGATTTGCTTGTAAATAATGATATTACACTGGCTGATACCGCCTCTAATTCCCCTTTGAATGAAATTCATCTGCTCAGCATCTTGAATGAGTTTAAATTTATTACCTGTGTAAAGTAACATAGCATCCCATGTCAAGCCGGGCGCTGACATATAGTGGGCTGGATCTAACCTATATGCTTTTAAACATGTGTCACGGAAATTTTCAAATATATTCGCAAGAAGGAGAACGTCAGTCTCACAATAGAATTCCATATAATCACGAATCGTCTTACATTCAACTTCGTCCCATACTCGCAATGCATGTTCGTAATCAGACTCAGAAATCCCCTCTTCCGTTAATTCACTATAAAATTTGTGTCTGTCCGGGAGCTCCTCCTCTTCCAGTCTGTCAACCGAGTCTAAATATTCGTAGGGGAAGAAACCTTTCGCCCGCTGAATATCCGGGTACGAAAGTGGTACTGCCATCCATCCATCCTCCGGCACAGTCTTTGCCAACTTCGGGAGCGACCCAGACATCAACTGAGCACTGTCCATAAACTTTAAGGAAAAGAAACGTTTCTTTATCTCCCTCTTCCCATCAACAACAATTGAGGCACTAAAAATAAATGTTTTCGTGAGACACATAATTCCACCATTGCCCGTCTTAGCTATGATATTTGGCTCTGGTTCCCCTCCGGCGTCAGCGTCCCCGATTTCATGTAACTTTTGCAAAATAAAAGAACCATCGTATCCCTTGAGGTTGTGAAAGTAGATAGGAATGGTTCTCGACGGGCGGCATCCCTCACAATAAAAAGTCGTTCCGTCCTTCACTATTCGGTATCCGGCGGGTGTCGCACATGCAATACAGTCTGGATCGTTGTAATTAGAAGGATCTTTCATCGTTTTATTTTCCAATAATACGATTTCGAATAATGCTCAGCCCTTTTCTTCATATCTTTTAGAAGTCTGTAACACAGGAGAGACCCGTGAATGTTCTGTAACCATAAACTTTCGGCTTACTGTCCAGTCCCCATCGTTCCACCATAACATACGAAATACAAATTGGAATGTGTCGGCCGGTCCCCTTCTCAATAATTGCCTCAGTATCTGCATACACGACGTAGGGACAGGGCACCTTCTTCTTATGTCCTTCAAATTGGCATACTTCCTTAGGAAAAACTGGCTGGGCAGTGTCTGTTCCACAGTATACCTGATGTTTTTCTAATTCTTCTGTTGACTTAAAACCTCGCTTACAAACCATACAAATACACTTCTGTCTGCGCTCATTCTTTCGATTAGTACGAGAATTAAGAAGGCGATTTAACGAAGTAATTGGTATGAAGTGGCTGCCATCTTCACCAACTATCAGTAATATATTTGCTATTTGATCCGTTCCACCTTCGGAACCACTATATAACACAGTTATATCGGATGGGGCGGGATCATTTTCGTAGATCTGAAATACTTTGAGTTTTTAACGCCTAGATTTTGCTGCTCGAAGCGCTTGAATACAGTCTTATCGGTGGGCGTAGGAATGGAATGCCGTCCCAACAGTAGTCAGCCATAAATGGGATGTACGTATTCCATTTTCTCCTTACCTGACCACATTTCTTTTTGCGAAACTCGAGGTCGGCCAACTTTATACTTGCTACGACGGCATACTGAAAACAATTCTCGGCGCCAGAAGGTAGCACTAGATCACTCACACAATGCTTATTTTTTAACCATCCGGGAAGTTGGACTGCGCCAGCCCCCGTTCCGGCTCCGAGTAAAACTTCTACTAGAATTACTTCAAAATTAAGTATCTCCTCGAGAACGAGACCAGAACCCTCAACATCTTCAATTGTATCAAGCATATGGTCGTAGCGATCTATTAATTGTTGTTTCACATCCGCCCCTCCTACATCTTTTGTGTATGTATCTTTTAATTTAACAGGCAATGTACGATTTTGTGTATTACCGTTTTTCGGATCCGAAAATTTGACTTCCATTTCTGCATAAACAGAGTACATCTTTCTTTCTTTGGCCATACCTTCAATATCCACCAGCGCCTCAATATCCACGACTCGCTTGACTTCAGGAAATTCTTTTCGTAAAACTGCTCCCTTGAATGCTGTACGTAATCGACGGGCCATAATAATCTTTATGATATATACTATCCTAAAATTTTTTAAAAAGAAAAAAAAATAATTATTCTATGATAGGTCCAGGCTTGCAGCATAACTTTTAGCAGTGTTTGCATCGAAACTTTCATCTAAGGTACGGAATACTATTAAATCGGTAAACTTTGAAGACTTTGTTGCCAACGGACACACATTTCATCGCATGTAGCTGGATCGTTGGATCCATATTTAGGCCCGATGGGGAAAACCACTTCTAGCTCACTGTCTACGTATATGAAAGGATTTACCAAAGATTCACCAATATGAGTTTGTTGTCACTGATTTGAATTTCTCCACTTTCAAGTATTTTTATTGCATCTGAAATAGAAAGGATTGCCATTGTCTTATCATATATATCTTTACAAAAAAATAATTTTATTATTTTTTCTATGATATAGTATCCCAAAATGTCATACATAAATGGACCAACTGGAAGTGGTAAGAGTTACGATGCAGTAAATTTGGCTGCGTCTCACGTACCAGAATTCGACACTAGTTTTTCAAGCAACATTGCCGACTTTTATAATGGGAAGTTTTGATTGCCGATTTTCAGAACCAGTTTATAGAACATACTCTTAGTTTACAATGTCAGGCTGGGGGGCCTCCCCCTTCGGAATGCTACATTATTTGTGACTCTTCCATAATTCAACATCTAACTTTTTTTAGAATCCGGGGCGTTTCCGTGGCAGCGGAAGAAAAAAAGATTGTTTCTAGAGCATTTGACCATTTACATAGTTTCATTATCATATTCAAGATATGCCTTGGTATTATTGTAGGCAGAATGTGTTGACTCGAGCAAGACAATATGAAATAACCGCCTTAGAAGAACTAGAAGAGATTCACAATAAGTTCAAACAGACTTTCTTAGAAATTTGTAATGACTACAGGCTTCCATGTTTGGTAATTCATCAATCTCTTACGCCTGCCCTTCTCAAGAATATACTTAATCCAACAATTGATACCGAGACAGTCGGACCAGTAGAAGAATCTCCACGAGCTTTTGACTTTGGAATTGCATGGAGCGGCGGCAGCCAGGGATTTTTAATAGACGGTTTCGGCAAGGAGGAACTTGAAAAAGCGTACTATCCACCTGGACAAGAACAACTAGAACAACCTCGAGTCACACTCTAGAACCTACACAAACTTCTTAATGCTTGTGAAACAGTGTGTGCTTATAATGCTCCGTTTGACTTGATATGATGAAAAGGCAAGACTTTGAAGTTACTTGTCTATGGCTCATGTCAGTTGTGTACATTATACTTCAGCCAGAACTTATAGATAAAGCTGAACAAGGGGGACTCGAAAGAACGGATAAGGGCAACATGTACAGTCGCTTTGAAGATCTTGCAAACTTAATATGTTCAGGAACCGAGGTACCACCTCATCCACATACGGCCAAACAAGATGCAATAAGTGAACATTACTTACGACAGTACATGATAAATACTTGGCCAGGTGGTTGGAAGCGGGGGGGGGGGGGGGGCGTAAACTGACACTTTCGGCTTTCAAGAAATAAAGACTTATTCCATGGTACTTATTGAATAACTTTCGTAAATACTTACGTTAGTACTTACGTTAGTACTTACGTTAGTACTTGCGTTAGTACTTGACAAGTACCAGCACAGGAACTTACGAAGTTCTAATAACATTTTCCTCCGGCTCCCAACTATTGAAACTTTCTGGATAACCTTTCCATTTTATCAGATAATATTTCTTTCCTCTATTTTTTTTCGTCTTCAAATTCGTTCTACTCTGTACAGCTCGTCGGCACGTTCCGTAAGGGCACTCTGCAGTTCATCAGAATAGAAAGTGCCGAGTATTTCCTCTCCATTCAGATCTTTTATTTTGTAAACTGGTGGCGTTCCTAGTCCAGCTGCATACACCACTTTTGAAACTATGAAAATCTCCTCTGTCCAATTTGGTAAATATCCCTTCTTAAAAGTGGTCTTGTATTTTGTAATTCGGACCCTTTCTCCAGGCTTGAATTCAGGGTTAGCTCCCATGGCTGCCAACTCAGGGTAAAGTGTATAAAATGCCTGCCAATCGTTCTCCTCTGTTACATCGACGGGTTTCATTTTGATACTTCCGTGTACGGTGTTATTGTAATTCTCAAGAAGTTCTGGTAGAATGGGGAGCCAGGAACGTGTCTGTTTATATGTAAAGTATTTCCACATCATCGTCTTTAACGTCCGATTAAAACGTTCAACAACACTAGCTTTTTTGTCACTGTAGGTGTGAAACCAGTTAATGCCTGACTCCTCCAACCACCCCTGCATTTTTCGGTTCGTAAATTCCCGCCCCTCATCTGTCTGAAGTTTGTCGGGTTGCCTTCCGGATTTCTTAATCACGTCTTGTAGCGCCTGTAACGTATCATCCGCTGTTTTTGACTGTATCAGCCTGGCCCATGCATATTTGCTGAGCACATCGATTACTGTTAGCATGTATCGAATGTTTTTATTCTCTTTTGCGAACTGTGAAGGGAATTCCACGAGATCCGCTTGCCACTGTGAGTCTATCGATGTTACGAAAACGCGCCGGCCCCTTCGGAACGCGCCACGAGTACGAGGTACCGGTTTATGAAGATTATAAGTTAGCTGAGTTTTTAACCAGTCCTGTACCTCTTTCTTAGTAATTGACAGGAGCCCGCTGGCGCGTGCTGCCTCATATAATTTTTGTACACCTCCAAAACCAGTTTTCGGGTTGTAATATAATTCTCTAAGAGTACCTTCGGCGGAGCCTTCGGTGTTCCTATCGGTAGAGCCTTCCATGATTAGCTATATTAAACGAAAAATTGAATGTCGTACGGATGCCGTAAATGAAATACTAGTTTACTGAATGGCCTACTTTTCAATTGTCTGACCAGGTCCGTGGCCTCCCGTTCTGACACCTCCATTCCATATTCTTTTATAATAGTCTTGTTGTCTGTCTTGCTCGGTGTGTAAAAAAGTACTAACATCTGTATGTTTTCCCTGAATGGTTTACTAATACTAGTATATTGTTGAGTCAGAACCCAGACAGATAATCCGTCGTGTCTTGCGCTGAAACCAAGTTTGACTAAAACGTCACTGCGCTTCTTCATATCTTTGGACGAGGCGCAGTCTTCGAGGATTATTAAAGTGTTCGTGCCAGCCCATTCCTTATGTACGAAGGCTAGTGTATCATCCACAGCATCGAGTCCGACCGGAAACACAAACACATTATCATCCGTGAAAATGAATCTTTTATTGTAGGTTTATTGTTCATGAATGTCGGACAAATGAAAACTATATATTCGAATTTTCCTAGGTACGAACCGGTGAGGAGATCCATTACATATTCCGTTTTGCCAGAATTTGTCGGTCCAGGTAAAATCATGTTGAATGGTACAGTTGCATACATCGGATCTATATACTGTACATAAATGTAATGAATATTGCTAAAGATAACAAACCAATTTTACCATATTCGTGAATAGGGTCTGCGCCAGTCACGGCTGCTGCCTTCCGTTCCGAAGACGATAAGGGAATCCGAGTCGTGTCATTGTGAGGTGACCCTCCGGGCTCGTCCTGCCACTTCACGGGATCCTCTTCCCCTTCCATCTCATGTATAGCACTTTCTCGAACTTCCGTGTTTATATCACCATTCACCCCGAAGACCATAGATTCAGTTGCATATTGCAATTCATTATTATAACCCGAGATTGCCGGGCCCGAAAGAATAACCATCTCAGACGGCAAGAGAAGTAAATTGGGCGAAACTGCCATATCAAGTTTGACACCAGTATTCATTATTGTGTCTTGATATCGCCGATAACTGATTACTTTGTCGGTATTACGAATTTCATCTTCGAGGAGAACGCCGAATTCTTTTCTTACTTGCTCTGCACTGCCAGTATCACCTACTATGGTACTGCGAATATTTGCTTGTGCACCGAGTATACAATATACATAGGCTTCAAGGCTTTCATTGAGGCGGGCTAGGCCAGCCTTTGTTAGTCCAGAGTCTCCCTTCAGAGGAATGAAACTATTATATTGCCCCTCTGTTCCATCATTTCGAAAGAAATAATAATGTGGTCTGTCTTTGTCGGGCAGCACATGTTTTTTCTTTCCAAAAATGGTATGTGTGTAATAAACGCCTCCGTCGGCGGAGAGGAAAAAGTCATGACCATTGTACCGGTATATTGCTTTTGGCTGTCAAACGGGGCCACGGTTAGTGTAATATTCATAACCATAACCAAGACCTGAGTTTTGACCTTTTCGATAACGAAAGTCGGACTTCGTTGGACTTATATTTCCAAATTCTGTACATAGAAGTTCATATTGGACGAGATTGTATGGATTGTCGCCGGCTTTGAAGGTGGGGGTATCGTCTGGAAGTGCAACGCCCATTTCATGAAGAATACGACGTATTGTAAAATATACATGAAAACGACAGAATGATCGTATTTGTGGTGGAAATTTCTTATCGACGAGATGGGCGAATGATATACCACAACCAGTAGTGCTGCACCATACGGCGAAATTTAATTGCTGGTCCCAATATTTCATGTGCGGACCGCCTAGCCATATATTACTTTCTTTTGCTGATCGATGAGTGATTACATTATCTTTAAATATATCCCGAGGATGAAAAGTAAATTTATCTGTCGGCGTTACATATATTTCTAAGTCCATGAGAATAGGTTTTACTCCCCCGTTCGGTTTGGAAGGAATATCAGCATGCTGTACTGTCGGTACGCTCGTCTTATTCAATTGAAAAGCAACTGGGAATGCGTCTGTACTCATTATTCGTGTTTCTATATACAGATAGATTTAAATGGAGGAGAATTTTCCATACTTCGGAATCCCTGTTGGAATCATTCTAACATTCCAGACTATGTTAATACTTTATTTCGGATTCAGGTTTAAACATTTTTTTTATTTTTACTAAGAATAGATAACATACTGCAAACAATGGAGAATTTAATAAAGACATCGGCAGCGGCAAATACGCGTTCCGAAGGGACACTACCTTCGGTGCCTTCGGACGCTCGATCCATAATAGAGACGAAACGTGAAAAAATACTCTGTGTCATCGCAAGTGGTCAAAGTAAGTTATTTTTTGGTAAGGAGATTTCAGTTGCTGACGTAGAAAAATGGGAAGATGAAACGGTGAATAAAGCATTTAAAGTCTATGAAGCGAAATACAGTTCTCTTATAAGTGATAATATCACTCAAAGTTTCATAGATCTAGGAGCCCGCGCAATAAGTCAGGTAGTTCCAATCGATGATCGAGATAACTATGCCACTGATCTAAAAAGGATTTTATTCTAAACAGTGAAATAAAACGATTATCAGGACGGATAGCCTACACATGGGGGCCCATACTTGCTCTAGTTTCCACCGGTTTAATTACGGGTAAACATTTAAATTTTAAAAAATTGGGCTTAATATAATACCTGAAATAAATGGATTCAACTTCGCAAGCACCAACTCACCAAACGCTTCCGCCAGGGACTCCGTCAGGGGCCCCACCGACTCCGTCACTGACACCGACACCGACTACGCCACAGCGCAACATAGAGAAAATTACGTTACCGACGAAGCATCCAGGGAGAGTTGCTGCGGGCAGGCGACCAGCCGAATGGAACAGGTGAAACAAGGAGAAGAAACGCCAAGCCATCCAGACCAGCGCTGTGAGCTCCGCGATAGCGACTGAAACAAACTGTATAGACCCCCTTCGGGACCTACCACCTACGACGGATGGCTCACGCGATAGCTGGTATAATAAATGTTATCTTGTTTTAGGAATTGTGGGAGTTTCATTGACTGCATTAGGGCTATATTGGGGGGGTGCTCGGCATATTTGTCCCGTTCGGAAAGATCCTCCCCAGAAAGCGAAAAAAACAGCCCGTAGCAGCTCCCTCCGGAACCCCTACCAGAACAGTTCCGGGGGAGGGGAACCCAGCTCCTCTACATTGTATGAGATGGATTAACTCCCCCATATTTTTTATTTTTATTTTTCTATTTTATATACTTGTCAGCAATCATGGATACTAAAACAGTTGTAAACACAATGTACGATGGTATTGTAATCGCTGGACTTGCGATGGGATATCTAATGATCTCCAGCAAATTTCTGAAAATAGAGGTGGGCGATCCAAGTCGTCCAAATTTGACTCGCTTGGCAAAATTAGGCGGTGCGACTGCTGCCGCGGTTGCGACCAAAGATCTCCTTGAACAGAAAAATATTATTCCTGCAGAACCTTATACTTTGTAATGGGCACCTTCGGAATAATAATAATAATAATAATATTCATCGAACACTTATACTTAGTAATATATACATACAACGTACAACGATGATCATTTGGATTGTAAGCAAAACAGGTGAACCGGTTACTGTTAATTTTTACCCTTGCATTGACATGTCACAGTTTACTAAAATAAGACTGCTAGAGTGTGGACTATATAATTCATGGCATAACATAACGGGGACGAATAATGTACTAAAATACCAAGAAGGTGACCAACCGAAGAAGACTAAATCAATATGTCCAGGTAACTACAATATCGATACGTTAAACAAAGCAATCGGGTTGAAGCAAAAAATTAATTTTGAAAAACATCTGCCGACAAACCGCGTTCTTCTAACTTTGGCTAAAGATATTAAAGTCTATTTCAATGCCACAGGTAGCTTCGCCAACGTCATCGGCTTTTCAGATAAACCTGAGGACAATCCCGTGATAAAAAGTACTATGAGTCCAGGTCTAGCTGATTTCTTAACAGTCGATGAATACATAGCCCATTCAGATGTAGTTGTCCCTACTGGAAGTTATGTTGGCTTGGGCTCTGGCGAATACATACAGGGGAAAGTATCGGGCTGTTTACAAATACTTCCTGTCAAGGATACAAAAGAAATAAGCGAAAAGGTCACCTACGATTTTAAAAACGGCTCAATTTCCATGCCATTGAGAAAGGGTTCAGACTATATGAATTCAATGCGTATTTGGATAACAGATCAGGATGGAAACATGATCAATTTCAATAACTGGCCAACTAGCTTTTGTATTGAATTATTGTAGTTAACGGTGTAACATAAACCATCCCACGACCAATCCTCCAGCAATATAAATCATTTCATATTTCTTTTGCTCGGGACTGGGCTGATAATAATCTGAGAATTGCGCTAACGCTTGCGCTGCTTCGCCTGATGCAGAGTTGGCTTGCGCTGCTGCTTCTTCAACTATTTCTGCATCTGTATCTCTTAATTCAGCCGCAGGATGCGCGTCCTTTGCCTGATTTTCTCTTTCCAGTCAGCTTGAAGTAATCTTTTTCTGACCAGACGTTGCGATCATGTTCAAATTTTTCTAATGCTTTATCATGTCGGACTTTCTCTTCAATAAGAGCCTCACCATTCCTGCTAAGCTAAGTGTTAATACTTTGGATATCAGCGTTATTTATCTAAAACGTCTCATTTTGTTTGAAGTAATGGTCTTCCGTCATATTTTAAGTTCAGAGGAAATTTCTAAAATTTTATCTATCGTGTGAACAAGTTCGTACCGATAAGTAGCCATATCAATGACAAAGCCCGTTCCGGCAGGGGGGTTGCTCCACGGTTACCGCATATTGGAGCAACGAGTAGTTCTGGGGAAGGGAAGTGGCACAAAAACAACTAATTCTTACTAGCTTGACTCCGTCGACCGGCCGGAATGACAACATGAGGTAATAATTATTTTTTCTTTTTAAAAATTTTAGTATAGTATATATTGATGTTAGGCGCAGTCATAGCTAGCGCTGAGTGACCTGACTCAGTGGTCTCTTACGCGCATGTGCGTAAGAGGTGATTCCCTGTGTTAAAAAACAAGATTGTAGCAAAAAACAAGATTTATCTCAATTGTCCACTATTTTTTTACTACTGACGGCATTGCATCCAAGGTAAGTTCATAGTTTGTAAAAGTACTCAGGTATTTGTAGGTCTAACTGAAGATAGATATAATTTGTTGTTAAATGTTATAACCCCAAACATACGGCCATAACAATATTTTAAGGGGTGGACGTACGCGGGTTTGTCTTTCTTTACTGCATATCCACCTCGAGCCTGACATGCATAATCAACCTACTATTGTCATTTAAATTTCGAAGTTCATTTTCGTAATCGCTGCACCTCGATGTACTGCGATTGCTTGTAAGTCCGCTCGAAGGCAAAGTCTTTCACAGCAGTAAAAATATGTATCCAGTACCTGTTCCCTCTGCTTGTATTCTTCGGTTATTTTTTGGTAAGGGTTTACACTCTAAACATTGGTTACTGTTGGTGGAATTGTGTCACATAAGTTTCAATTATGCTTTTTTCAAGGTTTGCCTGGGAGACTCCTATGTACTAGCTCATTGATATCTTTTGATAAAATTTCAAGACAATGTTGATAAAATTTCAAAACAATGTCGTTAGATACCTACATGCATGCATTTTTAATTACCAAATCAAGTAGACAAAAATTTATGTCAGTTGTCACTAAGGGAAACAAATTGCTATAGTTTGGCAGCTGAACACATTGGAAATTAAATGACTTTGTTTGATAAATTCTACAACAAAACTTCTTTTAAGGGACGGTTCGGAATTTACTTCCAGGGGGGCTGGAGGATTCTAAGGGGGGCACCCGTTTTTCCCAAGAAAAGATAGGGGGGCAGACAAAAATACCACAATCTTTTAGGGGGGGGGGCAAGGAAAAAACAACATCAATTCAATATTGGCCCAGAATTTCGGTAATATTCACAGTGGTTTGTTTAATGCATATACTGCAGTATCTTGTTCTCCTCCTTGAAGTGCCATGAAATGTCAAGTATTTAGCATGTCAACACAAACCATTCAGTGTACAGTCAGGGTTGTTTTTGTTGAAAAGAGATCTCGGATCAAGTCCCGAATAGAATTAATTTGTCAACAAAAACAGTAATCATTATATTCTCACTGGTATGTTGCTAAATACAGCATTGGCTTTTCTATGTAGTGATAGAATAACAAACAAATTTGATACACAGAGATGAAGTTTGAACAAAAGCTAAAAGGTACAGCAAATGTCTTCTTAAGGTTAGATTTACCTTGTAGCTTGTAAAGCAGTTGAAAGTTGCATGATAAAGAATTGTTAATTATGCAACTATATGTATATCACCCGATTTCTTGGCTTCTTTTCCTCCCAATTTCAAAATTTCCAAAGAATTTAACAGAACTCCGGCTGGGTCAAATTTTCTGAAATGTTCACATTATGTTTTTTAAATGCTATATAACAACACGACTATCAATTGGTTTTGTTTGGCAATAACGCTCTTACATTTTTAATAAGAGGCATTTTAAATAAGTGGCATTTTAATTTTGCTGATCATGATTTTAATCAATTATTAGAGTGTCAGTCTTTAAAAACCCCTACCAAATAAAGAGTTTTTTTTTACATATACTCTCCTTTCAAGTGAAATATTACATTTCAGAAAATACTGTCTAGTTTTTGACTTAAATTAATTTTTATTATTAATGCCAATATTGAGGTTTTTTACCCCAAATATACACCCACTTCATCCTTTTAGTAAATTACTGCTACCATACTTTAGAGTCTCTGCTTTTTTGAAAATATATGGTATGAGAGGATTTACTTGTCATCTTTAATGAAAAATATTGCTTTGAAAAAAAACTGTGTTGACAACGTGCAGCTCAACCTTAATTCAAAACAAAACGACTTGCTACTCTGCCACTTCTTTTAGTAACATGGTCACGTTGATTCCCTTGGATTTTGTCAGTGTCAGTGTCTGTGTCACTATCATATTTAGAACCAACACCACCATCATCACTCTCAATGACTCCAATGACAGAGGTTTCCAATTCAGAGTCACTGCTATCTGAATCTGACTCATCTATGACATAAGTTGTTACAATATCTTTCCTGACAGTTTTCTTAAATTGAATGAAGGTTGTGCATGTATATGGGCGGTTATAATTTGAACTTTTTCAGCTTTCATTTTTTTGGGTAATTTATGTTTATCAATGTATTTATCTAATTCTTCTACGTTTAAATTTAAAGGTTCCCACTCAGAGAAACTTTAACCAGTCATAGTCCTCGTATTTTGTATTCCCTCTTCTTTTCTGCTCTTTTTTTTCTAAGTTTCATTCTCATCAATTTTAACCTTTCTATTTTTTTTAAATGTTCTACATAACCATTTTACAGAGCTTACATCAACTATAAACTTTTTGAAAATAAATTTTTGGCCATCTCATCTTCAAGTTGCTTTTCAGCGACTAGTTTTTAATGTTGAAAATAAAAATATTATGTATTACTGTCAAAAATATATGGTTAAAAATTTACAAAAGGCTTGATTTTCCAATAGTCCTGGGTGTGCATCCATAAGATCATGTGGCACTGCATTAATGCCATGGTGTCGGACTGTTGAAATATTGTGTACACAAGTAATTTGCTGTAGTCCAAGAAGTGATCTCAGTGTCTATGATACTGGGAGAAATGTGGATAGGCTTACACATTGTGTAGTGATGCTAACACTTTTGTGTCCTATTCATTCTAATATTATAATCAAAGATTTCTCAGTGGCGGCTGGCAGAAAAGGCATAAAAAAACAACAAATTGACATGTATTGTATCGTGTCATCTGTAAAACATGCGCATCATGACTATTTTAAAATTAAAGTTTGTTAAAAAATTTGAAATATGAATGCTCTGTCAATTTGAAAAAAAAATGCTGACAAAATGTAAACTTTGACTTACTTAGGGTTATCTGTATTTTGATATGGACACTGGATTGTGAATGGGATGAGCAGAACTACATGCGAATTTATGTTTTAGATAAGGTGTTTTGTTCAAGAAATGTTCTAAAATATTCCTCAGCATTGTTGCTTTCAGGGGCAGCTACTTGGTTTTATGACAACCAAATTAGAAAAAAAAGAGAAATCCTCTCAAAATCCTCATGTATGTATAACAAGTTTTCTTACCCTCAATAACAGGGGACTTTGGTCTGACCATGTCTGGTGAAACGTTAGAATCAAACTGTTTTGACCACCCGGAAAGGCAACTTTGATACTACCATTTTCGTGAAGTTCTATAGGACTTTATCTCTCTACCAGCAACCTACAGAGTCCACTGCTTCGATGTCATCCCCGTTCAAGTGTGAAAGTGGCCATCCCAATGCGATGTTGAAAACTCTTGTCAGACATGCAGTTCGACGAGTGGAAATAGCGTGCAAGCAGGACAGCGACTCACTGTTGAATGCCAATTTGAAATCGGCATGATTATCCTCTCCATGGGCTAACTCGTATGCATACCTGTCAAAGTATCGTACAGTGGAGCGTCACAAACTCAGTCTCGTGTAAACCTTGACAATATTCACATTTCAGGACATCGGTATTTTGTTCCTAGTTTTATTAATTTGACCTAGGATTGTAGTATATTAGAGGTCCTATTCTGTGCAAATTAGGGAACAATGTTCGAAGAAGTTCAAGGCGAACGATTATCTGTATGAGTGAAGTGTATAAGGCAGAGATATCTTCCCTGTACACTCGGTAAATCGCTATCTTTAATCACATATTGCAAACAGCTTACGAGATGGCAAATACCTTCAATTAGGAGCTCCATACCCGTGAAACCCCTATTTCAAGGGTTGAATGTGCATTGAATATGCATTGTTTTTTAGAAGGGACTGTCCCGCAATGACAGATCTATCTGTCCTAAAATTATTTTATTTATTTTGTACCATTTCAATCATCGAATTGCATTAAATTTTCCACAGTAATGGGCCCATCTTGAAATATTAACATATTTTCTCTGTGTTTTTTTCTAAGGAATACAATGACAACAGCACAAAGGAGCGAACAGAGTGCCATAAGTATACAGCGAGAGACAAGGCTTTATGCAATCAATTATAAAACAAAGAAAAAAAGACAAAGAAAAGAAGAAATGAGTGTTTATTATTGTGTAAAAGTAGTAGTAGTAGTAGTAGTTAGTAGTAGTAGTAGTAGTAGTAGTAGTAGTAGTAGTAGTAGTAGTAGTAGTAGTTCATTGTTTTTGTTTACATTGTTATTGATATTTTTTGTTATTTAGACAGTCACCCTTATATTTTGCTTTCTTCTTTGTATAAGGATCATTCCCAGACACAAGAAAAATTGTTTTCACGAGGATAAAAGCCTTTCGGGTCATCAGATGTTCATCATGGCCAGAGGTTTACGACGGCTGTAGTAGAGAGCTTAAATGAGGGAACAAGAAGTAATCGGTTGAACGTGAAACCATCAACAGCACATGAATCGGTGTGTCTTAGCAGCTTCAGATCAGAGAATGGCTAAAAATCCGTAAGAGTTGCTTCAATAAAGAAGACTCAATTTGCGGTCGGAAACAGACGTTAAAGAGTGGTGAAAAGGGTTTTACGGACAAACGACCAACGCAAGCAAATATTGACCTGCCGAGAGGCCAACTCGAGCATCGCCATGATGGACAGTGGCCTCGTTCCAGAGGAGACATTTTGATGACCTGTCCTGCACTGTAGATGAACAGTCACATTCTCACAGTAGGGGTCGCATGTGCAAGTTAGACTGAGGACGAAGCGCGTTTTACCATTTGAAACGAGTATAAAGTAAATAGGTTGAGACTACCCTATTACACAACTTGGAAACAGCCATTGCAGGGATCTGCCAATTTATTGACTTTTACTAGAACTTTACAAAGCAGGTTAATGACATGTTCAATGCAAAGTGTGGCCCTATTGTTACATTTTATCGAAATCAACTATGGCTGCATAATTGCGATTTTCATCATTCCTCTATGTCCAAAACCAGACATTGTAAACAATATGAACCATTTTTCAAACTGAAATATTTGATAGTGTACTATGCAGTTTAGAAAATTTAAAAACAAAGGTATAGTTGATGAACTGTGCCTTGTGAAATGTTAAACGCCAGACATCATTTACCCACCTTTCAGGTTTGTTTCCATAGGGAATGGATCTTCTGCTTAAATTCAGCTGTCTAAATAAGTTTTTCTGTTATCTTCGATGTCTCCCACAGAATTATGTGGTATAATTCTTGACTATTAGAGGATTTACGAAGAGAGATTCTTCTTTTAACGTTATAGTTTGACCAAGCTTATCTTCCATGTTGCAGCGCTGCTTTCGTCTGCCTCCCTACTTTTTTAAACACAAAGTACTATGTGTACAGTGATATAGAACGGTGTCAGAAGGCAGAGTACCGTTGACAGACGTAGGCCAATGGAACTAGGTCAGTAAAACACAGATTAACGTCTAATCTAGAGGTCACTAGATTTATTACCGAATGTTTGGACTACTGAGGCTGCCGAGTCCAAAGTACATTTTTATAAAAATAACCCGTGTAGGTGATGTTTTTTTCAAAGTTGGCGCTCTCATTAAGAAAGCGGCGTCACAGCTCTATTTTCTTGCCTTGAATCGCGAGAAGGTACTCTCTCAGAAACCTATATGCAAGAATTTGTGAATTATAACAGCTTTCAACAATAGTATTCTAATTAATATTTCAGTCAGCCCCGAAAATTAGTTGTCTAATCTTCTTTTCTTCTCTTATGTGATAATAAGTAGCATGTTGAAACGGCTGATACTAGTGTAAATTTTGTTCAAGACGCTGTGAATTTTGCACACGGCCTAGATTAGTTAAAAATTAATGATCTTAGTAATGCCTCATCAAATGCTCGGGTCATTCGACACAGATGTAAGTGTTTTGTGACCGCAGAAGGAACAGGTTTATTGCCTTGACACAGAGTAAATTATGTAACCACGTAAGATTGTAAAATCAGTGTCGCTCTTTCATACAAAACTACTGATACACATATTTTTAAAGAATTATCGTCATGAGCCAAGCTACTTTATCTCTTTGGTGGTAAGGTCAAAGGGTCAATGGGGCTTTAGTGAATGGACGCTCTGTCTTTTCTGTCTAAATCCAGCTGTCCAAACAAGTTTCTAGATTATTTTCAAAGTCTTTTAGGTCTTTCCGTTGCCAAACATCTGTAAGTAATCTGGGGTCATCCTCACATAAAAAGCCCGCTGTAAAACTTTTAATGTTCACCGCTGTCAAGTTGATCTTATTTACAAGTGTAAAAACTTTATCTATTTTGGCGTCCGGTACTTATCTCTGTGTCGATGTGAAGAGATTTTTCCATGTGTTTTCCTGTTGTCACCTAAGATTCGCAGTAAGCTAAATGGCCACATGATGAACAATGCGTTTATTTGTGTGAGTCGTTTATGGGGCACTAATGTCTCCACAATAAATATTCTTTGTGTACTCTTTTTTACTTTCGTCTACTTCAGTTTTCAGTAAAAGACACTCTAAATAGGATGTCAATATGTCACCACTATCAAAAACACCATAAAAATACTGTTGTTCGGTGCCAGTGAATGGAATTGAGTTCATGCGAAAAATTACAAAGAATACTTAAATATTTACTGCTACTGCTGGACTGCTAACATCGTATATACTGCAGGTCTTGAAGTCTGAGGTTGTTGGGCCTCTACACTCTTGAATCATTAAGTTCCCGTCACTCTAAGTCTGTAGTTAAGGGGTCAAATAATAATTGCATGTTTTGCATTTTCAGAGAAGCTCAATGGTCCCCTTGCTTTGTGTTTCCGACGATGCAATAACCAGTAGCTTTACAGTGCCTCGTCTGACCATGCCCAATGTTGTTATCGCAAAACTACATCACGTATAAAATGGTTACTCTTCTTTACTACATGTAAACCCCACAAGAGAGTAAGTCACAAAGTTCTTGTTACATATAGCATGGTGCAATGTCATATTCGTGGAATAAAAGTGACATGTGACTACTGTTGACCAATTCAAGGGAAGGACAAGTGCCACTTAAGTGCATGTTTCTTCATGTCCTATTACATTGAACCAACCTATGGTTTCCGATAAGATATGGTTGCTTAAATTCACAGACACCACCTTTGACGGACCTTTTTTCTTTTGGTATAATATTGGACATGTACATATGTATGAATGCCTGAAGCAAAAATGATACGACAAATGGAAATCGTTATACATCAGTTGAAGATTTTTTCGAACTGGTAGTTGCCTCATGAAAACAACACAGCGTCATAACAACTTGAATGTAAGTTTAACCATTCCCTATCTTTTCCGTACACACAAGTGAATAAAAACATGATAAGTGCTACAGAAATGACCATATTCCTTAAAATTGTGATATTTGTTTAAAAGATATAATGGACTCTTACTCTCCATACTTTGCCGAAACTTTTAAAATACTATCTAACGATTATTAATTTTGGTATTTGTAATTTCCACTAACCTTGAAACGTTTCCGTTTTAATGTTGAGTGTATTTTTTCAAAACAGGACGCTGTAACGGAAAATGTACATGCTGGGTCTAATTTGTTAGATTAGCCACATGTTTTTATCTTCGGCAAAGCGGCGACGTTGCTATTTGAATGACAATTTCATTGGTTTCGTCAATTATTCAAAGGAACATTTTCGGCACCAACTCTGTGTTTGGAAAACAAAACCATTAAATTAGGACCCCTTCATCAATAAATAATGCTATTTTACAATTTGTGTGACCTTTAGGGGTGCGAGTTGAATATTAAAAATACATAAAGTCCGGTATAGTAGGGGCGCTATACACAATATTTAATTCGTTTCCGTTATGTCCGTCTATTGAGTGATGTCTCGTCAAATGATTTGCCACCACATATAACCCGTTCAGGTATACGTTTTTATGCACAATGTATTGATGTAGCATCATAACATGACATAACACCAATGTGCCTGTTTAGCTTACTGGCCATTCTAGATGAGACGTTACAAAAGCATTCAATGGCGGATCGAAACTAGAATTTGCGAATGTTTCGAAAGCATGGCGTCAGCACACTGTAAGTAAGAATGGTAGTATGTACCTAACCATAAAAAAACTGGAATATTCTTCGTGTGATTCTTGCTTATTAGGTAAATAAGTTGCTGCAAGTAAATTTGGAAGTAAATTCGACATCACAAGATTCGTTATAAAAATGAAAGGTTTAAAAATGCCTTGGAAATATTTGGGATAATTAGATTTGCACAGCTTCCGAAGAATTTAAAAAATTTTGTTCAATATTACACAATTGTTGCTTCAGGTTTACAATTTTTTTTTTCCAATTTTGCGGTTGTGCCAAACTTTACAAGTAAAAATAAATGCATGGAATATCGTATACATGCCAAGATTCCCCGGCACAGACGCTGTACATTCGAAATAATTTCTATATGAAAAGATACCTTACTTGAGATGTGAACAGACCGTCTATCGGTGATTGCTCTAAATATATCACGACTGGTGTCATGTTCACAAGCATTGTGATCGTTTGTTCCACTTGATCGGTAATTTATTTACTCTCAGGGGAGTCATAATGCATTAATTCGGTAACGCGAATGTTCCGCGTTTAGGGATAAGCCTATATACATGGTTTGTGCCGGCTTATCCCCTCATGTAAACATTTCAATGAAATAATTATGTGAATATGTCTATATTTTCTCTGTCACTTACTAGCACAAATCCAATTCGCCACACTTCCTGAATCAATATAAGAAGTCTTTTTGATCGATTAACAGTGACACGTCAGGTCATTTGTAATATTTTCTGACTACATACATCAAATCTTAAGCTTACGAAAAGGGTAGGGGCCATATTAATTGTGCCTTATTGAAAAGTCAGAAATTTGATACATTTTTACGTTTCTCAATAACACTTGCACAAAAATAACACTTGATTATTGAACTTGGTCTGATTGAAGTTACCTCTAATAATTATCCATGTGTTTTTGTATGTTTCATGAATAGAACATCCTCGTTGTTGAACGATTCTGTCACTTTGTAAAATGTCGGCCTTTTTTCATTACTCTTATAATTACTCTCATCCGACTACCCCATTTTCATCCATACCATGTTGATAAAATGCTTATGCCGTTTTATCTCGTACAAACTGCTGTTTACAAGCCATAGCTTGCATATATTGTTACTGGCAACGAAGTCGTAAAATAAATACGATTAGCCATTGTGTTTAACAAAAGTCCTGTGGAGCATTTAAACCTCTGCACGGTGATACTTGCTGATAATGCTATCTCTTACTTTCAGCCGTCGTAAACATGTTTGGTTTACGGTCTCCATTAATTACGTTGACAATGGGCCACGTATTTCATATAAAAGTGATACAACTGCATTAAAGTTTTAAAAAAATAATGAAAACGAAATGATGGATGAATTCAGTATGATATATACCATATAGGAGATAAGAAAGTAGAGTTTGTTTGAAAGTATGTTTTAATGACGCTTATATTTTCACTGGACAAAATGCTTGATATGCGCTTAGCATATTTACGTATATTGACGTATATGGAACACAATATTAATTGCATACGCAATGTATATCTTTGTATATGGAACATCCCAATACGTTGATATGCGTAGCGTATTTCTATGCAGATCATGAGTATACGTAATGCATATCTTTGCACACTAAGTGTACACTGTAGTTTTGCATTTTATTAGTATACGCACGTGTATACTTAACGTATTTGACACATGTACAGAATCAGTATATGTGTATATATTGTTGTATATCAAGCATTTTGCCCAGTGTTTAATGTTGTTGACCGAAAAGATAAGTTACACTAGACAGGGATAAATAAGTGATATTTGTGTCATATTTTGATAGAGTGAGCACGTTTGTTCTATTTGAACTAGGATAAGTCGAATATATTATAAATGTATATTCTGTAAATATAATTTGTTTCACAGTTTACCTTTTTGTGGAAAACTGTATCGGTTTATTTTCGCAAAATCCAATAAGGAAGCCAAAGCACTTAAAAAGCTTACACTAGGGATAATAAATGTAAACTTCAGATCAATCTGTGGGCTGGTTCTGGAGAAGATGGTTTTAGAAGATTAGATACTTATTTCTCGAAAATCCAATCTGACGGCCAAGATCAAATGACCGCAATTGATATTATTTGCAAATTCTGAAGACATAATACTGTGCTTGCTATACAAAAAAAATCATAACGCCGAAACGGCTAGACCCCTAGATCATCAGGAGAATAAATTTGTGTCATTTCCGAAATCCAGTACGGCCGCCAGGTCACGTGACCACTCGAAATATTTATACCCGGTACACTCGTACTAATAGGTACCTACAACCCCTGCAGCTTTGAGAAGTTTACGTAGGGGTTTTCAAATTTTAGGTGAGCAAAACAGTTATGGGAGAACATGAATAGGAAGAAAAAGAATATTGATCGTCTACAAAAACAATAGTGCCCCAGTCATGGGCTTGAGCCTTGAACAATACAGTCAGGCAAAGCATTATAGAGGCGCTATACACCATTGCTCATCCGTCTATATTTAGTCTGTCTCTCGCGAGAGGTCTCGTAAAATTATTAGCTTCCATCTGTCATGGTTTACCATGACATATAACATGTTCACTTACACTTTAGGATCGTATCTCGATGTTAATGATGCAGCATTATGACAGGACTTAACATGTATGTGTCTTGCATTTTAAGATAAGATTTCACAAAGAAACCTTCGGGGCGTATCGAAACCACTAGAGTTTGCGAATGTTTCGGAAGCATGACGTCAGCACATTTCGAATGGTAGTAAGTACCTAAAATAGAACACTTTGAATAACTAAGCAGGTTAACTATTTGCACCGTATCGTTATTTAAAATGTTGTCCGTTTAAATGTCACCAATATAGACGGCCACCTACATTATTACATATTGATACATTAAAGCTAATCAATTTTTTTTGTATTTTCATGTCACATATTTGAACACAAGCAATATGTGAAACTTTTTTCAGCACTTGAATTTTCTCTCACCCGTTCCTATATGTGATGACAGATAATAAATGTACATCTCACACGATGGAAAGTTTCACTGGAATGTCTTTCATACGTGTTGTTCATTTGAGTAAGAATCTACAGCAATAAAATTGAAAGGTAATTTATTACAATTAATTAAGAATGAAAAATGCGTACATCTTCTTCCACCGCGTTCTGTGTAATCGACAGAGAAAAATTATCTTCTTGAAGGCAAATGCTGGCTGTTTACCAAATGTATGGTTCGTGTTTGTCTCTCAAAGAATGCTTGGAGTCAATTCCTGCTCGATACCTCTAGAATCGGTCCTTAACTAATTTATGTTAATCACATAACCCTAGTCGAAAATATAAGACATTTTTTTGGCGATACACAATACTTACCATCTTTACAATTTATTCACACATTTTGGGATTTGCGCGAATGCAAGTACTACAGATAAATGCAAACATCTTATGCGATATTTCTTCAAATACATGCATTTGCATGAAATATTTATGTTAACACGTGCATATTTTCTCTGTCACTTAATATCTAGCAGCAATCAAAATTTAAAAATTTAAACTCAACCAACGTAGAGGTTTTTCGAGCGATTAAGTATGTACTTTGTCAGGTATATTCAAATATTTCTGACTGACATATTCATTTTCAAACTGAAGTAATACTCTAGGGTTACTGTGCCTTTACTGAACAGTCATCAGTTACAGATGTATGATAATTTAATCTCGGTTCTTTATATCATTTGCAAAAAAACCCCCAACATTTTCTATTTCAATGGTTCTACCTTCTGATAGCAACGGTGACAATTTCAATGAGTAAGCCGCGAGTAGGGTTCGTGTGCTGAAGAATTATCATTGAATTTTGACAGTTACAAGTATGTCCGAACAGTCCGATACAACACATATGTTCGCATGCTGTGAAACATGTGACAATTTAATTTAGACTTCGCATGTCTGGTGACTATACTAAATTTAGATTTCATGAAGAACGTTAAAGGATTCAAATACTTTGTATTTTTTTTTAATTTCTAGAACGATTTGTAAATGAAGTACACTGGCGGCCCATATTCTGACCTACTTGCCTTCGGAGGTCTCTTTCCCGCATTTCCCTTTCAAGTAATCGAAGCATAGTTATGAATGTTAAGCTCTGTTGTCACAGATTAAGTACCCAAGCGGCCAGTACTGTTTCTGGGAATATAGAAAGATAGTATACAGATCGAACATCATTACCTTTAACATCCACTGGAGAGTCATGTGGTTCAAAGCCATGACATGAAAAAAAATGAAATGTTATTTTTAGCTTAGAATAACAACTGTGGTGGGCTTTTCATTTTTGTTTTATTAGAAATAGCAACAATCCTTTCCCTTAAGATACTAATATTTTGAACGCATGCATTATTTTCCTTGTTTATATGAAATATACTTAGTGAAAACCCCTTGAGCCTCTTAGGTTTATTACCTTCGCCCAACACTTTATTTTTTTCTGTTGTTTTGACTAAATGATCAACTTAATTATCAATATTTTAGCGGCGGAAATATACGTTACTTTTTATTTGAAGGTTATTATCTTACGCAATATCAAAATAATAGGATGTAGTCTACAAAATTTAATTAATCCAGATATTTAACAGACGGGGAAGCTTGCAAATAAAAACGCTTATCAAAACACAAAGTATAAAGAAAGGGAAAATCCGAGAATAGTTTATCACGTAATACTTTATCCCATTGATACAGAACTATAAGACTTGCATATTAAAACATTTGTAACTTGCACAGTGTTTGGTTTACTTTTGCTCTCTATAAGTTTGATTTTGACCCAACATACACTTTGTAGTGACAGAAACACGTGTATGATATTAAACACTGATTCATTAATGATGGCCTCCAGGAATTGACAGCTATAATGATTAAAAATGTCAAAGTTTAAATGAATACTATGTTAAGTATTACATGCATCCGTCATTAACCAACAATTTTTTGTTTGCTAATGAATGTCAGTTTTCTATTTAACAAGTTAAGGGTAACCAACTTGAATGCCGTGACAAATTGCAAAAATCATCATTTTATAAATCAAAATGGTGTTAGAACTTTGCAGAACACTTGACAAAATGCTCGATATGCGCTTAGCATATTTACTAATATTGACATATATGGAACTCAATATAGTCCAGTCAATCTACGAGATTTTGGCACCCAACCCACCACAAATTGCAACAGAATTTTTTTCTTCAGAATGCATTTTGGAGAGGTACCCAGAACAACATATCAAAAGTTTACTCGAATCTACCTTGGGGAAATATGTCTAATTTGCATAAATCAAATATGGCTGCCAGCCGTCCTACAAAATAACATAATTGGCCATATATCACATGTTAAACAAGCTATTTCAGTGATTTCAAAGTCTGACACTACTTATTTGGCACGGGGAATCATTTTGGAGATATAATGTTGTGTATAGGTACTTCGTTATTTGCATAATTCAATATGGCGGCAAAAATTCCTAAAAAATACAGTTTTGGTCCTATGGCACGTATTAAACAAGCTATTTCAGTGATTTTAAGGTTTAAAGTATATTTCTTTGGCAAGGACAAACAATTTTGGAAATAGAGTGGTTTGAGTAGGCTCTTTGGTAATTTGCGTAAATCCAATATGGCGGCCAACCTACCTACAAAGTATGTTTGAGGTCATACACTATGTATAAAATAAGCTACTTCAGTGATTTTAAAGTTTAAATATATTTCTTGGGCATGAAGGAACACTTTTGGTGGTTCAGTGTTTTAATTTGCATAAATTAAATATTGTTGCCAAGTTAATGTCTCATTGTTTAATAGGTTTTAATATAAATAAGATTCTCGTATAATTTTTAGCACTGCGAATCTATCAAGAAGAAACTGTCAAGTCCTTAGACATTTGTATAAGTGAAATGTGAAAAGTATGCTATAAATTAAGTTATAGTAGCTATCCATTTCAGAATTACAGTTAATTTTAATAGGTGTTTTGTGGTACCCGAATGTGTTAAAATACTCCATAAATATACTGTATTTTGAGAAAAAAACGTGAACGCGAATTGGCAGACTTACTTTTATGACTTAAAATCAATTTACATATATGCTGATGCGCTTTTACTATTGAGATGTAAGAGAGTCATGTGATTTTAATAATGTTGTGATTTTCCTGTATATGGAAACAGTAAATGGTTGTTAGTCGTCCGAATATATTCTCTTACTGAAAGTAACATTGAAATCATCTGTGTACGGCATTATTTGCAATTTGTATAGATGTTATAAATATCGTACTTTGTCAAAATATTTAATCTGTATATAATGTTGACTGGGTTTTTATTTACAAAGACGTTTACAAAATCTTTAGTTTTTTTTTTTTATTTATACTGAACTCCCTTTTTATGGACAAGTGCATCCTTAGAAGACCCATAGATGATAGGCAAGGAGTCATCATATATGATAGCTAAACTACAATAAACAAAATACCGCTAATAAAAATGCATATACAAAAATAATTTGATCAAAAATAACAAAGGCCACAGTACACACAAATTAAACTTAGCATTGTTGAAACAATGTCAGACTCATCAAAATCTTATCAATACACAAACTTATAGAAATGAAAACTGCATGCTTAACAAAGGCTTAAAATTTGTTCAAACACTTTTATCAGCCAATAGAATCTAACTGTTACGCGACGCAAACATGTACATCTGGAATAATGTCACTTCAGTATATTATGAGACTAAACAAATCATGAAATTCCCATTCATACTGAAATCAAAACGGACCACAGGACATCAGAAAACATAATGTTTAAAAAAACTACTTGAAAGCTAAGTTACTGACACTTGTGAAAATCCTCTTTAAAAACAAGGATCACATGATGCTTACAGAATGCATGGCATTGAAATTCTATCTAAGAATAAGAAGATAGCAATTAAACATTTGATAAAGAACGGGTCTAGATGCTGATGAAACATAAGGAAAATGAGAGGGCAGCAATACTACGCAAAGTTAGCAGCAGACGGCACAAAACAAACAACAGAAGAAATAAAAAGCTAACAACAAAATGCACAATAAAAACACTTGATTGTCACATAATATCTTAATCTATTAAACAGCAAATACACACATCACTTTCATACCTCGTGCCAAATATACACAAAACTCGATCACGAAGCATAAAGTTCATACAACGCTCGGTAGGTAAACTATGAAGTCTTAACGTTTCACATTTCGAAACAAACATGGAAATACAACAAAAATACATAACATGCACAAACATATACAGAAAATTGAGAAATCAAAGTTCTAAGCATGGGGACTTTGTAAACATTAGACAAAGAGTAAATGGAGGTAGAAGTACATCACATAATGAAGCATTTGACTCGGCAACAGGGCATTAAATCTGGAAACGTAACGAAATGATTGGATGGTCGGAAACCACAAAAATATATGCCAGCCATGCCAGAAATAAATTATAGAAACAACAGATTTGAATTTAACAATGAATTCTAAAAAAAATATTTCGGACGATGCTGTATGGGGTCTCCAGCTTCACTGGACATAGATGACATTGCATTTCACGATACAAAAATAAGAATAATGTACAGCAACGTAGGTATCAAATATCTTTTGGCTGACATTCTGAGATGGAATAATTTTTTATTCGAGCTCAGTGAATTTAAATCGAAAATCTTCAGTAAATGCATCAACTGTTGAATTTTCGGTTGAAACTCTTATCAAGAAATAACATTTTCGGGCCACATTGTCTATTATATAGGTCACACCACAACAAAGAAAATTCTCGGCAGCGGAATACACGTACACAAAAGCAACTAATACAATCCAGTTTAAACACAGAAAGCCATGTCACGCTACGGCAACAGTGAAGGGCTTCATTAAAGTGAAACATTTACATTAGAACATGCAAAAAAATGACTTTTCATAGAAAGTGACATACTGTGGTGAAAATGGACAAGACCGACAAAACGAAAAACAGAAAATAGAACAAATCATCAGAGAAAAAGTGCATTAAGCAAGAAGGCAAGTGGAACGAAAAGTAGCAAATGACACCGAAGAAGAGAGTCTATTTTTCACAACAATAAAGTTCATACATCAGAACTAAGAGAATCAAACAAGCCCTGACTGAAAAGTGGTGTGAATTTCTGAAAAGTCCGAAGAATCTATTTCAACGACAACTGATTATAATACTGACAATACACTCAGAAATCACTAGAACTCACAATCCCACCAAACGTCCTGACTTCATATAAATGAGCAAACAATTACTATCAGACCGTTTAAGTGACATAATACACAAAAGTGTCATTTTTCCAGGTGTACTTCAAGATGAACTCGTCCATAAGGAGGTTCAGTCAACATTAAAAACTAAACATTTCGTAAATGTCTTTTCTTTACAGTAAACATAACAGAATACGTGTTTTTACACTCAATAGTGTTAAACACCTATAAAATTTACAAATAATGTCGTATACAGGTGAATTCAATGTTATTCAGAAAAAAAAATATCATTCAGACGGTCAACAACCATTAATAGTCGTCATATATATAGAAAAACCACCATTTTAATTGAACACAAATGTCCAAGGACTTAACATATTCTTTTTGATAGGTTCCTAGCGCTATAAACTATACCAGAACCTTATTTATATTAAAAGCTATTAAGCAACGGGGCATTAATTTGGCAGCCATATTTAATTTATGCTAATTGTCAAACCATCTTTCGAAGCAACGAAACGCCAATAGTGTTTCTTCATGTCAAAGAAATGTATTTAAACTTTAAATCACTGAAATAGCTTATTTAATGCGTGGTATATGACCTCAAGTGTACTTTGTTTAAATGTTTGCCGCCATATTGGATTTATGCAAATTAACTAAGTGCCTGTGTAGAACATTGTACATCCAAATTGTTTGTCCATGCAAAGAAATATACTTTTCACTAAATAATCAATGAAATAGCCTGTTTAATACGTATTATAGGACCAAAACTGTATTCTTTAGGAATGTTAGCCGCCATATTGGAATTATGCAAATTAACAAAGCACCTATACACAACATTATATCTCCAAAATAAGTAGTGTCAGACTTTGAAATCCCTGACGTAGCTTGTTTAACATGTGATATATGGCCAATTATGTTATTTTGTAGGACGACTGGCAGCCATATTTGATTTATGCAAATTAGACATATTTCCCCAAGGTAGATTCGAGTAAATTTTTGATATGTTGTTCTGGGTACCTCTCCAAAATGCATTCTGAAGAAAAAATTCTGTTGCAATTTGTGGTGGTCTAACCCTATTTTGACTGGACTAATATTTATTGCATACGTAACGTATATCTTTGTTTGTTTATACATGCTATGCCTGTATTGCCCTTCTTCTCTTCTGTTCAGACGGTACTAATATGAACCCATATTTTAACTAGTGAAAAATAATATAAAATTATATTTTCACTGTAATCGAACTACTTACAGAGACGCGTACGCCTGACCTTCTTTGGTATATGTACATTTAAAACTGCTGAGCGAATAAGACAGATGACAATCCGAAACGTCATTATGATTATGGTCAAAATTCTGCTTTTGCAGTCAGTTCACGCGCATTTCAATTAGGCACAAGTACAGTTGTACTAAAACATACAAACAGAAGTATTGACAATATGTATCATTTGACGACACCTGTCATCGTTCAACCGTGGCGGTGCAGTATGTTCATGTCGTCTAAGCTGCTGAAGATTTACATATGTAAGATATAGGTTCACAGTGTGTGGATCATGATAGAACCGCTTTACGTTGATGAGCTTAAGTATTTGGGTGATGAGCTTAAAGTGTATGTCCCGCATAAATTCAAAGTTAATTTTGCTTATAATGAGCCATGCTATATGATTTTGCCATCCCTACTTTATCAAATAAATGCATCACCCCAATGAAACGACGCGGTTAAATATTATTAAAATGCAATATGTTGTGCGACTTTGAAGTTAGCTGCCATTCGGGTCGTTTCGGAATTCGCGGGCATTGCCACCGGAAATGACGTAACTAATAGAATGTACGAGTGAGTGTGTTCACCTCGGCCATAGCGAATGCTTACCGCTGTGGCTTCAACATGGTGAGAAGTTACGCCTTTGGTGGCTGAAGTAACTGCAGCCATTGTCAGTTTATTGCATTTTAGGATGATGTATTAGCCGCATTTGACAAAATTACAAGAAAGGGTCGGAAAGAGGCATTCAGACAAGCGTTTTCTGCGGTGCACATTTTCGAGTGCCGTGACTTAGAATAAACACGGTTCGGAAGCCAGATGTACGGTGAGATAGACTTTACTAGTAATTCCTGGAGTTACTACATCGATGATGTAATCGCAATTCTGTACCAGTACGACCATTGTCACCAGAAAGCTTCGTGTGTATCATCATCTACTGTGGACAAGAGCGAGAACAGCAGCAAGACTGCGACAGGTTGCCCAAAACATGTCAAGGATGCGGGGGCCGCGGAGAAGTATGGCCGTGTTTACATCCCCCAAGACTGATTGCCGATTCAGATGCTTTACGAAAGTGATTGTAAATAAATAAATGAATACAAGTACTAGATCTCATGCATGTGTGACTCTATAATTAGTAACGTTAGGAGATATCTAATTTTATATTCCTAAAAGTTTACGTAGTGATTGACTGACTCTTTGCGAGACTGAACGGTAGGTTGCGTATAATACAGCACGGCGCTGCCAGTAACAGTGACACAACGTGTAGCAAAGAAGTTTATACTGTTGACGAAGCAGTCGCGTTGTCGTCATCTGTTCCCTTCTGCTCGACTAAGTCTCCCCTAAAATATTTTAGCTTCTTCGAGAATTTCGCAGTCATGAAACAATGAACACTGTGCTTTATATCGCTCACACTTAATCAAGAAAAAAACTGCGGAAGCGTAGCTGATCACTCCGTCACAGAAATGGCCGGCTGAGCCGCCCGGCCTCGGGTGCCAGTGCGCCCGATATTTACATCATGTCAATTTTAGTTTATCTCTTCCCGAGAATTTGGCTAGACATGTCTTTACGGCCACATAGTTTTAAAAGTGCCAATGTTCATGTGAGGTTTTATAACGCCGAACTGAAGATTTTGCGGCGAGAATACTACCTTTGGTGTTTATGCTAACATGACCCTCAGCCTGTTCCACTTCCAGCTGGTGATAGGAAAGATGTGTGTTGTGAACGGTGGACAATTTCAACTAGATCTCTACTACATTTATATACAAGCGTCATGGTGTAATTCAAATTTTTATATACAGATTTTGAACGAGGCAATTTGTGTTGAGAAGTAATAATAAGGTGGGATGGCAACTCCAGACTTATATTTACATTTTGTTAGCTTGCAGTTGTGTGTACGGTAGTGCACTGGTGTGTTTGACTGTGGTCACGGTGGGCTTGTCACGGACGCGACGGTCAACAAGAGTTCCGCTCTTGTTCTCGTTTTAGGTTAAGGTTCCGACTGTTCAAATTTGCAGGCCTGTAAATTCTGAACAGCTTTGTCATATCTTCTATGACGATGACATTCTCAGTTGCACTGCTTTCACTCATGAAATTATCACTATCTCCATAGTCGATGCACGAAGTCACCATCACCCATTCTATTAGTGACGTCACAGCTACTTACGCCAAAACGGGGCGAGCTCGGCAATTTCAGGAAAATGTCGCCATGATGGAAATCGAAAAGTGCAACTTTTCCCGTGTTTTCGTCGAGATAACATAATACAACCGTGTAAAAACCGCTCAAATAAGCTTCAGTTTGTGTGTAAATGTTTGTTTTATTAATACAAATTTCATTGACAACCAGAACTATAGTATACGCCCCAAGTCAAACGAAAAAGTCTCAAATGTGGCGGGACTCACACTTTAAGTATCTGGGCGGTGATTACCTTGTTTTCAGCCGCAAATGAGCCACAAAAAGCCAACCGCACTGAAAGTACTCGCGACAGACAAGGTTGAAGGTGCACATAATATTTCCGATTTGTACCTGTCAGTGAGATTCAAAAGCCATGATCGTGTCTGGTGGCACCGATGCGGTGCGGGTTTCAGATACAATGTAATATATAGGGAAAGTAAATCTTTCGCTTAGGTTGTTCAAGGACATTCGGTTCTGTTTAGGCAAGCCAGGAATGAAAATATACGAGCAGACGATGGAAATACCGTAAAATGTTTTATACAACAACAAAATCAAAAATCCGTTACGACATTACAGCTTACAGTGTACTCACTTCATGTTTTGCCTTATCTGCTTACTTATATGGTAAATTCAGGATATTTAACGTCTGGGGACGTGTATAATTCTTTGAGATAAGATGAACGGTACGGGTATATCAACTGAGCATTATATCCATAGATGTCGCAGAACTGCTGGCTCCATGCTCTCAGCTGTTCTTACTCGATCGAGTTTGAAATCGAACCCTGGCATGGCGTGGCACGAGTATTTTGACCCGATTTTGGCGGCCGCATAACTTTCACGCAAGGATGAGGTTATGTATCAAAACACGAAATCAAACCCATTTTACAAACTCCCGCCCATGTTTAACATCAACCGTCATTTTAAACTAAAAATAAAGCTTTTTCAAGTTGTTGAAACATAAGTACATCTTCTTTCACCGCTTTATCTTACTCGACAATGAAAAATGATCTTGTGGAGGGCAAACGTTGCCTGCTTGCGACGTCTATTGGTTCTTGTATGTTCATAAGAGAATTATGCTAATCAGTTCCTGTTCGACATTGATAGATTCATTCCAACACTAATTCGGGTAAAACTGATAACCATTGGTCAAGAAAATAATAAATATATATTAATACCCATTTTGACGAGTCCATTCAAAATTTGCAATTTGCAAAAGTAATTAGTAAAGATTAAAGCATGGTATTATCTTATCGAATATTTCTTCGAAGATATATGACCAATATAACAACATGCATGGAATAATTATGTTAATATGTGTGTATTTTCTCTTTCACTAGCACCAATCTAAATTTGAATTTTGCCTGAACAAACAAAAAGATTTTTTTTTTGATTAGGAATTGTTTGAACCTGACCAAATGTCCTTCAAGTAATCGGCCTATCGATACGAATTAAAACTGGCCCCTCTTTTGTTTGTTTGTCAGTTTAATGTGAATCTTGGTATTTATGCAATAGCAAAATAATATAATATAGTCCACAGAGTTTAATTTATCCGGATATTTAACTGACAGGAAAGCTTGCAAATAAGAAAAAAACATAATCAAATTAAAGCTGCAAGCAGCGTGGGCGGGGACCAAGCGGTTAACATGGTTGAAAGTTCTTGCACTGATGATATTTTGTGCAAAATTCGAGCTTGGAAAAGTAGGATTTTGAACAACCTCTCATAATTATTGTACGTTTCACTTGGAATTGCATGTTTTACGGAAAATCCAATATGGCGGCCAAAGTACTTCACCGATCAAATTGCTTATTAGGACCTTTAAATGCTCAAAGTATGAAGGGTATGAGTAAAATGTCATTTTATTCGGTATGTTGGCTCTGGAGGAGAGAATTTTTAAAGATTAAATTGCGATTTTCGCAGAATCCAATATGGCGGCCAAATCACGTGACCGATCAAAATGGCCTTTACAAACTTGTAAGTCATTAATCTAAGGAAAATATGTAAAATTTCAGCCTAATCGGTGCTTTTGGTTTTCAAGAAGAAGATTGTTAAGTATTTTTTCGAAATCCATGTGTAAAATTCCAGCCTAATCAGTGTTTTGGTTGTGGAGATGTAGATTTTTGAAGATTAAATTGCGATTTTTGCAAAATCCAAGATGGCGGCCAAATAACGTAAACCGATCAAATTGTTTTTCGCAAAATTGAAAGAAATCACTTGAAGGATGACACGAGTAAAATCTCAGATCAATCGGTTATCTATTACTGGAGAAGAAGATTTTTAAGGATTAAATTGGTATTTTTTGCAGAATCCAAGATGGCGGCCAAATATCGTAACCGATTCAAATGTCTTTTGCAAACTTGAAAGAGATCACTGTACGGATGACATGAGTAAAATTTCAGCTCAAACGGTGTTTTGGTTCTTGAGAAGAAGGATTTTAAAGATTAAAAGGGTATTTTTCGAAAATCCAATATGGTGGCCAAAGTCACACGACCGCACGAAATTTTATTACAAATCTTAAGACCTTCGGTTATGCCTGCTATATAAAACAATTCGAATTGACCAGACCCCTAGATCATCAGGAGAAGCCGTTTTTAGGTTTTTTGAAAATCCAATTTGGCCTCCCAGTCACGTGACCAATCGAAATTTGTATACCCAGGTACACGAGATTTGATAGAGGAACTTTTAGCCCTGCAAGTTTTTAGAAGTTTGAGGTAAGCGATGATTGAGTTGTAAGTCGACAAAAAAGAGCGAGAGAAGAAGAAGAAGAAGATAAAAGCTGCAAGCAGCGTTGCCGGGGCCCAAGCGGTTAACTTGGTTGAAAAATCTTGCACTAATGATATTATGTGCAAAATTCGAGCTTGAAAAAGTAGGATTTTGAACATCATCTAATATTTACTGTACGTTTTCACTTGGAATTTAATATTTTACGGAAAATCCAATATGGCGGCCAAACCACATAACTGATCAAAACGCCTTTCAAAAACTTGAAACACATCACAAAAATCTCGTGACCGATCCCAATGCCTTTTGCAAACTTGAAAGAGACCACTGTAGGGATGACATGAGTAAAATTTCAGCTAAATCGGTTTGTTGGTTCTGGAGAATAAGATTTGTAAAATTAAATTGTTTTTTTTTCGATCATCAATATGGCCGCCAGGTCACGTGACTATATGAAATTTCTATACCCAGGTGCACAAGATCTCATAGGTACCTATTAGACCTGCAAGTTTTCGAAGTTTGCGTAAAGCTATGTTTGAGTTGTAGGTCAACAAAAAAAGAGCGGAAGAATGAGAAGAAGAAGATTAAAGCTGCAAGCAGCCGTGGCGGGGCCTAGTTTATCAGCTGTAGATTTACAAACAAGTCCTGGTGTTTTCATGTTGCAGGTTCTAAAATTTGCTTCATTGGGTCAAAGATGAATAAAATTATAGTTCAATCGGTGTGTTGGTTCTGGAGAAGAAAATTTTTAAAGATTAAATCACGATTTTCGCAAAATCCAATATGGCGGCCAAACCATGACACCGATCAAAACGCCTTTCGCAAACTTGAAAGAGATCACACTTAACATGTTATGTGTACAATTTCAGTGGAATCGGTGTTTTGGTTCTGGAGAAGAATATTTTTAAAGATTAAATCACAATTTTTCGCAAAATGCAGAATGGTGGCCCAGGTCAGGTGACCGCTAAGAATTTTATTAGTCAAGTTTAAAGGACAAAGTGCAAGCATGCCATACACCAAATCTGGAGATGATTTTCCCTGTGGTTTTGGAGTAGTCGTGATTTAGGGTTTTTCATTAAATCCAATATGGCCACCAGGTCACGCGACTATTTACAAATTTCAATGGTTAGGTGCACACCTTCTCATTGCCCTGATCAATGTGCTATATTTGATAAGCGTACATGCAGCTGCTTTCCAGATCTAGGCTGTCAAAAAATTGATGGAAGAAGAATAAGAAACCAAAAGGGGCCCTGCCGATATGCTTGGCCCCTAATTAAAGCTGCAAGCAGCATTGGCGGGGCCCAAGCTGTTGCCATGTTTGACAGTAATTGCATAGATGACCTTGGCCACAGTTGCGAAATGGATGTCAAGGATCAACCTTGAAACCTAACATTTTTTCAAAAAAAAAGTTATCCCAGTGTTTCAAAGATCAGACCTCTAGCTCTATTGGCCTACCAAGAATTACATAGTATGCACATAAATAATATGGTATTGATGTTCTATCATAAATATGCTACAAAATATGAAGGATGGAGCACTTGTGGTTACTGAGTTATGAAGATAAATGTCTATTAGAGGTTGAAGGTCATGGATGTCATGTGAGATGTTGCTAAAATATTGTTTCCCATAGTTATAAACATATACCAAAATCCGGACTTGACCTCTATTTCCTACCCAGATATGCACATAATTAATGAGGAATCACATGCAGCGTCAATATGCCATCCATCATACCAAATATTAAGGATGTAGCATTTGTGTTTACTGAGTTATGGGGATATACGCATATATAAGGTCTAAGGTCAGTAAGGTCACATGACGTTTTTGTCAGACAATTTGTAGTGCTGAGTAACCCCTATATACCAAAAATCAGACCTCTGGCTCTATTGGTAGGCTCAGAATTAGATATGCACATAATTAATGAGGTAAAGAATGTCACATCATAAGGTCTCCCATCATACAACACATTAAGGGTGTAGCGCTTTTGGCTACTGAGTTATGGACATATATGTATCGATAAGGTCAAAGGGTCATTGACGTCACATAACAATTTGTCAAAAAAAATTTACTGACGATTTATCCCTATATACCAAAAATCAGATCTCCAACTCCATTGGCAAGCTCAGGATAAGATATGTGCATAATTAATGAGGTGAGGAAGTTGTTGATAATGTGACATTATGTCTAACAAATGTGTTCGCTTACTTATCCATATATACCAAAAATCAGACAAGAGTAACACAAGACACGTAGATTACGGGTACGTCTCGCCATGGCTAAAACAACAATTTACATGAAACAGCCAAACAGGATATACACTTATATTATACACGATATCATACATAAAACGCAAACAACCCAAATATGAACGATGTGCGGAGTTGCTTTCCCTTTACTACTTACAAAGAAACTCATGCCATCCGGCAGCAACATTCAATGGTCTGATCAAAGGTGAAACATTACGATACATCAGAACATGCAACAACGAACCGATTTTACACAGAAAGTCACACATTTAGTGAAAAATTACAGGACCGACAATACAAGAAAAATGAAATAGAACGCATTATCAGAGAGACAAATCATAAAAAAAGAAAACAACTGCTTGAACAACAAAAAGACAAAATAACGCCACCAATAATACAATAGTCTTCATAACAACATACAGCCCGTACATAGAAACAACAAAAATCAAGCAAGCCCTGACAGAAAACTGGCATGAACTTGAAAAAGACGAAACACTAAAAAAAATGTTCCAAAACAAACCAATAATCGCATACAGAAGGAACAGAAATATAGGCGACACACTTATAAGCGCCAGACTTCACAAAAACTACAATAGCTCAAACTCAGGTTCACAAGAACCTATACAAACACAACGAGATCAAACAGTAGATATTTTAGCTTCCTTATATGAACAACAAACTCAATAAAAACAATTAACCATTCAACACGTCTCACCGAACAAAACTGAATTTTAAGCGACTGATGAAGAAAACTCTGTTTTCGAAACGTAGCGCCAAAGGATCGTAGTGTCACAGTAATCTCTCCGCCCCAACCCGGAGTAACACAAGACACGTAGATTACGGGTACGTCTCGCCATGGCTAAAACAACAATTTACATGAAACAGCCAAACAGGATATACACTTATATTATACACGATATCATACATAAAACGCAAACAACCCAAATATGAACGATGTGTGGAGTTGCTTTCCCTTTACTACCTATGGCTAAAACAACAATTTACATGAAACAGCCAAACAGGATATACACTTATACACGATATCATACATAAAACGCAAACAACCCAAATATGAACGATGTGTGGAGTTGCTTTCCCTTTACTACAGCAGACAACACTGGAGCACTTTGCACTATGGCTTTAAGTGTATCAAATGCCTGTTGGAAATGCTCTGACCAAACAAACTTTACTTTCTTTTTAAGTAAGTTAGTCAAAGGCTCAGTAATTGTGGAGAAATTTGGACAGAATTTTCTGTAGTAACCAGCCATATCGAGAAAGCGCATCAGTTGTCGTTTGCAGTTTTGTATGGAAAACTTGAAATGGCACTGATTTAGGCATTAACAGGTTTTACCTCACCCTTTCCTACAGTATGTCCGAGGTAAGTCACCCTCACCAAACTAAACTCAGATTGGGCAAGGTTGACAGTCAACATTGCTTTGCTCAGTCTCTCAAAGAACTTCCACATGAGCTTGATGTGTTCCTCCAAGGTGTCACTATACAAGACGACGTCGTCAACGTAAGCTGCACAACCGTCTAGCCCGGATATGACGTCGTTGATCATCCGTTGGAACATTGCTGGAGAGTTCTTCATTCCGAATGGCATCACCTTGTACTGGAACAATCCGTCTGGTGTAACAAAGGCGGATATTTCATGAGCACGATCCGTCAGAGGGACTTGCCAAAATCCCTTCAGTAGGTCAAATTTCATCACATACTTGGCTTTTCCAACTCGGTCGATGCAGTCATCAATCATCGGGATTGGGAAAGTGTCTGTCTTTGTTAAAGTGTTGACCTTCCTAAAGTCCGTGCACATACGATAACTGTGATCTGATTTGGGAACAAGTATGCACAGCGAACTCCAGTTACTTTTACTGGGTTCAATAAAGTCATTGTCCAGCAGGTATCACTATGTTCATAATGGTTTGAACTGACTGCACTGACAGGCTTTGTTTTAGTAGGATTATCCCTATCCAAATATGGCTTAAGCATATTTATGTGACATAGCTGTTTTTGTTTTCGCCTGTCAGGTGTTGTTATGATGTAATTTAAATCACTCAATTTCTTATCAATTAGGTATGGCCCAAAGTAACGAGCATGGAGTGGTTTGCCAGGAATTGGAAGTAGAACAAGAACTTTTAGACTTGGTTAAAACTTCCGTTTTGAGGTGTTTTTATCGTATTTGGTTTTCATTGACTGCTGAGATGACTCAAGAATTTCTCTTTAACGAGCTTAAGTGGGCCACGGACTGTATGTCCAAATACAAGCTCAAATGGGCTAAAACCAAGAGATTCTTTAATTGACTCTCTAACAGCAAAGAACCGAAAATGAATTCCTTCATCCCACTGCTTCTCTGTGTTAAACAGTAGGTCCTAATCATGTTTTTTATGAAATCGCTCAAGAGCACCCTGACTTTCTGGATGATAGGCGGATGACCTATACTGTTTAATGCCTAGCTGATCTATTACTTGTTGAAAAATACCAGACATAAAGTTTGAGCCTTGATCGGACTGGACACATTTGGGGAGGCCAAATAAAGTGAAAAACTGGCTAAAGCTCTCACTATAGTCTTTGTCTTTATGTTTCTCAGTGGTATGGCTTCTTGATGTACACATAATTGTCAGCATGTACTCATTTCCTGATCTTGATTTTGGTAGGGGCCCAACACAGTCTATTAGAATCCTATTAAATGGTTCTTGAAATGCAGATATTGGCTGTAAAGGGACCTTTGGAATGGTCTGATTTGGCTTTCATACCATTTGACATGTGTGACAAGTTTTACAGAAATGTGCTACATCCTGCCTGAGATTAGGCCAATAAAAGTGACTGAGAATTTTATGATATGTTTTCCTGACTCCTACATGACCAGCCCAGGGGGTTTCATGGGCTAGGCGCAATATTTCAGCATGGTAGGGCTTCGAACCACAATTTGATGTTTTATAGCCCTATCGTCATCAACCAAAATGTCTGGATGTCTCCATTTACGCATGAGAATACCAGATTTTGCATTATAGGAAGCAGAGCTATCTGAAATTTTACCTTCACCATCTACCCTGTCAAACAAAGACAAAATATCTGGGTCTTTGTGTTGTTCTGCAATGAGATGTGATCTAGAAAATGTCTGACTTTGGTCAGCAGAAGTTTTACTGGAAGTTTCAAATCCAAGAGGTATAACGTAATGCTCCGTGTCAAACACCTGACTGAGAAAGGTGTCATTTAAGTCAACATCTGTGACATTATTTTGAGAGTATTTTTATTCTCAGAAGTTTTCTTGACATGGCTCGAGTAATGGCACATGAAGGGAAAAGACTGGGAATTTTTTCTTCTATTGGCTCTGGATTATGATCTAAACTAGGATTATCAGTCTCAAGTGGATTAGTAATGACCTTTTCCCCGGCAAGGTCGTTTCCAAGAAGAAGGTGAATCCCTTCAAAAGGCAAAAAAAAGCCTAATACCTAAAGTCACGGGTCCTGAAACAAAGTCCGAAGACAAATTGACATTATGGAGAGGAACAGGAATGTAGTCATTGCAATCTACCTACTTAATAAGAACTTTAGAACCTGAAAATGACTTTTCAGAAAACGGCAGGGTATCTGCCAACAAAAGAGCTGGGAAGCCCCGGTATCTCTTATAATGTTGACAGGGTAGCTGAAGAGAAATCACTAGAAAATGATATAAAACCATAATGAATAAATGGTTCGAAAATACCCATAATTGACCTCATTAATTGGGGATGAGAGGGGTTTAACCTCAGAAAATGTGTTGCACACATTATTAGACTCTAATTGAGTTGATGAAGAAATAAAGCCGGTGGGCTTAGATCCACTTTGACCACTTTGACTTTGGCCATCTTTCTTACAATAATTAAAGAAAGTGTGCCAAAAAGTTTGTCAGAAGGAGATTGAGACTTGGGATCTGGTGATGTGGGAGTGTTACTTGAACTCTGTGAACTGTTGTCACTGTTGTCATTTGATTTCCTACTGTCCTTTGAAAAATTCTTGGATGAAAAGGAGGAGTTTAATTTACCTGCATTGTTTCTGTATGAAAAGGACTGGGATGGTTTGCTGAGAAATGAAGATTTGTGGGTCAATGAAGAATCATCGGCCAAATGTGCAGCAACCTCCAATGTATCTGCCTTTTGTTCATTGATAAACGTATTGATGTCACTTTGGATGCACCTCTTAAATTACTCAATCAAAACAAGCTGTCGTAGTTTTTCATAATTCTGACTGACCTTTTCAGAAGAGCACCAACGATCAAACATTTGTTCTTTTGTCCGAGCAAATTCAACATAAGTTTGATCCTTCACCTTCTCACAATCCCTAAATTTCTGACGGTAAGCTTCAGGCACCAACTCATAGCCCTTGACAATTAATTCCTTCACAGAATCATAATTTGAAGCCTGCTCTTCTGACAACTGAATGTAATTTCTCTGGCTTTACCCAACAAAGCCCTCTGCAAAAGCATAGACAAGGACTCCTTTGGCCAATTCAGACTCTGAGCAGATTTCTCAAAATGAAGGAAATATTTATCAACATCCTTTTCTTGGAAGGGGGAACTAACCTGAAATGGTTAGTGATGTCAAACTTGTCTGAAGTGAAGGATTTTCCTGACTGTCCAAGCTCTAAACGTTTTATTTCTACCTCTAATCGCTGTTCTTCTAGTCGCAATTCTTTTTCTCTCTGTCTTTCTTCCATTTCTAATCTTTCCTGCCTTTCCCTTTCTTCCATTTGTAATTTTTCCTGCCTTTCCCTTTCTTCCATTTGTATTTTTCCTTTTCTAATTCCAATTTCTTAAGCTCCAAATCTGCCTGTATTTCTTATTCTAATTTTTTAGTTCGAAGGAAGACTCAGGCTCATAATCTATCAAGGCAGACTCCTCAAAATGGCCAGACTTAACTAAATGTTTTGCAATCTTGAACTGTATTTCTCGCCTGCCCATAGATCTTTTGACATCTACTTTAATGAAAATTGCCAGTGCTATGAGGTTGTCTTTTCTGAGGGAATTAAATGTGTCCTGATCAAGGTCATCCATAAAGACGTCTGGCTTGATTTCCGCCATGATTGAATTTCGCTGAATTCACAGTATACAGTAGTTTTGAAAAGGCTTTCGAAATATTGTCAAACAGCTCAAAATATCGTCTCCCAGACGAGCTGCAGTGTCTACACAATTAACATATTTGACGTCATATTAATTTGCTCTGCCCAACCAAGTCATAGGCCAATCATGAGAGGGTCATTTTCAGTGATTGACATTGGAAGGGACGCTGGTGACGTCATGGTCTCAGTTGGTGACCATTGACATTCAAATGAGCAGTTTTTACACCTCCAGCTCGAAATACTGCTCTCGAGACTAGATGGTAGTGGGGACGGAGGTACGGAGGCAAGCAGACGGTAAAGCAATCTAGACTGAAATAAAAATGGCTGATGGGCGAATTGTTGTCGTTTGGCAACTGACGGCATCTTACAGCTTTTTGATTAAAAGGTTAATTATATTTATTGTATGTTCCCAAAATTAAACATTGTCCCATGGGGTTCGTTTGGCGCCATCTTTGCGGCCATCTTGGCCGTCATCTTGGATTTCAACAATGGGGAAGGGGTCACATTTTACAACTCGACGCATACAGAAACAAAAAAATACTGTAAACGTTCCATTTTTAGAAAGCCCAGATTATGGCCTTTTCACATTATGTGAAAAGCCTGAATCCATCAAGCATTGTTGTTGATTCTTCCGTGGATTCAATCAGAATCCAAGGGAATAACGAGATATCCATTGTGGGTACTCGGGGAATCCTAAGGTATCCAATTATGGATTATTCTATATACAGAACACTTTTGGAATCCACAGCAGAATCCATTACAGCATTTTAATGGATTCCATAAGACAGTCTCCTGAATAATCCGGTGCAGGATTTCAATGGATTCCCATGGTACCTTGCGTGAAATCGCATAAAATATCACTGCTCTGCTGTCATTCCTTTTAATTTTTTGAATTTCTCATAAATCGGTATTTACTTGAAACATTAACCTGTACCTTTTGCTCATTTTATACTGTTTCATCATTTTATTTTCATAATTGTATACCAAAATAACCTTGTATTCTGCTTCTAAACATGGCCTCTGTATCCTTTATGTTATTTTTGACAGATCCATTTCAAAAGGCCTTACTTCAGTGCAATTATCACCAATTACACTGGTAATGATGCATGTACATGTTTAGAAAATAGATATGGGCAGTTAGTTCTATATGGGGAAACAAACAGGACAAAGTTGATACACAATGTACAGCGCAGATATTTAATATCTTTTCTGCATTCTTCTATTTTGTGTTTACGGAATTATGTGCAGGCATATTGCCATAGGATGATATGCACAATATCTACCATTCTTGATTAAAATGCATTACCGGTATTCTCATGATATACTAAAAAATAATGTCTTTTTATTCACTGAACAATACTGTTCCAATGAAATATTTAAAATGTGTTGAACAAAAGCTGTAGTTTCTAAAAAAAATCACAAACAATAATATAACCAGACTTTTAAAACCAATATTTCAAGTAATTCATTGAACGTCTGTACAATTGTAGCAGCGATTTAAAAAAAGACTTGGCAAAACACAATGGTAAAAATTTGCCAAAATTCAATTATGCAAACTTCACCACAATTCAAAACAGTCTTACTTAGCTGTACCCTAAAAACCTCCACACCAACTTTCAAATCAATTGGAGTTGTGGTCTCAGAGAAGATTTCTTGACCAAGAATAGAGAAAATTGCGAAAAAATACAATTATACAAATAATCCTGTTTATGACTCGGTCGGTGTAATAACATGAGTACAGCCTGCATCTAGGCAATAAAATTCAAAAGTTTAGTGGTCTTTGTTCAAAACTAAAATGCATCATTGAGCTTTTAGCAGAATCAAGAAAATGCAAAAACATATGCTTATACATTAAACATTGTCCTGTAATGAGTTGTCAGCGCTGTTGATATTTTTAATTTGTCTGTATAACGGCTTATGGCCCACCATCCTCATCCTCAGGCTCTTGTCTGATTGAGGCCGCGCCCTCTATGCAAGGTAGCCTCAATATGCATTTCCTTTGATGCAAGTGTTTTTCCATACTGTACGCAGTTTCACTTCTTTCTCTTTCCTATGGCAAGTGTCTCCGAATAAAGGCACCACTCTTGCAACTTCTGTCATGCTCGCTGTCCTCAGAAGAAACACACACAACTATCAAATGTATTCAGCTTCATGCTAGTCCTTGGATAGCCCCGTTTATGTCCTTCAATTTCTGTAAATAACGATACACAGAATAAATCATCAGAATTGTACATTATCCATTTAGTTTGTTTTTGTTTAAATCTGTGTATTTATAGACCTTTGATAATTCATTTGAAAGTTCTTCATTAGACTAGAATGGTTAAAAGTTGATTTGTATGCAAGAAAATTGATTTCTGAATCTCACTGAAATGTTTATTCACTATACATTGGAGTCTATGAGAAAACTATGAATAATTGTTTTACAATTATTAACAAACAAATTCTGTGCTTTCTGAGGTGTTTGAAAATTGATACAAATTTACTTGATTCAAATAGGGTGTTTGAAGGTTCAGATGTGGACAACAGTAATAATATTGGAATTTCAACTAAACTTATTTCACTTTTCATGACACTAGTGGTCAACAGGTCACTGTTAAATACTTTCCCTGACAAAACTTGCTATACAGTGTATCTCTAATATGTTAGTAGTAGAAATTGTTCATTGCCCTCAGTGAGCTCGATTTACAATAAGACAAGCCTCAGAGTTGCCAAGGCAAAATGTTTATGTGACAGATAATTATACTTTTGTTCAGATTTACAGTTTAATGACTACCGAGAGTGAAATAATGCAGCGAATCATTTTATCTCCCAAAATATTTTTTGAACACTTAAACTACTTTTTTTAACAGTACAAATACTTAAGAAAATTAAGTGACTCCAATGGTGTTGGAAAAATACATGACCCCCTTTGCATTTTTCAAATTTAAAGTGAACCCCAACCCGTTCAAATTGTGCTGGCTGTAATAACTGAATGCTCCATTGATAATAAACTGGTCATCTATGTACTGTGGCACATCAAACTGACAAGTTTATGCCATAATATACAAATATGAAGATGAAAAAGTTTTTTCACTGATTCATTGCCTATTTTACTGACTAAATATTCCTGTTTTTTGTTAGGAGAGACTAACATCAATGTATCTCAAAGACACATGGTGTATGGTCGTGCTCCCACTATTAATTTTGCAAAACATATCATCAATTAATGCTTCAGCAAATGGACCAAGTCTTTGTTCATTGGTCGAGAACTAATACAGTAAGACATATACGTTAGAATATTAAATCTGTCAAATTAGGATGGAATATTGAGGTAGAAATATGTTTGTATCATGCAGCTTTGACCTACAGTGCCTTGTAACATTTACATATATTGAACTAAAAAGAGGGCATGTCACGCTGGGGAATCACCAAATCAAGACTGAACTGACTACGTATGGGTGCCAGTATGGATTAAAGGCAGGGGGACTCGGAGCCTATACATACCCTCTATCTCCCTGGGCATTCATAATCCATCATGAGTGGCACATGGTAACAGCATCAACGAATGCTCCTTAAAATCTGGAGATTTCAACAACCAAAGTGTAAATTAAAGCACTGTTCCAACATATTACTTTTGTGAATACTTGTAGCATCACCTTGTTGGTGAAATTCTCTCATTATTTCCATTTTAAGTTGATTTTTGATGCCAAAACTGCTGCGATGCTGTGGACGTGTTCGAAGCACCAAAGAACAATAGGGAAAGCTTTCAAACAGCTGCAATCACGAGGGGATGCACGATCATACATTTGTTGTGTCAATCAGATCGATACGATGTCAACAATGAAAAAACATTCGTACCACTGAGCCTTTTGTACCGTCCAGAAATTTCAAAGTTACATTTTTTAGCCTGACATATAATACAGCGACCTTGCACACTAATGATCATTCCACTGCTTCTGTTGGGTTTTGTTATTTTTTTTTTAATTCGCTTCGTGGCCCTAGTAGATTTTTTTTCAATATGATACACAGTTTGAATTTTTCTCAAGGTAAATTTAGTATATTCTCTCGGCCAATTTGATAGAGTAGACGTCGAGCCAGGCACTGTTGACTGAGATCGGGCTTGGGCCCATTTAGTCCTGAAACCTGAAGAGTTCATTATGATCATCATTCAGCATTTGGGTGATTTTTGTTTGGTCAAAGTAATCAGTAACAATGTACGCGAGATTCCTTATGTTGTTTTTGTCACCATCATAGACGTATACGAACGGTTTTCGATTAAAAACGGTAAAAATATCCGGTGTTCGTAAATGCATGCACAGATTATTCAGTGACTGTTAACACAGCAGTCGTCGATATGACAAGGATTTGCCACCACATAACAACTATAAACACCGCGTCAAAAGTCCATAAAAGAAATTCGTGCTGAATCGAGTAAGATAACAATTGACTTGCAGTAGGAAAGGTCAGTCCACCACCCGTAAAAGTTGTTGATCTGAAGAAGCTTCACTGTGCACCAAATACATGAGTTGCTGTTATAGTTGTACACGTAGTTCCATGGGCTTTCCATCGTCCTGTGTTACGAGCTATGTTCAAAGTGCGTCAAGGTACGAATATTTTCATGTTGAAGTACCGGGTACATTGATTTTGTTCAAAACCACTGCCTGTTTGTTCCTTGTGTTTTTTTGTGTGTGTGCCTAACGTTGACTGGCTCTATGTGCGTACAAACATAGCAGTCGAGATTAAGATTTCCTGGACAAATAGATACACTCATAGTTATTCCGCCTCTGATGCAAAGATACACACTGTTTGACATGTGCCACTCCTAGGCCCTGGGATCAAATTCCATACCTTTAAGAGTTAATCTGTTGGTGCTTGATATAGAAGTCATCGCTGATGACATTGTCCCCACTGGATTATAGTTTAAGTTAAGTTTAAGTTCATAGGAAAATAGTTTCATACTATTTTAGTAAAAGATAAAATTATGGTTTTTGAACATGTCATGAAATCTGGAACATGTTATCAGAACAGAAGCTTGTTTCATCTTTCATTACACAATTTGCAACAAACTATCCAACGACAGTTTGTCTTTCGATATTGTTTAGGTGTTTTGTTTCCCGTACAAAGTTCATAAAGTACACTTCAAGAATTCCTTAAATAATATTTTGGCAAGTGTTGGGAGACAGTGTTAAAAAAAAGCATTTCTTAGGTTTGACTTTGCAATTATTGTATGTAATGTACATTTGTGTTTGGAACACATGTAAGAGCCCCCTTTAGTTGTTATAACACTCTGCTTCTCTATAAAAATTGCAGGGTTTACACATTTCATTGTGATTTCAAAATTTGACATGGGATAAGCTGCATCACTATCAATTAATATGTATCTCAAAATGAGATTTAAAGGCAGATTTTTTTTGCTTATGGCTGTGAGGTGCTCTGCAAATATAATCAAACATCAAAGGTCAACTAAGTAAAATTGTCTTACTTTGTGTTTTTTAATGGTTGTGCTTAACCATGTTCATGTACCATAATTCGCCAACACTGGTGCTTTGGTTAGCATGTCCTTCAAAGTTCACAACTTTAAACAAAAAACTTATCAGTGCAGACTTTGTACATACATATATGAAGTACATACCTCTCATATTATTTTCAGTTGTTGGCATGCCTTTTCGTGTGACTCTGTCATTCCTTGGGGCACTACACTTTTCCTATTTGTTCAACGCCTAATAAATATCTCCACGGGACCTGCAACTTGCAAAGAAATAAATAAAAGAGTGAAAAAATAAATTATCTTAAACACAGATGATGAACCATCATATTTCATGTGACAATAATGACGATGAATCACCATATCAATCTGACAGTCCATCAAGAGAGATTTGAATGAGAAATATATCAAGCATTTACAGGCCTGAGAAGGGTCAACATCATTGGATTCACACGGCACTATGCATTCCTGCAGTATCTCAGAGCTGGTAGACTGTCAGACCATTGATGAAAATTGACTCTTTTTACATCCATGGTCATATCAATATCCAGAATGTGCATGTTGAAAGTAACACCACATTTCATTTTCAGCAGAAACAGAAATAATTTCGAAAGTTAAAAATGAAACTATGCAAATAAAATGACATATCATGTTTAGGTAAGATTAAAATTAATCTCATGTGAACTTAACCCCCCCCCCCCCCCCCCACTAGCTGTATTTTCTAGCATTGTTTTTATGATTTTAACGTCAAGCCAAAATAAATTTGTGAGAATGTTCTAATTTTGGTGATGTATACACTTATTATTAACTACACACTGGGACTGTACATGCAATTTTGGACAAAATAAAGATTGCACTGTTTTTTAAATATTTGCCAAAACATAAAATCCCATCACAGTGCATACAAGCAAAAACCCTAGATACTGTGCATATCTGCACCAAAATCTTCACACAACTGCATAAAGCAGTCCAATGTACAATGCACAGAGCGCATTGTGCAATTCATGCGATAAAATGTTGAATGGCCCTTACTTCACCATTTGATAAGCCACTGAAGGCGCAACATTCTCTTAATTGTTTGGTCACACAGAGTTAATGCTAATGCATGTAGTTCATGCATTCCCACAGTGAAGTTGGGCTCACCTCAGTCAACGTGTCAAATATGTGTAGCTAACAGAGGTGGAGGTCTGAAGTTTAATGGAAAGAGATGATTATGTTAATTAAGATTTCTGCCAAAACATCAAGTAACCAGGATGACCTCTGACCTCAATTTAATTTATTTGCCAGTATATGTGCAATAGCCTTCACTTTTGATGGGGTGAGGCGTCACATTATGAATTAGTTAGATCTGTCAAATAAAATGTTATTGATGTTGACTATAGCACGTACAGGGACAGCATAACGATGGGGAGAGTCACTTTTCTCAGCATCGTTTTGAAAAATTCGCCCTCCCTCCCTATAATTTTTTTATTTCCAGTCCCTTACCGGCCCGCACAGGTTGAACTCGTGAACACACATATCACAGGTCACCACTTAATGCACATACAAGGCCTCATTGAATGTGATTCAACAGTGAAGATGAATCGATAAAGTGAATTAGAGTGAAAATGCATCTAATTCTACTAGCTTTAAATGATAATCATGCAACCTGAACTTTGGCACACGGCACGTGAATTAGGCGTATCCGTGGTCGTACAGGTAACTCTCTTGTGATGCAGTGTATGAGTAATTGTCTATGTTTGCAAAGTGGGGGCACTCTCTGAAAAATCCTACCGGTGCGTTAAAGCGCAGTGGTCGTCGCGCCGCGCTTGCGTGGTTTTTTGTTGATAAACATAAATTTTTGTAAACATAAGTCTTCTCAACTTCAATAGGAGTGAGATGGGAGCAGTCCCCCACTTTGTTAAGGCCTTTGTAAGACTCAACATCATGCAATAGTAAAATATTAAGATCGGAAACGAACTTCAGTGGTGTATTATAAACTCGTGTAGAGCTACGAACATTGGGACACTATACTCAGCACATTATGTTGCTGAGTTCACTGTACTCAGACACAGTGAACAAAAAGCTTTGATCGCGCACGATCACGCTGGTTATACACAATGCTATGTACAGTACAGTGAAAATACATAACTAAAATGATCAACATTGCCCTATATATGTAGACCAGCAACAAGCACAATGCCTAACACAAAAATTACACTCAAGACCATGATCGGCTAGCCTGAGCAGGACACGGGAGATGTTGTTGGGAGACGGTCACCGCGTTGACGTACTGGATATAGAGAATCCGGTCCCACAATGTACCGGCCGCCCGCGACGACTTGGCCCACAACCAACTGTTGATCACCATGTCTTACTTCTCCTTGTATTACGTGGTAAGAAATAGTAAATGTCAGGAAACAATAGACAAAACGAGCGGGTTTTCGCGGCATTTGGCAGGAAAATTGCACGGCTACACCGTGCATAGACGTATCGAGAGATCCTGTGCCCCGGGCCTGTGCACGGTCATGGCAGTGATCCAACCGCTAGCTGGTGTAGGCCTACCGGTGCTGGGCAAACTTCGTTGTTGTACCTCCTGATTGCCGGGTAGGTCTGAATCCTCTTTCAAGTGAGATAACCCCCACATAACAAGAAGACCTATGAAAGGTCCTTCGCTTGACTTGATACCTGTACTCAGAATTCTCGTTTGCACCCCAAAACGGGTAAACTTTGTGTTGTAGTTGAGTTGGATTCTCCACGGCCGAGTGTAGCGCGCCATATACCCGGTTTGACATGGACGTTCATACAGACCACGGAACGGAACAGATGCAGAGATGCTTCTTGCTGCAGCGGGCATTGCTCTGCGAGCTGTAGATTTCTGTAGTTTGAGTTGTTGTCTTTGTACAACTTGTTGTACTCCTGTCGGGCCTCTTGAAATGAAAGCTCTCGTCCTTGCTAGCGATGTCGAAAACTAGAGCCCGGTCGTTGATAGTCTGTTGGCGTATACATGCGTACATGCGTACGTCTAGCTCTATGGCTCGAGCGATAACAGTAGCCGAGCCCCATTCAACTGATTCAAGAAAATCATGAGCAAATGTGATCTCAATCCAGCGTGCAATTATTGTTCAATATTCAGCAGATATTTAACTTAGATTAATTGACCTTTTATTGCGTGTTACATTTGGTTATTTGGTAATTGTGACAGATCAGCCGCCATTTTAACAAGCGGCAATATCGCAAACATTACAATCAACCCGTAACATGTGCGGCGTTCTTGGATTTGTTTACAACAGAGGGGGACCCCCTCAGGAGGATGCGCAGCGCGACGACCACTGCGCTTTAAGCTTTGATTATGATCGTTTGCACAGTAAAAATCACAGTCCTTAGAAATTTGTAGAGTTGTGCAAGTCCAACATATCAAAAATTTGTCACATAAGTTACATAATCAAATCAAACGCTTAGTTTTCCATTGCAATTGTTGGGCCTGTTGTGTACCTACAGTGGACAACTTTGCAGGAGGCTTGGTTGGTTACGGGGGCCCAATCTCGGTATTCTCCTTCTTTTCTTGACTTGGCCATTAGTTTTTAAATCCTAATATGATCTCTGTATGTTGATGATGGGCTGCGCTAAAATGACCCCCTTTGGACAGGAGTGCAGGCCCAAAATGCCCCTCTCTGATTTGACATCGTAGATTGAATACTGACAGAGGTGAATGTTTCAACTGTGACATTGTATGTTCTCTTTCCTTGGTAATATTACCAATTTTTGAAAATGGGCGATAATCAAAATGACTGTTAAAATTTGACTTTACTTGTCAACTGTTTCTAAAAAAAATATTTCTCGATGCAGTAAAAGCCAGAGGGTATAATTCAGAGAAAATCAGGACAAAATGGGGAGATACATGTATTTTGAGGTAAACAAATTTCAAGACTTACAGCTAGTGGGTCTTTAACCCTTTGAACCCGGCTCAGACATAAATGTCGGATGACGTCATAGAGTACCAAAGGGTTAAAAGGGTTTGCAAAAGGTTTTGCAAAGGGTTTGCATTATTTATAACCTTCTAAATTAATACTATTACTGTGACAAAGGAAATAAATTGACAACATAAATCAGTAAATGTAATGTCTCCTATGACTATAGAAAAAAAGGTCAAAAATATCAATGGGCTCTATTCTGTCCTTGAACCATTGTACATACATAAATTTGAGCTTGAGTAAGTGGACTTGTGGGATTTAATTAAAAAATCTACCAACATTTAACTGATTACAGTTTCAAAAGAAAATAAATGATAGCAAAACTTCATTATCTTATTATAAACCTTCATGCACAGCCATTTTGAGTAGAGGTTCAACAAACAATAGAGCGTATAAATCATGTGTTCCTTGGATTACTTTCCTTTGAGACTGAACAGAAATAACTGGGGGTAAGGCCTTTTTGGGGGTCCATTTTTTCAAAGCATGTTGAATTGTCATGCATGCCTTTGTCATGCAGGGTTATCATATTTGCGCAACTATTGAAACTATTTGAAAACAAGATGTGGCCAATACAGTGCTTGACCACAAAATATCAAATTTAATAAATTGAAATCTGATAGGCAAAATATTAACAGTTGTCCCCTATGCAACATGCATTATATGTACATTTATCCATGTTTGATAATTTATGTAATTTTAGTAGTTGGAAGTTGGACGTAAAATATATCTGTGTACAAACAATGTAATTTTTGGATTCCATCAAAAATGTTGATTCAATATACATTGTAGTCTACTATGAATCAATGATTTTTTTTCAATAAATCAATAGCTATATCTGTGTGTTTATAGTTTCTTAATCTTTGATATTAAAGCCAGTGTTCGAAATTTGTGGAAAATATCAACAAGTCACCTGGACCGGTAAATCAAAAAGTTGCCTGTCCTGCCAAAAACTTACCAGTCCTGATACTGCGATTACTTTATGTTGTTATGTAGAACATTTCCGCAACACTCATCATGACCTGAGTTCAATTAGTCTAGAACATTCTCAAGGTCACTGCCCTTAATAACCTCACAACCTTGAATTCAATTAGTCATGTTATGAATGTTCTGGAAAGTTAATTAGTTGTGTAAGAGAGATAATTTTAGAACGGCAATTAGCATGTCAATAAAAGTTCTAGATTGTTCTTATATGCCCTTATGTAAGCACATGTGTATAAAAGGGACGTGCACAGCTTCCAGTCAGACTTTTGGGATCGTGTCTCTTGTGTGTTACTAAACTCCAACAATAGTCATTCTCAAGACTTTTCGAGACCTTCACTGCCAACGCTGGATTTATACTGTGGACTTTGTGCAACTTCAAGCCTGCAAGCCAAAGGACTGTTCATTCATCCGACTGACTGTTACAATTCTGAGACTGGAGCTTTACCGTCCCAACTGAGATAAGTAGTCTGTACACTTTTAAAGCATGTACTCTCTCCCTGACTTAGCAATTAGATTTATTTTCGTAACAAATTTTGTTTAAACGTTAACTGCTGAGTTCACCCTTCTGTTCGTTTTCTCTGCACATAACAAATTGGGGCTTGTCCTGGGGACGAATATTTTGAGCCATTTGACAACATTTTGCCTGCCTTTTCAAAACCATATATACCGTGAGCTCAGCTAAATTTAATCATGGCGGAATTTAAACCAGAGGAAATGGATGACCTTGATCAGGACACATTTGATTTCCTCAGGAAAGACGACCTCATAACACTGGCCAATTTCCTTAAGTAGAAGTCAAAAGATCTATGCGCAAGAGGAAAAGACAGTACCGTATTGCCAAACATTTAGTTGATTTAGGCCAATTTGAGGAATCCACCCCGAAAGATTATGAGCCCGAGTCTACTGAACTCAGAAAATTAGAATTAGAAATGCAGACAAATTTAGAGATCAAGAAACTAGAATTACAAATGAGAGAGAAAGAATAAGAAACGAAAGAAAGATTAAAATGAAACGTTTAGAGCTCGGACAGTCAGGAAAATTCTCCCATTCCGACAGTTTTGACATCACTAAGCACTTCAAGTTAGTTCCCCCTTTCCAAGAAAAGGATGTTGATAAATATTTCCGTCATTTTGAGAAAATTGCTCAGAGTCTGAGTTGGCCTAAGGAGTCCTGGTCTATGCTTTTGCAGAGTGCTTTGTTGGGTAAATCCAGAGAAATTTACATTCAGTTGTCAGTAGAGCAGGCTGCAAATTATGATTCTGTGAAGGAATTTATTCTCAAGGGCTATGAGTTGGTGCCTGAAGCTTACCGTCAGAAATTTAGGGATTGTGAGAAGGTGAAGGATCAAACTTATGTTGAATTTGCTCGAACAAAGAACAATTGTTTGATCGTTGGTGTTCTTCTGAAAAGGTCAGTCAGAATTATAACAAATTACGACAGCTTGTTTTGATTGAGGAATTTAAAAGGTGCATCGGAGTGACATCAAGACGTTTATCAATGAACAAAAGGCAGATACATTGGAGGTTGCTGCACGTTTGGCCGATGATTATTCATTGACCCACAAATCGTTCATTTCTCAGTAAACCATCCCAGTCCTTTTCATACAGAAACAATGCAGGTAAATTTAACTCCTCCTTTTCATCCAAGAAATTTCAAAGGAGAGTAGGAAATCAAATGACAACGATTCACAGAGTTCAAGTAACACTCCCAAATCATCAGATCCAAAGTCTAAATCTCCTTCTGACAAACAGTTCGGTACACTTTCTTGTAATTATTGTAAGAAAGACGGCCATTTAATATCAGATTGTTTCAAATTGAAAGAAAACGTGAAGGTCAAAGTGGTCAAAGTGGATCTAAGCCTCACCGGCTTTATTTCTTCATCAACTCAATTAGAGTCTAATAATGTGTGCAACATATTTTCTGAGGTTAAACCCCTCTCATCCCCAATTAATGAGGTCAAGGTCAATTCTTCTCAAGATAGTATTATGGGTATTTTCGAACCATTTATTCATGATGGTTTTATATCACTTTCTGGTGATTTTTCTTTCGCTACCCCTGTCAAAATTTAAGAGATACCGGGGCTTCCCAGCCTCTTTTGTTGGCAGATACCCTGCCGTTTTCTGAAAAGTCATTTTCAGGTTCTAAAGTTCTTATTAAGGGGGTAGATTGCAATGACTTTATATTTGTTCCTCTCCATAATGTCTATTTGTCTTCGGACTTTGTTTCTGGACCCGTGACTTTAGGTATTAGGCCTTTTTTGCCTTTTGAAGAGATTCACTTTCTTCCTGGAAACGACCTTGCCTGGGACAAGGTCATTGCTAATCCACTTGTGACTGATAATCCTAGTTTAGATCAGTATCCAGAGCCAATAAAAGAGGAAAATCCCGACCTTTTTCCTTCATTTGCTATTACTCGAGCCATGTCAAAGAAAACTTCTGAGAATCAAATTACTCCAAAAAATAATGTCAGAGATGTTGATTTAAATGACACCTTTCTCACTCAGGTGTTTGACACGGATCATTCGGTTATCCCTCATTGATTTGAAACTTCCAGTAAAACTTCTGCTGACGGAAGTCAAACATTTTCTAGATCAAATCTCATTGCAGAACATCACAAAGACCCAGATATTTTGTCTTTGTTTGACAGGGTAGATGATGAAGTAAAACTTCAGATAGCTCTGTTTCCTATTATACAAAATCTGGTATTCTCATGCGTAAATGGAGACCTCCAGATGTTTTGGTTGATGACGATTGGGCTATAAAACATCAAATTGTGGTTCCAAAGCACTATCGTGCTGAAATATTGCGCTTGGCCAATGAACGCCCTAGGCTGGTCACTTAGGAGTCAGCAAAACTTCTTATAAAATTCTCAGTCACTTTTATTGGCCTAATCTCAGGCAGGATGTAGCACATTTCTGTAAAACTTGTCACACATGTCAAATGGTAGGAAAGCCAAATCAGACCATTCCAAAGGCCCCTTTACAGCCAATTCCTGCATTTCAAGAACCATTTAGTAGGATACTAATAGACTCTTTTGGGCACCTACCAAAAACAAGATCAGGAAATGAGTACATGCTGACAATAATGTGTACATCAACTCGGTTCCCCGAAGCTATACCACTGAGAAATATAAAGACAAAGACTATAGTGAGAGCTTTAGTCAAATTTTTCACTGTATTCGGCCTCCCTAAATGTGTCCAGTCCGATCAAGGCTCCACTTTTATGTCTGGTATTTTTCAACAAGTAATGGATCAGCTAGGCATTTAACAGTATAGGTCATCCGCCTATCATCCAGAAAGTCATGATGCTCTTGAGCGATTTCATCAAACTTTGAAAAAAACATGATACGGACCTACTGTTTTGACACAGAGAAGCAGTGGGGTGAAGGAATTCATTTTCTGCCTTTGCTGTTAGAGAGTCAATTAAGAGTCTCTTGGTTTTAGCCCTTTTGAGCTTGTATTTGGACATACAGTCCGTGGCCCACTTATGCTCGTTTAAGATAAATTCCTATCAGACGATGATTGTCTGAATATTTTGCAATATGTGTCAGATTTTTGTATAAAACTCTCTAAAGCATGTGAATTAGCCAGAGAAATCTTGAGTCATCTCAGCAGTCATGAAAATCAAATATGATAAAAGCACATCAAAACGGAAGTTTGAACCAGGTCAAAAAGTTCTTGTTCTACTTCCGGTTCCTGGCAAGCCACTTCATGCTCGTTAGTTTCGGCCATACCTTATTGATAAGACATTGAGTGATTTACATTACATCATAATAACACCTGACAGGCGAAAACAAAAACAGCTATGTCACATAAATATGCTTAAGCCATATTTGGATAGGGATAATCCTACTATTACTCAGCCTGTCAGTACAGTCAGTTCTGGCCATTATGAAGATAGTGATACTGAAACTGACTTGAGTGAAAATACTCTAAACTCAAAGCTGGGCTCGGTCAAGCTTCAGAACTCAGAAATCCTGGAGGAGCTGTAGTCTACAAAGTTGGCACACCTCCAGTCAGAACAACAACAACAGGTGAAAGAACTGCTCCATGAATATAAACACCTGTTTCAACGTTGATGTTGGGGACAGTAAGCCTGTAAAACAACATCCATACAGACTGAATCCAACAAAAGCGAAATATCTCCAGGAAGAAGTCAAATACCTGCTGGACAATGACTTCATTGAACCCAGTAAAAGTAACTGGAGTTCGCCGTGCATACTTGTTCCCAAATCAGATCACAGTTATCGTATGTGCACGGACTTTGGGAAAGTCAACACTTTAACAAAGACAGACACTTTCCCAATCCCGAGGATTGATGACTGCATCGATCGAGAGGGAAAAGCCAAGTATGTGACAAAATTTGACCTACTGAAGTGATTTTGTCAAGTCCCTCTGACGGATCACGCTCGTGAAATATCCGCCTTTGTTTCCACCAGACGGATTGTTCCAGTACAAGGTGATGCCATTCGGAATGAAGAACTCTCCGGCAACGTTCCAACGGATGATCAACGACGTCATATCCGGGCTAGACGGATGTGCAGCTTACGTTGACGACGTCGTCTTGTATAGTGACACCTGGGAGGAACACATCAAGCTCCAATGGAAGTTCTTTGAGAGACTGAGCAAAGCAATGTTGACTGTCAACCTTGCCAAATCTGAGTTTGGTTGGGCAAGGGAGACTTACCTCGGTTGGGCAAGGGTGACTTACCTCGGACATACTGTGGGACAGGGTGAGGTAAAACCTGTTGATGCCAAAATCAGTGCCATTTCAAGTTTTCCCATACCAAACTGCAAACGACAACTGATGCGCTTTCTCGGTATGGCTGGTTACTACAGAAAATTCTGTCCAAATTTCTCCACAATTACTGAGCCTTTGACTAACTTACTTAAAAAGAAAGTAAAGTTTGTTTGGTCAGAGCAATGCCAACAGGCATTTGATACACTTAAAGCCATACTGCAAAGTGCTCCAGTGTTTGTCTGCACCAGATTTCACTTTGCCATTCAAATATAGCTGTAGATGCTAGTGGTACGGCTGCTGGTGCTGTTTTATTGCAAGAGGATAGTCATGGTGTAGATCATCCTGTTTGCTACGTTTCACGCAAATTAAACAAATCCCAGAGAAACTACTCTACAATTGAAAAAGAGTGTTTATCTTTGATATTAGCTTTACAGCATTTTGAAGTTTACGTTACTTCTTCAAATCAGCCAAAAGTGGTTTATATTGATCACAACCCTCTTGTTTTTCCGCAGAAATTTAAAGGCAAAAATCAGAGATTGCTAACATGGAGTTTAATGTTACAGGAGTTTTATCTTGATATTAGACATATCAAAGGTAGAGACAATTTAATTGCAGACTGTCTTTCTCGTATTTAGAGCTTTTTGTTGTTCACACTTTTCATATCACATTTGTAAAAGGAATTTTTTTCTTTGAAAAATTTTCCTTTTGAAGAGGGTGTGTGTTATGTATGTCATTTCCCCCGCACTCATCATGACCTGAGTTCAATTAGTCTAGAACATTCTCAAGGTCACTGCCCTTAATGACCTCACAACCTTGAATTCAATTAGTCATGTTTGGAATGTTCTGGAAAGTTAATTAGTTGTGTAAGAGAGATAATTTTAGAACAGTAATTAGCATGTCAATAAAAGTTCTAGATTGTTCTTATATGCCCTTATGTAAGCACATGTGTATAACAAGGATGTGCACAGCTTCCACTCAGACTTTTGGGATCGTGTCTCTTGTGTGTTACCAAACTCCAGCAAAAGTCATTCTCAAGACTTTTCAAGACCTTCACTGCCAACGCTGGATTTATACTGTGGACTTTGTGCACTTCAAGCCTGCAAGCCAAAGGACTGTTCATTCATCCGACTGACTGTTACAACTCTGAGACTGGAGCTTTGCCGTCCCAGCTGAGATAAGTAGTCTGTACACTTTTGAAGCATGTACTCTACCCTGACTTAGCAATTAGATTTATTTTCGTAATGAATTTTGTTTAAACATTAACTGCTGAGTTCACCCTTTTGTTCGTTTTCTCTGTACGTAACAATGTGCCTAAGTATTTTTGTTATGCACTGTTGAGTAGGATGAATTTACTGGAAAGAAAACTGTCTTGCCATAAAATTTGAATGGGAGCCCGGAGAAAAAATAGCAGACATAGTTTTAAAGAAGACTCCAAACGCTAAAGTCAACCTGTCCGCCGGACTGGTAACGTTTTTATTTTACAAGTCCTTCAGAAAAACAACCAGTCTCGGACTGCCAGACAGGTGTTATTTCGAACACTGTTAATGCACTTGATTAGATTGAGCTGGTTACTAGTGAATGTGTGTGCAAGAAATTTGCTTTTAGAATTTCACCGGAATGTTGATTCACTAAACATGTACATTCTGGTCTCTGAAGAAAATGTGAATAGATATTTTTAAATACAACACAAGCTAAATCTGTGCTTATATAAATGTTTGGCAATTGATATAAATGTACACAATGAGAATATTGGTTGAAAGAACAGATGTGAACAACAAATGTGATATTGGACTTTCACCCTAGTGATTATTTGTAAAGGTTAAAAGTATTATTTAACAGTTCAAAGTTAAATGAGAACTTATATGTCAATTATTAAGATATCATTTATACAGACTGTGACTCACAGGGCACATGAAAATTTTGGAGGGACAATCTTTTTCTTGCTAACACTTTTTGAAGGGTCATTATTTTCCATTTTATAAGGCACTTTTGCTGATCCCTGGGATTGCCTTTGTTTAAGTATGTAAGAGGACTACCTTTTGTTTTCCATTGAAACTGTAATCTGGTTGGTTAAATTTTCTGTTGAGACATCAGGTGCCAACACAGGCCTCTAAAAACACCAATCAACCCCCCCCCCCCCCCCCGCCGTAATGTTTGTCCAGTCCCTGACAGGTATCAACACCCATCCTGGGATGCATAGCACTGAAAAGGTCACATTAGCATAAAGTGACCCTGAAATTCGATGTTCATTATTCGTTTGAAATTATCAGGAATATCGATGATTTAAAACAAACAAACGTTAGATACTTTGCCAGATACAGATTTTGCTGGACACGTTTATACCAGAAGGAGTAGACGTATCTCAGACACTTGGGCTGGTCAAGAATAAGTGAATAGCTATACTGTACATACATACCTGGTAAATTGTACACGAGAGCCGTCCAGCTGATGCAGGACTCTTTGGCAATCACCACTGGCACTAGATTCAAACGTACCGCATAGTCGTCGAGATGGTCCAGGATTTCAAGGTTAGAGTCTTTAGTGGACATTCCTAGACACCGGCGGGATATGTCAGTAAAAGCTAAATATAGACGACCCAACGCAACGCTGAGTGGGCAACGCGACGCTATCCATAACAATGGCGTCTTCTGAGTATGGCTCCCCAAGTGGTCAAATATTCACGAAACGAACTTTGCATAGAATTCCATAACTATCACTTTTCACTCAATCTTGAAAAAAATGTTATTTTTGTTTGCTCTCGTTAAATAAAAATATTGCTAACTGAACCATATATTCGTTTTCGCCAGCTAAAGCATGGAGGTAGAAAGAAAGAGAGCAGCAGGCTACGGGCTAGCTAGGGGTCAATTTTCATCAACAGGCTGCTAGCTGCAGTTTACCTCTCAGCATGTACACAATGGGATTTCGTTTACGCATTTTTTACCTTCATGAATATTCCGTATTACACAGACGTGCCCGACCAGTGGCGAGATCTTTTTCAAGATGGTAAAAATATCGCAGCTATTAGGCCTAATTAAAACTTTGGAAAATATGGACACGGTTTGAAATCAGTCTTATATAATAACTACCAACCTGTAAGCTTACTGACGGGAAAAGCGAAATTCTAGCACTTTTTTTATGAAATCCATCATCATATATCATCGGGTCACGGTCGCAATTTACATGCGGGACTGAGCTCAGAGTTCACTATGACTTGACGTTGGATTTGATGGACCACGAAGGTAAATGCAGAAAGTGGAAAAGACATTTTCTTGAGCAATAGTCGCTCCAGTCGCAGTGTCTTTTCCTCTACACCTGCTTTTCCGGAAAGTGTTTTGAATATAATGTGTACAATGTATAACTTCGAAGTTCATCGTCTAAAAGTTGATTTGATATGCTGCAGTACGGTCTACTTTTTTACATCAATGGGTACACTGATATTATAAATTCTCGAAACTAGTACAAATAATTCCCCTAACTCTGAAATTAAACTAGTCGATGGTGTCTTCTACCCTACATCCTCGAACACCTGACTGCGACCCTGTTTGTTATGCGTTAGTTAAGAATTAATCGCGATAGATCGATGCATCAAAATTTACGGATTCACGTGACTGAATTATCTAGTGATTTGTTTGCTAATTGACGTTTGGGGCGAGTAGGCGAAAGTCCAAGGCTAAAAAGAAGAAGTACGCAATCCAATCACATATTTTTGAAGAAATAACCACAGCTTTCCATATAATGTGTGAAATCCGGCCCTTACCAATGCTGCCATCCTGTTTCCGAGAATAACTTTCGAGCGATGAAGCTAGGAATGCCACTGAACAGCCTTGACTCGCCTCCGCGTCGATTTTTGATGTGGTTGAAGCACGCTCCTTTGGTTGAATTAAGCCACTGGCGAAGAATATTGGCAATATTCAAAAATACTAGTTTAAAATGTAATGCAGGTCTCCTGGTTATGTATCAAAAAGGCAATTTTGGTCGCAAGTCATATCTTGATTTTCAGAAAGTCGAACTCACAAAAGGGCAGATCGTCTGTGCAGCCGACACGAACACAAACTGTCATGATACCGGCTACCGAATACTATCATAAGATAGGCTGTCATCTACTGACTCCACATATATGTCATTTGAATGAACGATGTGTGACGAAAAGGGAAGTATCCCATGTTTAACACTGAGGCGATGGGTTCCCACAAGGCCGATCTCACGTTTCCATGTTTGTCGGTCGGCAGCTGTCAGTTTGAGCAGTTATGGTCTGAACTACCCTGAGCTGACATGTGATCTTTACTGTGTTTCTGTATTCGAGGTTCGTACAGCCTAGGGAGCCATATGTAAATGTCGAATACTATTTGCATAATAAAAAATATTTTATTACGCATTTGAGAGATTACAGACCGGGGAAATCGACTGTTAGCTACTCAGATGCATTTTTCATCGCACATCGACTCGCTCTCTGCCAAACAGGAACTGCTATGGCTGAGACCTTGTCTTGAGTCTAACACGTTTGCGTTTGGGGTAAAGATCGAGTTACAACGATGATTGCATCGGACGATCGCAAGACAACGTCTCAGCAAGAGCAGTTCCTGTTTTGGCAGAGAGCGAGTTGGTGTGCGATGAAAAATGCATCTGAGTAGCTAACAGTCGATTTCCCCGGTCTGTAATCTCTCAAATGTGTAAGCATTTGTTTCATACATGGTTTGAGTAAGGCAAATGCTCAGCAAAAATTTATCTACAGAGAACGGGGCCGGTTGGATCAGATTGACACAGTTAATTTTGATAATAGAGGTCACTTGGGTAAGCATAGATGGAAATCACTCACAACACACACTGAGATATTCTGTTGAATTCTTGTATTAAAATAAAACGACAGTCATGAAGTTTGTCTAAGGACAATACAAATGCTCGAACTCGAGTGCAAAACAACTTAACTTAGAAAAGCTAACCCGTTACTACACAGTACTTTGTATGATGACCAGTGCTGATAAAGCTTTACTGTCCGATCAGCAAGTGTAGTTACTTAATGTTCTGTTCCAGCTGATTAGTGTCCGTTATTCAATCAGCCAGTCAAACGTTACTGATACACGCAGGACAGCCTTGTACATTCTCCACTGGAAACTTCTTTGACATAAAGTAGTTATCCATATACAGCAGCAGAGCATCCGATAGTTCTATCGTACTGTGGTTCACAACCTACAAAACTTTTTGCTTCATTGTTTTGGAATGCATCGAGTCCGTATAACACAAAAAAACTCTGTATGGCCACTTCCACGGCTAGCGACTTCCCCGTGAAATGTACTGAGCGTTTTCACTCACAAGTGTCAAATACGCTCAAAGTTACTTGCTTAGAATAAGGTCGAATTGTGGAGCCTCCGTCCTGACACTCTAGCTTTAACATGGATCGCCTTACATGAACTGCTCGTCAATGTCTCTGTGTTTGACAACTGCAGACTGTCTCTCGATATGATTGTTCGTGAATCGCTCAACTGATCACATGGCAAACACAGCGACTATGGGCGCCGTAGACAGTGTACATGCTTTTCCTACCTCCTTGGATAAAATCGAGCGAAACAGCCGTGATCTGTGTTCAGTCTCTCTGTGGTCGATCCCACACAATCTTGGAATGTTACTCTAATATAATTTTACAGTTATGCTGTAATCTGGAATATTTTGACTCGGCGATCCATTTGTTTGGGAGCTAAACCTCAGGACGGCCAAATTTTCTCAAGCCTCCATGCTTCTCCCTCTCACTTACTTGTGTATTAATACACTAGTGTAAATAAGCGTAGCAAACAATAAAGTTTCATATTAAATGTAACAGTAATCACTCAAAAAAAACATTTAAATCTAATAGATGACTCTACCAAGAATGAAAATCAGATTACGTAGCTTGGATGATAAACAGGTCGCGTAAAAATGCACTACTTCAATATGGGCGGATAACCACATATGAAAGGCAATGTGTGATACTGGCTCAACCTTGGAGAGCTGTCTTACACGCGAATATTACTATAAAACACAACACACAGTTAAACAACAGTGTGTCCTATATGAACGGCTTTGAATTCTCTAAACAGGTAATGCAAAATTTCACCTGGTTACACCCTCCCCCGGTTTGGAAAAGGTTGTCCCAACTAAATAAAATAATCATTTACTAAAACTTATGGCAAACACAAAACAAAATGCATCAAACCTGTTGCACTGACTGAGCTATATTGCTATGACATGAAGGCAATGGGGAATACAATTGTCTAGATATAATGAAACGGGATATAGAGGCGGGTGAAGCCACTCCGAAACAAAACATGTTGCCTTACGATACACCCTCAATACAGTGATGGGGGTCATATGGATCAAGTTGACAAATTCTTTTCAATATCCTTAGATAAATTACGTTTTAACAGTACCCCAAGGCCGAGAATCTGTTTAACTTAGTATCACCCCACAGCTTAACAAGCCATCACTGAAGATAATGCTCCTCCCATCTGATAAGGTTTGTGTCCATCATAGTTGGGAGTCTGGCATGAGGTCATCTCCATGGAAGATGATTATCATAAGTAACAACCATTAAGACACACCGTTCCCAATACCATTGCAATATGGAAGATAATCTTGAAAAATTGAAGATGGTAACGTAGAATGTTCTTCACTTCCCGATGAAAGATGTTTCCACTACAATACACAGTGCTTGTCACTTAACCTCAATCAAGGTGCAAAAGTTAAAATGCCACTCCTCTATCAGCTGTACTTGCTTCTGACATCTGGTGATCAAACCGGCTGTATGCCCGACCACTCCTGGAAACACAGCCATTAATCCAGGTTTTCGATACAACAAAGGGCTGGTTTCGGTTGATATGATATGATGCTCTAGCAAAGTTTCTGATGAGTATTCCTCTCGCTCACTGTACTCTACACACACACCGTCAATGAATTCTCTTCCTTACTTCTTCGATGAGCACTACTTTGAGCTCATCCCACCTCCTATCAGATACAGACAACATATCTGGTATCTTCGGTGGCCTGTATTTCCGTCTATTTGCGCGAGTCATCTGGCTCCATCCATACCTCCGAGGGGGCCTTATTGTTCTCTTTGAACGCCTAAGAGGTTGGGCACCAGATTCTTCTCCTGACGAAGATGATTCAACTTCTTCATTGTTCACGGAAATACCAGGATGCTCTGAATTGTCCTCTCCAGACGCATCTCCTTGAGGTAAGGACTCATCATTGACTTCTGTAGTATTTATATCCATATCTTGTGCACTGCAAGTATCGAGGACTTCTGAGGATATTTCTATATTACCCCTCTCCGGCAAAGCCATGTAAGTTTCACCAGTGATACTTTCAACAGTTTCAACACTACGATCTGGGTGTGATCGCATTGGATTCTTACATGATTCATATCTCTTCGGTCTAAAGGGTAATCTATGTGGATTCAGACCGATTTCATACTCCTCTTCTGTATCTGACTCACTCTCGCTTTGAAGAGTTGATCTATCTTGTGATGGATCTTCCTCACACTTGGCAAGTTTTGGTCTTGCATGAGGTTCTTCTGCTGGAAGGCTGTGGCATACGCGTAGTAAATTGCGATGCAGCGTTCTCTTCTTTTTGCTTGACTCGCCCTCAATGACATAAACAGGCAAGCTGTCATCAGTTTCTTAACTACTCTGTATGGTTCTGCCTCCCAACGATCAGCAATTTTGATCTTGCCTCGTAGATTAACGTTCTTCACTAGCACTCTGTCTCCTTTGTGCAGTACTGCATCATGTACACGCTGGTCATATCTCTCTTTGTTTTCTTCTGCACGTCTACTGGCAGCTTTTGTGGCTTGATCATAAGCAAACTCGAGACGATTTCTTAAGTCATTTACATGTGACCCTGGAGATTCTAGAGTAGTGTCTTCTGGTTGCACACCAAGGTAAACATCCATAGGTAGACGTGGATGTCTGCCGAACATTAAATAGTATGGTGAAAATCCTGTACTGTCATGTCTTGTGCAATTGTAGGCGTGCACCAGGGGAGCAACGTAGTCTTTCCAATTACTTTTTTTCTCGTTGTCCAATGTTCCTAACATCTCAAGGAGCGTACGGTTAAATCGTTCACAAAGCCCATTGCCCTGTGGGTGATAAGGCGATGTTCTAGATTTCTCCACACCTGTTATCTTACATAATTCCCTGATAATGCGTCCTTCAAAATTACGACCTTGGTCGGAGTGTAGTCTGCACGGGAATCCATAGTGTACCATAAACTGCTCAAACAAATGTTTCGCAGTGGTCTTTGCAGTTTGGTTACGTGTGGGTATTGCAACAGCATACTTGGTGAAGTGATCTGTTATGACGAGAATGTCCTTGATACCTCCTTTGGATTCCTCTAATGATAAAAAGTCCATACAGACCAACTCCAGAGGCTGATTGGTTTGTATATTCACTAGTGGGGCTCTTGTCTTGGCGCCAGCTGGATTTTTCCTTCTGGTACACCTTTCACACGTCAGAACTTTGTTCTTCACATCTTTGGACATCTGGGGCCAGTAAAATCTCTGACGCAGCAGATCCAGTGTACGTTCCTGTCCAAGGTGTCCGGTATCATCATGAGCTCCTGCCAATGCAATCTTGCGGTAGGCTGAGGGCAAAACAAGTTGATAGTGCCTTTTACCATCTACCCCAGTTCTACTTCTGTACAACACACCTTTCCTGAAGGAAAGTCGATCCCACTCCTTCAGTGCAAGTCGTACTTCAACATCTTCCATTTTCTTTCTCTGTTTAGACGGAATTTGTCCTCTGTTCTTGAAGTATATCAATCGACTCACTACAGGATCCTCTCCTTGTAGTTGAATCCAATCATCCATTGTCAAGGTAGGGAAGTGAGAATGGCCTGGCTTCTCTGGTGGGTCATCTAATGTTGTGGGCACAGCCGTAGCCGAGGCAGCAATAGCTTCTACCCATGAAGTATGCTGATCTAGATAGTTCTGACCCACGGCTTTGACTTCTTCAGCACTCATCCTGATCACAGTATCCACCACTGTGTCCCCTTCTTTGTCATAGCCAGTACACCGGGGTCTTCTAGACAGTCCGTCGGCATCCTTATTGCGGCTACCAGGCTTGTAGTTCAAGCTAATATCATAATTTGACAGGGCAGCCAACCATCTATGGCCGGTGGCATCCAGCTTCGCCGACGTTAAAATGTATGTGAGTGGATTATTATCTGTCATAACTTCTACATGATTACCTGCCACGTAATCGTGAAATTTTTCAGTGATAGCCCACTTGAGGGCCAAGAACTCCAATTTGTGGGCAGGATAGTTCTTCTCACTTCTAGACAAACCACGGCTTGCATAGGCTACCGGTCTCATGACTCGTTTTCCCTGGACAGTGTCTGCTTGATACAGCGCTGCACCTAAACCTCCCAAACTTGCATCTGTATGCAGCTCGAATGGTCTGTTGTAGTCTGGGTAAGCAAGAACTGGAGCTGTAGTCAGTTTCTTGATAATATCATTGAATGCTTGGCTGCACTCATGTGTCCAGACATATGGTGGGGGTTTCTTCTTTGGATCAATTTTGACTCCTTTCTTTCGTTTCAAGGGCTGGCCTACAGTGAGCTCATTCAGCGGCTTTGCAATTGCTGAGTATCCTGGCACAAACCGTCTGTAGTACCCTGCAAAGCCGAGAAAAGTTCTCAACTCTTTGACGTTCCTTGGCTCAGGCCATTTCTTGAGAGCGGCAGTCTTTTCAGGATCTGTTTCCACTCCCTCCTCAGACACGATGTGGCCAAGGTATTTAACTCTGTTCCTGAACAGTTGACATTTGGTGTGTTTGATTTTCAAACCAAATTCACGTAGTCTCCTGAATACTTTCTCGAGTCGATCTAAGTGCTCTTCAAAGGTGTCAGAGAACACAATAATGTCATCAAGATAGGCTAAACATATCTTCATATTATAATCACCAAGGCAACGCTCAATGGTCCTCTGGAAAGTTGCTCCTGCACACTTTAAACCCATTGGCATGGCGACGCACTCGTAAAAGCCAAGTGGTGTTACGAAAGCAGTCTTTTCGATGTCTTTTTCTGCCATGGCAATTTGCCAATATCCGCTCTTCAGATCGATTGATGTAAACCAACGAGAGCCTCTCAAGATATCCAATCCTTCCTCTATCCGTGGGATGGGGTAGGAGTCGCGAACAGTCACATTGTTTAGTTTGCGATAGTCCACGCATAGTCTGACTCCTCCATCTTTTTTTTGACAAGTACGACTGGAGAAGCGTACGGGCTCTGTGACTCGCGTATAATTCCGCTACCCAACATGTCCTTCAGGAGAAGTCTAACTTCCTCATAGTGTGCTGGAGGTATCCTACGATAGGGTGGCGTATCGGCTCTTCACTGGTCAAGCGAATTCCATGCTTTACTGTGGTGCATCTACCAAAGTCATTTTCAGCCTTGGAGAAGACTTCACTGTTACGGTCAAACATTTCTTTGACATGATACATCTGTTCTTTGGTCAAGATCGAGTCACTCATATCAAAATCTAGGCCTCCGCTGGTCATAACCCTACGCTCGGGTTTCGTATCCCCAGCCCGCTGAGACTGTGTAGCTGAGATAGAGTCTGGGTCAATTCGTCTGACTGCTTTGGCATATCCAACCACCTCTCCAGGTCGAATCGTTACTGGATCCGGAGAGTCGTTGTGTATCATCAATGGCACTTTTGACTTCTTACGCCCACACTCAACAGTAACTATCATTGGGTCGATCATCCATCCACCAGACTCACTCCATTTCCCCTCCGGTTCCACCGTGACATCAACTTTGTCCCCAATCGGTCCCGGTTTCATCCTTCCGGTAACCCAAGCTGACTGATAGGGCTCGACGACAAGTGGAGTCTCCAATGAAGTATGGACCATTCCTAGACTGCCTGTCTTCCCAATGAATTTGTCTCTTGCGTGTAGCGTGTGTAAAACACTGCGACCTGTAGCGGTAATCCTGCAACTCCTGCCGACTTTGTGTTTTTCAGATTTGTATGGGGTCTTCTTATATGAGTTCAGCCAATTAGTGCCAGCTGTTATCGGTACTCTGCGATTATATGTATTATCGGGTACCACTAACGCCAAAATCAGCTTTTCTTCAGGATCTCCAAAAACTTGGACTGGAAAAGACACTTTGACTTCCACGACTCCTAAATATTGCAGTATATCATCAGTAGCACCTCTAATCTCCAATAGTTCATCTAAAGAGGAAAATGGGAGCGAACCCAAGCTCTCCTCCCAGAAGGTTTGGCTGACTGTGGTCACTTGAGAACCTGTGTCTACTAAACATTTGCAAGTCACTCCATTCACACTGGCAGTTTCCTCGTTCAAGGGACCTAAGACCGCACCGTCGATAGGTCTAGCCTGTCCATTTCGCTGTTGGTTTTTGTTGCGATGAGGTCTTGCCTTGCTTGTGTGTCGTCTGGACTGTGTCACGTCATTTTTTGTTTGCTTTTTATTGTGACCTTTTGAGGTAATTTGGCTGTCACCATCCTGCTGGCTGTCAGTAGGTGAATTGCTCTTTAGGACGGTACAGTCTCTTGCTCTGTGACCTGGTTCACCACAGTTGAAACAATTAAATGGTTTCTTGTTCTTGTTATTGCCGACTCTCTTACCAGATCGTCGCGAATCTGATAGTTTGGTTTTCGCCTCAGATAAGTCTCTTCTGGTCTCATCTAACTTTCTTCGCTCTTCACTCAATTCTCTGCGTAACCTCTCAACTTCACTTCCACTCCTGTCGTTACGACGACTTTCAATCTCTCTTGTGGACAATTTTGTATTCAGATCACTGACCATCTTTTGTAGAGAATCTACTGTCTTGTGGTCTGACTCGTGCTGTTCTTGCATCAAGCGCAGTGTCTTTGCCATTTGTCCCATCAACCCCATGTTTACTGAACTCTGAACGTTTTCAGTTTCTGTGCCCTCAGCCTCAGAATCATCGTCAGGGTTGGTGGACTGGTGAACTCTACCCGCTGGCAACCTTTTACCCTTGCGCTGGTGATCTTCTCTGTCCTTTATTTCTTGTTCCGCATTTCTGGCTACTCGAAATAGTTGCATGTAAGTTTCGCATCTATGTAATTCATGTCTGGTTATGTCAGCAACTCTTTCATCTCTCAGTCCTCTGAAGAAAGTTTCTCTCAACATCCCGTCAAGTGCATCTCTGTTGACTGCACCTCTAACACGCGCAGCATGTATTAAATGTTCTAAACGAGCCCATATACAGCTACTGGTTCATTTTCTTCTTGGCGACTATTGTAGAACTTGCGAAGCAGTGATTGCCCTGTCTCAACTTGACCGTAGATACTTTCGAGCTTTTCAATTATCTCTGGGATCGTTGCATGGTCAAGGTAGAGTACCGCAGCTCGTGCTTCACCTTTTAAAGATCTTTCTACTGCCTGTGTAAGGACCCTATCATCATATGTACTTGATTCCACCATCCTCTCAACTTCGCGCTTCCACACTTCAAAGCTTACACCGTCTTTACTTTTGGGTTCACCGGTGAAAGTCGACACGCGCGGGAGGTGAAAAGCATGTGGGGTGAAATGGCTAAAATCAGACTCCCCCCTGCCCACTGAAGGGGTATTAATAATAGGTGCGTAAGGTCCCAAATCATATCCCTTTGTTTCATTTTGAACCGGTTGGGAAGGTCCCTTACGTTCATACCTCTTTGCCTCTGCTAAAGACATGGCCAATCTTTCCCGCATACTGACACTTTTCTTTGGTAGTGTATTAGGGGTCAATTTAGACTCTAATTTAACTTTGACGGGGTCAACGAGAGGTGGGATATCAGTATTACTGTCCAATCCCTTGGGGTTTGAAACGGCATACCCTTGTGGTCTCTCCATGCTGACTTCTATATATGATATCAAACAATAAATGTAGTATAGTAGTAAAGCTCATCAGATGCAACTTAAATGTACACTGCGTACTATTACTACACTTTTCTTACACAGAAAATTCAAAATTATTTTTCATTTAAGTACTTGTATGTGTGTATGATTTCCAAGCACAAGTGTCCTCTTAATCTGAGTACAAACTGTCAATACACCTGTGGGGTATCAAATCCAACGGCCCCACGTTGGGCGCCATTTTGTAAGCATTTTGTTTCATACATGGTTTGAGTAAGGCAAATGCTCAGCAAAAATTTATCTACAGAGAACGGGGCCGGTTGGATCAGATTGACACAGTTAATTTTGATAATAGAGGTCACTTGGGTAAGCATAGATGGAAATCACTCACAACACACACTGAGATATTCTGTTGAATTCTTGTATTAAAATAAAACGACAGTCATGAAGTTTGTCTAAGGACAATACAAATGCTCGAACTCGAGTGCAAAACAACTTAACTTAGAAAAGCTAACCCGTTACTACACAGTACTTTGTATGATGACCAGTGCTGATAAAGCTTTACTGTCCGATCAGCAAGTGTAGTTACTTAATGTTCTGTTCCAGCTGATTAGTGTCCGTTATTCAATCAGCCAGTCAAACGTTACTGATACACGCAGGACAGCCTTGTACATTCTCCACTGGAAACTTCTTTGACATAAAGTAGTTATCCATATACAGCAGCAGAGCATCCGATAGTTCTATCGTACTGTGGTTCACAACCTACAAAACTTTTTGCTTCATTGTTTTGGAATGCATCGAGTCCGTATAACACAAAAAACTCTGTATGGCCACTTCCACGGCTAGCGACTTCCCCGTGAAATGTACTGAGCGTTTTCACTCACAAGTGTCAAATACGCTCAAAGTTACTTGCTTAGAATAAGGTCGAATTGTGGAGCCTCCGTCCTGACACTCTAGCTTTAACATGGATCGCCTTACATGAACTGCTCGTCAATGTCTCTGTGTTTGACAACTGCAGACTGTCTCTCGATATGATTGTTCGTGAATCGCTCAACTGATCACATGGCAAACACAGCGACTATGGGCGCCGTAGACAGTGTACATGCTTTTCCTACCTCCTTGGATAAAATCGAGCGAAACAGCCGTGATCTGTGTGCAGTCTCTCTGTGGTCGATCCCACACAATCTTGGAATGTTGCTCTAATATAATTTTACAGTTATGCTGTAATCTGGAATATTTTGACTCGGCGATCCATTTGTTTGGGAGCTAAACCTCAGGACGGCCAAATTTTCTCAAGCCTCCACGCTTCTCCCTCTCACTTACTTGTGTATTAATACACTAGTGTAAATAAGCGTAGCAAACGATAAAGTTTCATATTAAATGTAACAGTAATCACTCAAAAAAAATACATTTAAATCTAATAGATGACTCTACCAAGAATGAAAATCAGATTACGTAGCTTGGATGATAAACAAGTCGCGTAAAAATGCACTACTTCAATATGGGCGGATAACCACATATGAAAGGCAATGTGTGATACTGGCTCAACCTTGGAGAGTTGTCTTACACGCGAACATTACTATTAAACACGACACACAGTTAAACTACAGTGTGTCCTATATGAACGGCTTGAATTCTCTAAACAGGTAATGCAAAATTTCACCTGGTTACAAATGCGTAATAAAAATATTTTTTATTATGCAAATAGTATTCGACATTTACATATGGCTCCCTAGGCTGTACGAACCTCGAATACAGAAACACAGTAAAGATCACATGTCAGCTCAGGGTAGTTCAGACCATAACTGCTCAAACTGACAGCTGCCGACCGACAAACATGGAAATGTGAGATCGGCCTTGTGGGAACCCGTCGCCTCAGTGTTAATGACATATGGCTATTTACACCTTGAGACAATGGAGCAATGAATCAGAGCCATGCATGACCGGCCATTGACTGACCTATCACTATTTTCGTCATGACTGCAGCAACATATACCGTGGTATATAAAACGCAAGCTTTATTTCAGTCGAAAGATAAAGAGACAGTTGCAAAATGATAAGAATTAAAGGAGGGGGATGTGTCTACTACAGTGCAGGGACTCCAAAGTGAAACCCTAAGCCCTTCAAGATGGTTTCCAGATGGGTAGAGTGAACGTTAGAAATGTGAGCCAAGGGAAGTGACTAGATGTTTCTCACTATAATCCAGCTATTCTTTAACACATATAGTCCTTTCCAATTTGTTGAGACTGTAAGTTGTCATCCTCAGTGTTGTTTTACAATCTTTACCTCAGACGTAAAATTATCCAACTTTATTGAATTGCATAAAGGAGCATAATTTTAGTGAGCCATTAAACCCTTTTACACAAGTGCATAAAATGTATATAGGCACCACAACTGACACCATGTTTACACACCCTTATGCACTGCATAAAGGTGCGTACAGGAGCTGACCAACTTTATGCAAATTTATGCAATTTCATAAAGAATGTTAAATTTTGATTTTCATCCAGTGAGCTAGTTAGGGGCACTTCTACATTTCTGCCATTTTCTTGGTTTTTTCGGCAATGTGACGCAAGTTCTTGAGAGTACGATGACCTATTTCTTTGGTTTTATTACACAGATGTTAATGAACGATTCCGTCCACTATATACCGTCTCAAATTGTAACGAGCTCGAACAAAACCTGGTATCGATAAAGTAAACTTGCAGCAGGAGAGGGGTCAATTTGATCGGGGGAGGGGGTTTCAAGCTGATAAGTATAAACGCAATCCATGTCTTGACTCAAATGATTGATCATGAAAGGCCATAGTCCTCTATCGTTAACGTTGTAGTTCTTGACGTACATTAAGTTTTGGAATTTTGTTTTATTTGTATGTGTATATGATCTTTAGAAAAAAGCGTTTTTGACACTGCCAATGTCGATTGCAAAACGAATTTACAAGTAGTAATTTTTTAGGCGTTTCAACTTTTGTAACGCTTTAACTCAGCATAAAAAGTGTCTGCAGTAGTCATACTTTCAGTTACACTGGCAAGGCTAGTATCCATCATAAATACTTCTATGGATTCTCAAAATTTAGCTATGTCTGTGTTTTTTAGACCCACAATGCATTGTGACACTAGAATCCATTAGTATCCAAAATGGATTTTGGCATGTATTTCCCACAGCCTTAGTTTTGCTGGATACTGGGGAATCCATTATGTATTCCGGTGCTGGATTCTCAGTATTGGATAATGATGGATACTCTAATCATGAGGGAAAATGCCAAGAGGATTTGACCGGTTAAGAAGGGCTTGACTACGCAGATTCTCCGTAGTGAAGCGTCATTACGTATTCATGGTGACCCCTGGCCAGCTGTCAATATCTTTGGGGGCTTTTGTCTTTTGGCCTGCTTTGCATATGCGTCGTTGGACACGACCTGCCAATCACCCAGGTAGTCAATTAAACTATTAATTGACTGCTTACCGACCCAATTAACACTATCCAGCAGTATCAGTCATATTTTAATCGCGAGGCCCGGGTGGGCACAACGTAGGAACGCGTGTATTTCTATGTGTACGTTTCACTTGTGGTGTTGTTTGTACCATCGTGCGTTTGAAGTCCTTGTTTCACCTACAGTATTACCTTCAAGGTGACAGGCTTACTATTAAAGTTCAGTATCATTGCATCAAGTTCTGCCCACGATGAAAACCACCTGTTTTGCCTACTAATTACTGCCCGTCGCTGCCCGTCCTGAATGTAGCCTATCTATAGCTACAGTAATCGGTCAATATATAATACCCCGCGCCTTATACTTTTTATATAAACCATAGTCCCTCTTTCCACGAGGGACTGTGTATAAACTTATAAAATCATAGTCTGAGCCGTAAAATTGTTGACTTTGATCAGATATACAGGCTGATCGTTGAATCTCACCGGCGCATCCATGTTTACTTGCCCAATAAGCTTACTACTCTGCAAAGGGTGGGTAGATGGAATTCCTGGGCCAAAAATGAACACCGGGGCGAAACTTTTGTGAACCCATGTGAAAACATAAATCATTTATCAATGTTGATATATACTCCTAAATCGTAAGTTTCATTGTAAAATCGAGACTACATTCAAGGGCTATGCAGACCGTCCATGTACGCACACAAAGTGACAAGAAGGTGGCAAACACCTACTCACCAAGTACATCGAATCGGCGAAAAGAAGCATAAAAAAGCTAGGCTTATCGCCAAAACAAACGCGCAAGCGCCAACAAAAACCCATACCAAGCGGCCCTTTTCAGGGCCACCAATACTCCAAAAAGAGAACTACCAAAAAACCCATAAAATGACATAGAACACACAAACACTTAAAAGAAATAACAAAAATCGTACACATAACAAACAACTGAAACACAATATTAAATACAAATAAACAATCACCGTTACGTAACAGAAAAAATGGCCGTGGAAATAAATCACTATTTCCAAAGAAAAGCCGACAGCAACATGAAATTCAACAACAACCTATCATCGCTCAAACCACTAAACTCCGTAAAATAGTACTAGGCAAAAGCCTTAAAATTAATTCGGAGACCAACAAAACCAAAGAGAATAAAAAACCACCTCAGGATTTCAACAAACGAAGTAGTGAAATGTGACTACGCTACATCGTGAGACACAAACAATCGCAACAACACCAATTCAAAGAAAAGTCAAATTGGACTCCAAGAACAACAAAAAAAACAAAAACTTGAAAGCTATCTGAAGCTGCTAAACTCGCACTTTTAGAGATACCCTTTCAAACAAGGAAACAAAACATGTCGCGTGCCAAAAGAATCGCGATAAACCAGCTTGCAAACAAGAGACAAATTTCGGAAAAAAACTTCGACAAGGGTCGGATTTTCGTCATTGTCAACACAAACGATTACGTACTCGAATGCGAAAAGCAATTACGCAACACTCAGTATTATACACAACAAGCCAGAACAAACAGTAAACAAAGTAGACGAACTATTAATCAAAATGTACGAGAACAAGCACATCAGCCAGGATACTTGTAAGTATCTTGGTCCAATAAACATAAAATCCGTACCCCGCAGTGGTACTTATTGCCTAAAAATTCACAAACCTCCGCAAAAATCTAAAAGACACACCAGTCAAAACAAAATTTACCGAAGTAAAGAAACATAGAACAAACAAACCGAACCACCAAACGGACTCACAACGTGACCTAAAATTAATATACTTGCCTCGCTAATCGAAAAGCAAGACCACTAAAATGCATTAAAATAAATTTTCACAAACACAAACTAAGTAACTAAAGGAATGAATCTACACTGCGACTGATGAGAAACCACACTCGGGTTTTGAAACGCGAGCGTCAAAGGGCGACTCTATCAACTTTTGTAACAACATAGGTCCGGCTGCGTCTCGCCATAAGCTTCCCCACACAAACAAAACATTACCGTACACACTAATCCAAACTTCTCTACAAATATCCAAAGCGAAACAAACATTTTTATTAACACACACAATAAGAATGTAGGAACACATTTTCGAAACGAATCAAACACAAACTCGACACAAAAACATTTAGGATAGTCAGGTGGGGAGCCTCTTTCATATTTTTTATATCTCGCTATACTGTCTATGATTCTAAAAATAAAGTCATCTGCCACTTTTTCTGTATACGCGGTTTGGCAAAACTCATCTCTTCAATCGAAAGTCGGGTGATTCCATGGTTCTTTGAGGCACTTAAGTGTACGTCGAGCTTAAGGAATGTGGTTACATTTGCGATGTTTTATTCGAAATTATTTATTTCTTCTAGGGCAAATGCATGTAATTCATGCTGTTGGAAATACTGGCGCTCATAAACAAGACAATAACTCAATATCTGTGCATCTTTACTTCTATTGTCAAAGTACCACCGACACCCACAAAAAACCAAATGGTTCAGTCCAGGTATTTGCAACTCTGCCATCGACTGATCAATCGGAAATCAACCATAGGTGTCTTTTGGCACGCGTATACGCCAGTCACCTAGGCAACGGTAATACGCACCACTTATCACCATCGGGAAGGTACTCCTCCCCCTATACCACTGGCAATCCCGCCCTCAAGGCACTACGTCAGTCGACCAAGCATTGTTATTGTAATTTCCTGGATAAAATTAACAGCGAGGTCAACCAGTCAAATCGTCTTGGCATTTTCTGGCATGATGGATTCTGCTGTATACAGTGAGTATCCATCAAATGGATATTGCTATAGGTCTCTCGATACGGAACACTCCACATGGTGTCATCACGTAATGGGAGTAAATTAATATTTGAACTTTGATTAGACTTCATATCGGCCATTGACCGTATATCGTAAAATTTGCTAAATTTTAAACCCGATAATTAAGTTCTCGTTCCTCCAAACAATTTTTCATCAGGTATTTATATATTTTTGGAAGAACTTAGCGCAATGAACGAGAAAAACAATATTAAAAGTATGTGTATTGCATTTTAGTAGGTGCGTGAGCTTGTTTCCTTATTACATGGTATGCCACATATCTGTATGTAATATAATGGGTAGGGGTAATGTTTCCCTTTCTGTTTCGAATCATGAATGATGAAACCATTAAAGTGTTACATTGTTTGAAAAGCTGGATCAGGACTTTTTAGACATATATTGTTTTATGGGAAAAGTTGCATATTTTAAAGTTACAAAGCTTAAACCTTTCAATTTGTGTCGATTTTGAGTGCTTTTACTTTTTTAACAAACAAAATTATAAATATATATATATATATATATATATATATATATATATATATATATATATATATTATATATATATATATATATATATATATATATGGGGTAGGGGTAATGTTTCTCTTTCTACTTCGAACCATTAATTATGTAACCATATAAATGTTATACTGATTGAAATCTCAGAAGAGGGCTTTTCTTAACATGTATAGTGTTATGGGGATAAGTCTCATATTTTAAAGTTACACAGCTTAAGCCTTTCAGTTTGTGTCAATTCCAAGTGTTTTTTTTTAACACAATTCTAACATAAAGGGTAGGGGTAATGATTCCCTTTCTGCCTCGATTCATGAGTCATGGAAGCTATATAAATGTTATGTTTGTAAAAAAGGTCGGAAAAGAGCCTTTCTAAACATGTATATCTTTATTAGCAAAATCGCCATTTTGAAAGTTAAAAAAAAATTAAATCTTACAGTTTGTGTCAATTTTAAGTCATTAATTTTATAAAAATACGCACAAAACTGTTAATCCGTTGGCCGTGTATCGAAATCATCCCATCTAAGGCATTTTACCCACTATGATTTTCTGTTAGCTAGTATTCTAAGCTGTCATTATCTGCTTGTTTGTCATTTACCTGATGGTAGTTAAGGGTGTGACGACTTGTCTATAGGGGGCGGTCACGCCCTCACTAGTAAAAAAGAAATGGGTTAGGGGTAAGACATTTTCTGGTAGTCGGAAAAAAACAACAGAGTACCATAACAATACATTTTTAAAAACACAGATAATGCCCTTACCATTGTTATATAACTTAATTTGCTTACAGCCTTGACGCAGAAGCAAACACTTTAAAAATACGTTTTATCTGTAGTGGTCTTAGAAACTAAATGATGATTGGCTTTAAATGATGTTATATATATATATATATATATTATATATATATATATATATATATATATATATATATATATATATATATATATATATATATATATATATATATACATGCAAAGTCTTGATATACTACAATAAATACACATATACTGAATCTATACATGTTTCAAATACGTTCATATACACGTACGTATACAAATAATACAAAACTACATTGTACACTTAGTTTACGAAGATATGCATTACTTATTCTCATGATCTGCATAGAAATACTCTACGCATATCAACGTATGGCAATGTTCCATATACAGACATATACGTTACATATGCAATTAATATTGTGTTCCATATACGTCAATATACGTAAATATGCTTAGCGCATATCAAGTATTTTGTCCAGTGATATACATTGCAAATCATTTCGAAAGTACAGTTACTGATTTGCCATTTACAAATAATTATTTATGTCACGAAAGAAATGGTAATGGTTTACTAATAGTTTTGTATCCGGATATAAGTACATAAAAAGCAGCATTTCAGTTTTTTTCCACAATATGTCAGCAGTGATAAGACATATTAAAGCAAGTAATTTTATGACAGCTATGTCGTCATCATTTATGACATCTAACACTAAAACGCTGCGTGCAAATCACGCTGTAAACATGTTGTAATACATGTTATATATTGTTGCGCTTTTAGTTAAAAACAAGTACAAAAGCTTATCTGCGAATATAACTTTCAATGCTACTCACTGGATGCTGACTCAGAGAAAATAAGATTTGTTGGACTTTCAACATCGTTTCACTTCTGCTTGTAGTCCCCCATTCAATAGCGCATAACTGTCATCTGGATACCTTGACGTGTCTGATACTGGGTCTATATACAGGTAAATATATTGTTTCTGTAATAACCCTTGCACCATTGTCAGAGTAGTCAATGTAGTTTTTATAAGCCTGTATGGAATATGTGGTAGTAAGACTCACGAACGTGTGGTATAATAAGTTGGCGTAGAAAATTCCCTTCGCACACACATTACTCAATCTGGAAACAGCAGTGTTTTCGGCGTATCAATTACATTTCGAAATGACCTATCTCGTTGAAGTCACTTACATTTTTCAAAGACCAAAAACACAGATCAGTCGTGCCAGCATGAATACGACCACAATTGCGCCGCTCACGAGAAGTTGATGTGGCACATTCTTAGATATATCCGATGTCACAGAGGCATGCTATGCTAAACGATAGAAATAGGTTACATTGATAATATTATGTAGATTACCCTCCCTTACCATGTGTTTAAGGCCAATCTTCTTCAAGGACCTTGGATTCACTTAGTTCAGTTTCCACGAGACAAAATGCTTGATATAAACAATACATGCACATATACTGAATCTCTACTCATGTCAAATTCGTGAAGTATATGTTTGAAATGCACCATAACAGTGTACACTTGGTGTGCAGAGATCTGCATCACGTACACTCTTGGTCTGCATTATAGATAAACTCTACTTATATTATCTTATTGAAATAGGATGGCTGAGACCTTGTCTTGAGTCTAACACGTTTGCGTTTGGGGTAAAGATCGAGTTACAACGATGATTGCATCGGACGATCGCAAGACAACGTCTCAGCAAGAGCAGTTCCTGTTTTGGCAGAGAGCGAGTTGGTGTGCGATGAAAAATGCATCTGAGTAGCTAAAGTCGATTTCCCCGGTCTGTAATCTCTCAAATGCGTAATAAAACTATTTTTTATTATGCAAATAGTATTCGACATTTACATATGGCTCCCTAGGCTGTACGAACCTCGAATACAGAAACACAGTAAAGATCACATGTCAGCTCAGGGTAGTTCAGACCATAACTGCTCAAACTGACAGCTGCCGACCGACAAACATGGAAATGTGAGATCGGCCTTGTGGGAACCCGTCGCCTCAGTGTTAATGACATATGGCTATTTACACCTTGAGACAATGGAGCAATGAATCAGAGCCATGCATGACCGGCCATTGACTGACCTATCACTATTTTCGTCATGACTGCAGCAACATATACCGTGGTATATAAAACGCAAGCTTTATTTCAGTCGAAAGATAAAGAGACAGTTGCAAAATGATAAGAATTAAAGGAGGGGATGTGTCTACTACAGTGCAGGGACTCCAAAGTGAAACCCTAAGCCCTTCAAGATGGTTTCCAGATGGGTAGAGTGAACGTTAGAAATGTGAGCCAAGGGAAGTGACTAGATGTTTCTCACTATTAATCCAGCTATTCTTTAACACATATAGTCCTTTCCAATTTGTTGAGACTGTAAGTTGTCATCCTCAGTGTTGTTTTACAATCTTTACCTCAGACGTAAAATTATCCAACTTTATTGAATTGCATAAAGGAGCATAATTTTAGTGAGCCATTAAACCCTTTTACACAAGTGCATAAAATGTATATAGGCACCACAACTGACACCATGTTTACACACCCTTATGCACTGCATAAGGTGCGTACAGGAGCTGACCAACTTTATGCAAATTTATGCAATTTCATAAAGAATGTTAAATTTTGATTTTCATCCAGTGAGCTAGTTAGGGGCACTTCTACATTTCTGCCATTTTCTTGGTTTTTTCGGCAATGTGACGCAAGTTCTTGAGAGTACGATGACCTATTTCTTTGGTTTTATTACACAGATGTTAATGAACGATTCCGTCCACTATATACCGTCTCAAATTGTAACGAGCTCGAACAAAACCTGGTATCGATAAAGTAAACTTGCAGCAGGAGAGGGGTCAATTTGATCGGGGAGGGGGTTTCAAGCTGATAAGTATAAACGCAATCCATGTCTTGACTCAAATGATTGATCATGAAAGGCCATAGTCCTCTATCGTTAACGTTGTAGTTCTTGACGTACATTAAGTTTTGGAATTTTGTTTTATTTTATGTGTATATGATCTTTAGGAAAAAAGCGTTTTTGACACTGCCAATGTCGATTGCAAAACGAATTTACAAGTAGTAATTTTTTAGGCGTTTCAACTTTTGTAACGCTTTAACTCAGCATAAAAAGTGTCTGCAGTAGTCATACTTTCAGTTACACTGGCAAGGCTAGTATCCATCATAAATACTTCTATGGATTCTCAAAATTAGCTATGTCTGTGTTTTTTAGACCCACAATGCATTGTGACACTAGAATCCATTAGTATCCAAAATGGATTTTGGCATGTATTTCCCACAGCCTTAGTTTTGCTGGATACTGGGGAATCCATTATGTATTCCGGTGCTGGATTCTCAGTACTGGATAATGATGGATACTCTAATCATGAGGGAAAATGCCAAGAGGATTTGACCGGTTAAGAAGGGCTTGACTACGCAGATTCTCCGTAGTGAAGCGTCATTACGTATTCATGGTGACCCCTGGCCAGCTGTCAATATCTTTGGGGCTTTTGGTCTTTTGGCCTGCTTTGCATATGCGTCGTTGGACACGACCTGCCAATCACCCAGGTAGTCAATTAAACTATTAATTGACTGCTTACCGACCCAATTAACACTATCCACCAGTATCAGTCATATTTTAATCGCGTGGCCCGGGTGGGCACAACGTAGGAGCGCGTGTATTTCTATGTGTACGTTTCACTTGTGGTGTTGTTTGTACCATCGTGCGTTTGAAGTCCTCGTTTCACCTACAGTATTACCTTCAAGGTGACAGGCTTACTATTAAAGTTCAGTATCATTGCATCAAGTTCTGCCCACGATGAAAACCACCTGTTTTGCCTACTAATTACTGCCCGTCGCTGCCCGTCCTGAATGTAGGCTATCTATAGCTACAGTAATCGGTCAATATATAACTACCCCGCGCCTTATACTTTTTATATAAACCACAGTCCCTCTTTCCACGAGGGACTGTGTATAAACTTATAAAATCATAGTCTGAGCCGTAAAATTGTTGACTTTCGATCAGATATACAGGCTGATCGTTGAATCTCACCGGCGCATCCATGTTTACTTGCCCAATAAGCTTACTACTCTGCAAAGGGTGGGTAGATGGAATTCCTGGGCCAAAAATGAACACCGGGGCGAAACTTTTTGTGAACCCATGTGAAAACATAAATCATTTATCAATGTTGATATATACTCCTAAATCGTAAGTTTCATTGTAAAATCGAGACTACATTCAAGGGCTATGCAGACCGTCCATGTACACACACAAAGTGACAAGAAGGCGGCAAACACCTACTCACCAAGTACATCGAATCGGCGAAAAGAAGCATAAAAAAGCTAGGCTTATCGCCAAAACAATCGCGCCAAGCGCCAACAAAACCCATACCAAGCAGCCCTTTTCAGGGCCACCAATACTCCAAAAAGAGAACTACCAAAAAACCCATAAAATGACATAGAACACACAAACACTTAAAAGAAATAACAAAATCGTACACATAACAAACAACTGAAACACAATATTAAATACAAAATAAACAATCACCGTTACGTAACAGAAAAATGGCCGTGGAAATAAATCAGCTATTTCCAAAGAAAAGCCGACAGCAACATGAAATTCAACAACAACCTATCATCGCTCAAACCACTAAACTCCGTAAAATAGACTAGGCAAAAGCCTTAAAATTAATTCGGAGACCAACAAAACCAAAGAGAATAAAAAACCACCTCAGGATTTCAACAAACGAAGTAGTGAAATGTGACTACGCTACATCGTGAGACACAAACAATCGCAACAACACCAATTCAAAGAAAAGTCAAATTTGGACTCCACGAACAACAAAAAAAACAAAAACTTGAAAGCTATCTGAAGCTGCTAAACTCGCACTTCTAGAGAAAACCTTTCAAACCATAGACAGTTCTTTCGCTCTTCTAGAGATACCCTTTCAAACAAGGAAACAAACATGTCGCGTGCTAAAAGAATCGCGATAAACCAGCTTGCAAACAATAGACAAATTTCGGAAAAAAAAACCTTCGACAAGCGTCGGGTTTTCGTCATTGTCAACACAAACGATTACGTACTCGAATGCGAAAGGCAATTACGCAACACTCAGTATTATACACAACAAGCCAGAACAAACAGTAAACAAAGTAAACGAACTATTAATCAAAATGTACGAGAACAAGCACATAAACCAGGATACTTGTAAGTATCTTGATCCAATAAACATAAAATCCGTACCCCGCAGTGGTACTTATTGCCTAAAAATTCACAAACCTCCGCAAAAATCTAAAAGACACACCAGTCAAAACAAAATTTACCGAAGTAAAGAAACATAGAAAAAACAAACCGAACCACCAAACGGACTCACAACGTGACCAAAAATTAATATACTTGCCTCGCTAATCGAAAAGCAAGACCACTAAAATGCATTAAATAAATTTTCACAAATACAAACTAAGGAATGAATCTACACTGCGACTGATGAGAAACCACACTCGGGTTTCGAAACGCGAGCGTCAAAGGGCGACTCTATCAACTTTTGTAACAACATAGGTCCGGCTGCGTCTCGCCATAAGCTTTCCCCACACAAACAAAACATTACCATACACACTAATCCAAACTTCTCTTCAAATATCCAAAGCGAAACAAACATTTTTTATTAACACACACAATAAGAATGTAGGAACACATTTTCGAAACGAATCAAACACAAACTCGACACAAAAACATTTAGGATAGTAGGTGGGGAGCCTCTTTCATATTTTTTATATCTCGCTATACTGTCTATGATTCTAAAATAAAGTCATCTGCCACTTTTTCTGTATACGCGGTTTGGCAAAACTCATCTCATCAATCGAAATCGGGTGATTCCATGGTTCTTTGAGGCACTTAAGTGTACGTCGAGCTTAAGGAATGTGGTTACATTTGCGATGTTTTATTCGAAATTATTTATTTCTTCTAGGGCAAATGCATGTAATTCATGCTGTTGGAAATACTGGCGCTCATAAACAAGACAATAAACTCAATATCTGTGCATCTTTACTTCTATTGTCAAAGTACCACCGACACCCACAAAAAAACCAAATGGTTCAGTCCAGGTATTTGCAACTCTGCCATCAGACTGATCAATCGGAAATCAACCATAGGTGTCTTTTGGCACGCGTATACGCCAGTCACCTAGGCAACGGTAATACGCACCACTTATCACCATCGGGAAGGTACTCCTCCCCCTATACCACTGGCAATCCCGCCCTCAAGGCACTACGTCAGTCGACCAAGCATTGTTATTGTAATTTCCTGGATAAAATTAACAGCGAGGTCAACCAGTCAAATCGTCTTGGCATTTTCTGGCATGATGGATTCTGCTGTATACAGTGAGTATCCATCAAAATGGATATTGCTATAGGTCTCTCGATACGGAACACTCCACATGGTGTCATCACGTAATGGGAGTAAATTAATATTTGAACTTTGATTAGACTTCATATCGGCCATTGACCGTATATCGTAAAATTTGCTAAATTTTAAACCCGATAATTAAGTTCTCGTTCCTCCAAACAATTTTTCATCAGGTATTTATATATTTTTGGAAGAACTTAGCGCAATGAACGAGAAAAACAATATTAAAAGTATGTGTATTGCATTTTAGTGGGTGCGTGAGCTTGTTTCCTTATTACATGGTATGCCACATATCTGTATGTAATATAATGGGTAGGGGTAATGTTTCCCTTTCTGTTTCGAATCATGAATGATGAAACCATTAAAGTGTTACATTGTTTGAAAGAGCTGGATCAGGACTTTTTAGACATATATTGTTTTATGGGAAAAGTTGCATATTTTAAAGTTACAAAGCTTAAACCTTTCAATTTGTGTCGATTTTGAGTGCTTTTACTTTTTTAACAAACAAAATTATAATATATATATATATATATATATATATATATATATATATATATATATATATATATATATATATATATATATATATATATATATATATATATATATATATATATATATATATATATATATATATATATATATATATATATATATATATATGGGGTAGGGTAATGTTTCTCTTTCTACTTCGAACCATTAATTATGTAACCATATAAATGTTATACTGATTGAAATCTCAGAAGAGGGCTTTTCTTAACATGTATAGTGTTATGGGTATAAGTCTCATATTTTAAAGTTACACAGCTTAAGCCTTTCAGTTTGTGTCAATTCCAAGTGTTTTTTTTAACACAATTCTAACATAAAGGGTAGGGGTAATGATTCCCTTTCTGCCTCGATTCATGAGTCATGGAAGCTATATAAATGTTATGTTTGTAAAAAAGGTCGGAAAAGAGCCTTTCTAAACATGTATATCTTTATTAGCAAAATCGCCATTTTGAAAGTTAAAAAAAAATTAAATCTTACAGTTTGTGTCAATTTTAAGTCATTAATTTTATAAAAATACGCACAAAACTGTTAATCCGTTGGCCGTGTATCGAAATCATCCCATCTAAGGCATTTTACCCACTATGATTTTCTGTTGGCTAGTATTCTAAGCTGTCATAATCTGCTTGTTTGTCATTTACCTGATGGTAGTTAAGGGTGTGACGACTTGTCTATAGGGGGCGGTCACGCCCTCACTAGTAAAAAGAAATGGGTTAGGGGTAAGACATTTTCTGGTAGTCGGAAAAAAACAACAGAGTACCATAACAATACATTTTTAAAAACACAGATAATGCCCTTACCATTGTTATATAACTTAATTTGCTTACAGCCTTGACGCAGAAGCAAACACTTTAAAAATACGTTTTATCTGTAGTGGTCTTAGAAACTAAATGATGATTGGCTTTAAATGATGTTATATATATATATTATATATATATATATATATATTATATATATATATAATATATATATATATATATATATATATATATATATATATTATATATATATATATATATATATATAATATATATATATATATATATATATACACGTACGTATACAAATAAAATACAAAACTACATTGTACACTTAGTTTACGAAGATATGCATTACTTATTCTCATGATCTGCATAGAAATACTCTACGCATATCAACGTATGGCAATGTTCCATATACAGACATATACGTTACATATGCAATTAATATTGTGTTCCATATACGTCAATATACGTAAATATGCTTAGCGCATATCAAGTATTTTGTCCAGTGATATACATTGCAAATCATTTCGAAAGTACAGTTACTGATTTGCCATTTACAAATAATTATTTATGTCACGAAAGAAATGGTAATGGTTTACTAATAGTTTTGTATCCGGATATAAGTACATAAAAAGCAGCATTTCAGTTTTTTCCACAATATGTCAGCAGTGATAAGACATATTAAAGTAAGTAATTTTATGACAGCTATGTCGTCATCATTTATGACATCTACACTAAAACGCTGCGTGCAAATCACGCTGTAAACATGTTGTAATACGTGTTATATATTGTGGCGCTTTTAGTTAAAAACAAGTACAAAAGCTTATCTGCGAATATAACTTTCAATGCTACTCACTGGATGCTGACTCAGAGAAAATAAGATTTGTTGGACTTTCAACATCGTTTCACTTCTGCTTGTAGTCCCCCATTCAATAGCGCATAACTGTCATCTGGATACCTTGACGTGTCTGATACTGGGTCTATATACAGGTAAATATATTGTTTCTGTAATAACCCTTGCACCATTGTCAGAGTAGTCAATGTAGTTTTTATAAGCCTGTATGGAATATATGGTAGTAAGACTCACGAACGTGTGGTATAATAAGTTGGCGTAGAAAATTCCCTTCGGTAAATATATTGTTTCTGTAATAACCCTTGCACATTGTCAGAGTAGTCAATGTAGTTTTTATAAGCCTGTATGGAATATATGGTAGTAAGACTCACGAACGTGTGGTATAATAAGTTGGCGTAGAAAATTCCCTTCGCACACACATTACTCCATCTGGAAACAGCAGTGTTTTCGGCGTATCAATTACATTTCGAAATGACCTATCTCGTTGAAGTCACTTACATTTTTCAAAGACCAAAATACAGATCAGTCGTGCCAGCATGAATACGACCACAATTGCGCCGCTCACGAGAAGTTTGATGTGGCACATTCTTAGATATATCCGATGTCACAGAGGCATGCTATGCTAAACGATAGAAATAGGTTACATTGATAATATTATGTAGATTACCCTCCCTTACCATGTGTTTAAGGCCAATCTTCTTCATGACCCTGGATTCAATTAGTTCAGTTTCCACGAGACAAAATGCTTGATATAAAACAATACATGCACATATACTGAATCTCTACTCATGTCAAATTCGTGAAGTATATGTTTGAAATGCACCATAACAGTGTACACTTGGTGTGCAGAGATCTACATCACGTACACTCTTGGTCTGCATTATAGATAAACTCTACTATATTATCTTATTGAAATATTCCATTTTAAGATAAACGTTACTTATACTATTCACATTGGCTAAACGATACGTATATGTTACATGGATAACATAATGTAGATCATCCTCCCTACCCTTGACCTGAGTTTAATTAATCTGGAACCTTCTGAGAGTAATGTATTTAACGTCATTCTTCTTCATGACCCTGGATTCTATTATTTCAGTTTACACGTGTTGGAAATATACGTAAATAATACACTGAAGGTATATCAAACAGTTTGCCCAGCGTTAGGAATTTATTGGGGGTCATTTTTATTATACATTATTAGAACAGTAATTACGGTATAGTTTGAAATTCTAGAATGTTCAAGTGTTGTTTTGATTAAGCTCGTTTCAGTATAAACAAGGAATGGTAAGAGTTTTGAACTAGACATTTTGAATCACGTCAGTGTTTACTTCAGAACTACTTTGGGCGTTTACACTCACGCTTGAATTGCTCTGTGAATTAAATATGTACCATTTGGTTCTACATCAAATCTGCATTCCACAAAGACTCGACTTCCTCACTTAGGGAGCATTCAGTTTTTACGGCCTGGGGGGCCGGCAAAATCTTGTCGCCGGTGTTCAAAAAAATATAGACCCCCTGCATTTTTTGTGAAAAAAAGATGACCCTTCTTTGTCAGACGAAAAAATTGATTAAACCCCCCCCCCCATGAAAAAGAACCAAAACCCATATGTCAAATTTACGCGCATTGTTTGGATTTGAACTACGGTACGCGGTGCACTTTATTCGTGTAGCAGAGATGCCAGTGCACAAACTTCCCATCCACATCCATTGAAACGTCTGTTAATTAGGACGACTTTAAGGCAATTTTTAACTTCATTTCCATAGACAACTCATGTCCATGGATATTGTATAAAGTAAACTTTATTGGAGTGGTTCGCCAAAGGCAGCTCTCCGGTTAAGAGGGTCATGGGCCATTACGTAAAGTCAATTTTATTCTAGTGGGCCACCAAAGGTGGCCCGCCGGTAAAGAGGGTCTATCATGGCTATTGCATAAAGTAGACTTTACTGGACAGGGCCGCTGAAGGCGCGCTGCCATTACCATTATTCAGTGCGTGATCCCAGGGGTCCCTAAAAATGTTTCTAATACAAGCCGCGGCTTCAATTGGGAATTTTACAGTAAGATTGCCATGGGGTATTACATAAAGTCAATATATTGTAGTGGACCGCCGCAGGCGGCCCGCCGGTAAAGAGGGTCGGATCATGGCCATTGCATGAAGTAAACTTAATTGGAGTGGGCCGCCAAAGGCGTCTGCCCGTTAAGAGGGTCATGGGTAATACATAATGTATATTTATTGTAGTGGGCCGCCGAAGGCGGCCCAACGGTTAAGAGGGTCGATCATGGCCATGGCATAAAGTGAACTTTATTGTTGGTATTATGTTTTTGAAAATGTTGTGACCCCCCTTTACAACCAGTGAAAAGCGATGACCCCCCTTTGCGGATTCAAAAATTACGATGCCCCCCCCCCCTGGATTTTGCCGCCCCCCTCCCCCGGCCGTAAAAACTGAACGGTCCCTCACCAGTGTCTTCCTGTGTTAATACTGGAGACTGATTTAGGAGCTTCAAGCCATTCCTGCTTAGATAAGTAGCCTGTAAACGTGTATGGTTTGTACTTTATCACTTGACTTAGTTAAACGTATTTTCAAGAACATTCCTGACTTTACCACAATTTTTCTGTTGTAACAGAAATTTGAAGCTTGTCAATGTAACATATTTGTGCAGTGTTTGTGAGAACACAGGCAAAGACGCTGGTGCTAGTTTGATAACTAAACTATGGGTAATGCTTTATTGAATAACATTAAAGACTATGACACGTTACGTCACGTATGCTGATTCTCTTGAATATGAATATCAAGTCTGTACATTGACTAAATGTTCACTCAATGGACGTGGGCAGATGTGATGAAATGTCGAGACACCACATCCATCGTTCTGTTAAAGTTATATTATTTGTTTCAAAATGATGAATGATCAGATGTTGATGCATTGCTTGTGTTTATTATAGAGTTCATATTATCCTTTAATAAATGAGTCAAAATTTTCTGATTGCAATGCTGAAAAAACATTCTAATTTCTAATGCGTTCTGATTGTATTTTAGCTAATTGATTGGGATGGACTATCTTTTCTCTAATACATAAAATAAGAATGTTATTCTATTCATTTACATTTATATTGTATTTTTGTTGAATAAATCTCTTTTTTTCTTAGTAACGTAATCCGCAAGATATTTTAGTGCACCTCATTCTCGTTTCAGATATTGCTTTCCTGGTCCCTAGAAAGGTTTAAATTTGATGTCTATTGGGTGAGAACACCGCCAAAATTATCGTGAAATCTATATATAAACTTATCTTATCATTATTATTCCATTTATTTTGGTAAAATGGTGTAATTATGTTAATATTTTACCATTATTATGCAATTATTTGATCATTATTGGGTATTATTTTGATATAATAACGAACCTATATGGTAATTCGGTTGTTGTGATATTATTTGGCATTGATGTCATGATTTGGAACTTATTTCACAATTATTATGCCATTATGAGGTGATTTGGTCATTTTATGTCTTTATTTGGTCTTTATTATGCGATTATTTGGTCATGATGACATTATCTTGACAATTCCTCGACATTATTTCGAATTTATTATGTTACTTCGGTTCTTTTTCAATTATTCGGCATTGATGTCTTGATTTCGAATTTATTTCATCATTATTTTGCCATTATTTGGTGATTTGGTCATTTTTATGTCATTATTTGGTCTTTATTTTGCGATTTTTTGGTCATGATTACGACATTATCTTGATATTATCTTGACATTATTATGAATATATTATATTAATTCGCTTTTTTTCATTATTTGGCATTGATGTCTTGATTGGAACTTATTTCATCATTATTTTGCCATTATTTGGTGATTTGGTCATATTTACGTCATTATTGGTCTTTATTGTGCGATTATTTGGTGATTATTACACGACATTACCTTGACATTATTATGAATTTATTATGCTACTTCGGTTATTATGACATTAGCTTGGCTTTCAATTATTTGACCTACTTTATTATCTGAACTCATTATTTGATCTGCATTTGAACCATACCCAGAAATCATTGCACATGGAGATTCACAATGGCGGCTGTAATTTGATCGGTCTCCTCAGATATAGAGAGAAAAGCAGGTTTTGCGTAAGTTTTCAAGCGCAGCTCAGCATATCGCGTATCTAGAATAGTTGGGCGTGCTCGAAAACAGAGGTCAACCACGTTTTCGGATTAAAAATCGATTGTTTTCGGCGGCGGAACTGGGCTGTGATGGGTAGCCGATGGTGGCATTTCTCCATAGCTATAGGCTAGGCAGTTACAGTCCCTCCATCCCTTGCTGCGGATCCGTAGCCCTACCACTCCCTTTGCTGGTTGTGTGGGGGAGTGGGGGCTACGGTTCAAACGCTGTAAAAAGTGCACAGTCGTGCGCATTTTCAAAAATGCTGCGAGAAAGTGAGTGAACAAAAAAACATCATAATCCAGAATCGGAGTGCATCGAGCGCCTACATATAGAAGGATACCTACGTTGATGTCCATTTTTCTCTCCGTTTAGTCACTTTTTTCGTGTTTCAGCGAGCGATGGCATATTTTTCCAAGGCACTCGCTCGCTGAACACGAAAAAGTGACTAAACGGAGAGAAAAATGGACATAAACGTAGGTATTCTTCTATATGTAGGCGCTCGATGCACTCTGACTCCGGATTATGATGTTCTTTTGTTGTTGTTTTTCTGGAGAATTGCTAGAAAAACGCTCACTTTCTCGCCACATTTCTGAAATTGCGCACGACTGTGCACGTTTTACAGCGTTTGAACCATAGCCCCCACTCCCCCAACATAACCAGCAAAGGGAGTGGTAGGGCTACGGATCCGCAGCAACTCCATCCCCAGAGGGACTGTTGTTACACCTAGCTCTCTGCGTAGCAGGGCTGTGTGTTACCGGCGTTATACGGCCTCCCACCACATTGGGCAGGCAGGTTGGGTGTGTGTTACCGGCATTATACGGCCTCCCACCACATTGGGCAGGCCGTATAACGCCTGTAACACACAGCCCTGCCATGCAGAGCGAGGTTACACCCAACCTGCCACTCACAGCCAGCGTGCGAAATTCACGCTAACCCGGTGGCCCAAGACCAGCAGTTTTCATGCCGGACCTGTAACACTTGAAAGATGTCCTGCTGTTCGAAAAGACGAGGGACAGTAACGTTAAACTTTCCCTGTATGTACAGATGTTTACCAGAATGTTTTGCTAAGCTAAATACCAGACAAAATCATTCAAATATACGACATTTATTCTTTCAAGAGATTTGCAAAACGCGAAATTCGCAAATAAAAGTTAACACACTGCTCGGCACGACGTCAAAGCCAAAGACCTAAGGCCCACCTCATATATCCTCTCCATTTGTAAAGAATTTCATTTGTTAGGTTCAAGATCTCCTTCTGGTCATAATAGCATAATTGTTTATAGCGTATCGACTGTGGTGCATGTGTCGCTGTAAACTGAATTTCGAGGACACTGCAACATTGGACTTTTGGACAACACAGTATCGAAATTAGAATTTTTTAGTCAGATCGTGGACCCTCGAGAAAAACTACGTTTTATGGTCAGTTATGTGAGATGGTGATATCTCCGATGTTGGATATTTACCCACTGTTTTAGACAAGTATCGTATAATTTAAGTCAGATTCGGACTACCGAAGTCGGGCTTGGCTAGACCACTGACCAGTTTTTACACGTGGTGATCTCCCAGATAAAAATCAATTATTTGCCCACGATTTGACAAGTATAGTATCGTAAAGTATCGAAGTTAGAGCCATATTGAGGAAATCGGGTTTGCCGGGCGGGTTTGGCAAGATCTGTGAGGTGGCAAATCTCCGACATATATATCGGACATTTGTCACGAAATCGCCGATAAACATCGGAGATTTTACATAGATCAGACGTGCTAAGACACAAGGCGAGTCATACTAGTGACCATATGGTCCCAATCGCTGATAAATATCGAGTAAATATATGTGATTTCACAGATCTGCCGCGTTGAGACGCAAGGTAAGTCATTCTAGAATTGCCCAGTGTCGATTACTATAATTTAGAGTCCCAAAATCGCCGATATGTATGAGCTTGAAGTAAAATATCGGCAATTTCTCAAAGCCGGCGTGCTGCGACAGACGGCAAGTCATTTTTGTGTCGTCTTGTACCGATATTAGACCCGATATATAGATTTTGTATGACGGAAATATGTTGGACGTCAAACTCCAATGCCAGAAAGTAAATGTCCGATATTTAACATTGCGGACAGTAGTTCTGACTTTGATGGCCATTTGCCTTAGTCACAGTTAAGGTTAAGTCCCGTCCCTTTATGTGGTTAATATTACATTTTAAATTTGTGATTCCTCTTTTGACGTGGATTTCGACACTTCAGTATTATTTCTCTTCATCAGTTGCCTTATTTTGTATTCCCTTCCTTGAATTTGAACATGAGTCCCTCAAAGAGGAGAAGCCAGAATTTTTTTTTGAAGAGTCAAATGTTGTATTGACTCCATTTGTGTTTGATCCGGTGTTTGTGCTGCCAAAACTTAATTACCCATCCCTGATCGGAGTTCTTGACGCCTAGCTTTTCCATATTAGGACATATTTCAAGCCCGCGCTTAGTGTTCGTTTTCTCATTGTTAGAAATATTTTGTGAAAGGTTATTTTTTAAGAAATAAAAAAGTCTTATGAGTTTGTGCTTAACCTTTCACTGATTCCATATTTTTTTGGCACTGAGATCAGTTACCCCAACTTTTGGTTTTGATAGTCATCTTCATATTTTGCTTTAAAAGAATTAAAGACACAACAACAGTTGATATTAGGTTTTTGAAGTGGTGCTTTTTTATTTTTTCAATCACATGTCCTTGGCCCCTCTACTGAGCGCGGGTTAATAATCCTCTATGGGACCAGTTGATTTCCTTCTTGGCCAGTGATTTTCTAAAGTTGCTGGCGCGCTTGACCAGTAAATATTTTGCGCGGTGAGTTTCGCACACTGCGCACAGCTCAGTAAAGGTATAAGGATTATGTTACCCCAGTTCCATGGAGCGAAGCGCGACCAAGATTATGTGTTTATGTTATTTAGACGTTTATGTTATTAGACACGAAAGTCTCGGAAGTTTCTCGCGTTTTGCCAATGCGGTGGCAGTTGATGGTGACCGCCCTGAAGCTCCAACACCCCATGTTGCGACATCCCTGTGTTCCGACACCCCCATATATTTTTAAATAAATGCTTCTGCAGGAACTAGTTTTCCGGTTGTCAAGTCTTATTTACAATGTAATAAATATAAAACATTTTTACATGTGACTGTAAACGCAAGACTTCAATAGAAGTTCACGCCGAAATCAATCTTTGATTTATTCCTAATGATCTATAGTTTATTATATACTCTTTCGTAATATGTTTGACCTGACAAAGTGATTATATTGTCGTATTTATTTGCCAAATCACTGCGGGCCAAAAGGATGCCTATTTGAGCAGTATTCCGCGAAGCATATTTCCTACCTGAGAGCGCTTCAGGCGGTTGCTATTGACGACAGTGAACATTGTATCAATTTATTTTCAATAGTATATCGATCGACATCTGCTCGCGTGCCGCTCGTGTAATCAGGTCATCTCATGAATATTTCCACATTTACCCATATATATATTGACGTACAAGCCATACCATAAACGTATCTGTTGGTTTCTTGTACTCAAATTAAATCGACGACACTTTTTTCAGTTTTGGTAATACTTTTACGTTTCAGCATATTTTGGCGCACTTTTGCCAAGTTTGGCGCCAGTGTGAGCAGGGAACGACCTGCAAGTGAGCAAGACAACAATGTATCAATTTCGGACAAAAGGATATCGATCGATAACGTTCACTGCACGATGACAGTGGAGACGCTGTGTCGGATCGCCTCCGTTCTGTGTTATTTTTTCAATTTCCTGCAGTTTTCATCGTTCATATTCGCCCAAATTTTGTATACACTACAACAACTTGGCAGGTATTTAGTCTGTACAACTTACGAGACGCTTACTGATTAAAATGCGTCCATTTACGACCCTCCTTCTGTATATGTAAACGCTGTCAGATCGCCATTTTATTGACAGCAGGAGTAAATTTCAGTGATCGGAATAAATACAATGCAAATAAAACAAGTTTCGTCAAGAAATTCAAAAATCTAAAACCAATAGAATTTTGTTTATCAATCAGAGGGTCACAGCGCCAATTTTCACCGCCATTGTTTCAGAATTGAGGAATTTGAACCGGCGAGAAGTTTGCAATGTGTGTGTACATTAGACGCCATTGTTTTCTATGGGAACTCGAGGTTATTCGCCGTATCGTAAAATGAAAAATACATCTGAAAAAACCGTTGGTTTAACTCTTTCATTTCGCTGTCATATTTTACAACATTTGAGATCACACATCTCATGAATGGTAACTAAAACTCTATGGTTTTATTTTTTTTGAGTTTCCGTCTTATTTTATGAAATGACGAGTTAACCATCGTTTGTGCTGTTGGCTGTGTTTTCACGTACTTTTACATATGACTATTGTCGCTTAGGTATTTTAGCAATTTGTCCGTGATATTCTTGCCAAAATAACATAATTGAAAGGGCAACATGTCAAGGAAATAGGGTATGCAACTTTTTCCTCAATATTTTGTTGTGCAGCGAGGAAATCCGGCGAAATTTTCAACACGACGCGGAAGGTCGATTTTACTCTCTGTACGCGTACTCAACGTATGCGTGGCGAAATATATATTGCCCAAAATAGGGCGCCTTTGGGCCGCAGTGAATATAGACCACACTGCATTTGGTTGTATTGCAATATTAGAATCCAAATCATCTAAGCATATTATTGAAGCCTTCTCATTCAGATGAGTCCAGATGAGAATTATGAAAAAAAAAGGAGAAAGCAATAGGGCCAACTTTTCTTTTATCTTATTTTAAGGCCAGTTAGATTTGCACCTGTATGCTACAGTCTAAAGAGCCGGTGATAAGTTTCAAGGAAATATTCGTTCAATGAAGATGTCTTATCATACGTATGCCACATTACATTTTGGGTTCGTCAGGAACCATTCTCGAACAACTGTTATTTTATCGTAAACTCATAGGGGCACGGTCGCTAACCTAACGACTTTTTATTGCGTTGTTTGTATGAAACTTGATGACTTTTCCGCCATAAAGAAGTATGTTGATTCGTTGTGAGGACTCCAACCTTTAAAACTGTATTGTCTCCCCATGCACGATTTCGATTCTTTCTTTTGTTTTCCCTTTCGATTGTGCGATGTTGTTTTTATTCCTCAGAGCGCGATATTAATAGTGAAAACAATTGTTTTTATCAAGTCAACAAGGCCGAACATGCAGTCGCTGTTTCCTCAAGCTGCAAGTTTTACGTATTTTTTTTTGGCTGTGTTAATTAGGCAAATAAAACATACTGCATACACCGAAGCATCGCTATACACATAGCTGTTGTGCAGTGTCTTGTACAGTATGACATTGGCAATTATTAAAACAAATAAACATTTACTGCAAGGAGTATTTTTAAAAATAACATGTCGGGAAGGACGGTATGCGAGGACTTGAAACACACTCAATTTTTATACCACGGGCATATAGGAAGAAATTAAATATTACCTGTAACCGAATCTTCAAAGATGCATCAGTTATGGAAAATTCTTGGAAATGTACGAATATATTTTACCTTTTGAAAGTTTTATATTGAAATACTCACGGGAATTAAAATTTCCTCCCTGCTTATTGTTAACATTTTTGCAACCGGCCCTGTCCATATAAATTGTTTGTCAAATATTGTACGATTCCTGTTTGTTAAATTTATTGAATTTTACATATAATATCGTCTAGAAAAATGATTTCAAAAGCTTACATCTCAATATCTCGGCTATAGCATGTATAGAGACGCGTTGTACTCAAGTACAAATGAAAGATCACCGGCCCAACTCAAATCATATTGAAAAACCGCAATAATTTCTACATTTGGTGAAGCCAGTTATGAGAAACGGATTTCTTTTAAAACGTTCAGAACTATACCAAGAAAATTAAAAGTAAGTTCTGATAATCGGGTACAGTGGAAATCGGAAAGTTCCGCCCTGTTTAGGCCTACATCATGCCATTCTAATCACCTATAAATAATTTCGGATTTAATGTAATTTAGCATAATATATTTCACATTGATAAATCATGGTTTATATATTTCAATTACAAAGGTTCGACGTTTTCTTTAAAAAAAAATATCGTTCGAAATCACATTGAAGTTTTCTAAACACAATGTGAGTGGTTCGCCATAGGCAGCCCTCCGGTTAAGAGGGTAATGGGCCATTACGCAATGTCAACTTTATTCTAGTGGTAACCAAAGGTGACCCGATGGTAGAAAAGAGGGTCGATCATGGTCATTGCAAGAAGTAAACTTTTCTGAACTGGGCCGCTGAAGGCGTCCGGCCATAAAGATGGTCATGGGCTATTACAATAAAGTCAATTTATTGTAGTGGGCCGCGCGCAGGCGGCCCGCCTTTGAAGAGGGTCGATCGTGGCCATTGCATGAAGTAAACCTAATTGGAGTGGGCCGCCAAAGAAGTCTGCCCGTTAAGAGGGTCATGGGTAATACATAAAGTATATTTATTGTAGTGGGCCGCCGAAAGCGGCCCACCGGTAAAGAGGGTCGATCATGGCCATGGCATAAAGTGAACTTTATTGTAGGTATTATGTTTTTGAAAATGTGGTGACCCCCCTTTCCTACCAGTGAAAAAGTGATGACCCCCCACTTCGTGGATTCCAAAATTATGATGACCCCCCCTGGATTTTGCCGCCGCCCCCCCCCCCGGCCGTAAAAACTGAACGGTCCCTTATTTGGTCGTCTTTGTTCACAGTGATGCACTGGACAAAATGCCTGATATACGTTCAGTATATTTGAGTTAATTGACGTATATGGAACACAATATCAATTATATACGTAACGTACATCTTTGCATGTTGAACATTTCAATGTGTTGATATGTGTAGCATGTATCTTTGCAGATCAAGAATGTACGTAATGCAGATCTTTGCACACAAAGTGTACACTGTACTTATGCATTTTATTTTAAACGTACATATATACCTATCGCATATGACACTTGTACAGAATCAGTATATGTTATATATTGTTGTATATCAAGTATTGTGCCCAGTGATGTATTATTTCTCTTTTTTTGTCCTCTTCATTGTCGGCATTTTCGTGCTTCATGTTTCTTTTGCGGTTTTATTGGCTCGTGATGACTTGCAAGTGATGATGTGTGAGCCTATTTTAGCTGTAACAGTAGTTCCTTTCTTATGAATGACTTCGTACGGATGGGTTTTTTTTTTCGGAATTTCAAGCTTTCATTTTTGATGTTTTACTGAGAACAGTGTAGCTTGTTCGATGTCACATGGTTTCATATTTCAGCGTTAACCAGCGTACTTTTTTCATTTTATCTTTAGTTATTTGTCTTATTGTTGTTATTTATATTGATGTTTTCGTCATATGAAATTTTGATTTTTAGTGGTCTCATAAATATTTCTGTCACTGGTGGTAAACCTGTTGTGTTGTGCGGTGTTGATCGGTACTTTCTTAGAAATGTGTACATTTCTTGCTTCCTTTAATAGTTTTCAGCTTGTTCTGTACGTATTGCTTTTTTACTGTGCGCATGAACCTTTTTTTGCTAATTTCTTGAATTCATGACTGCTGAATGGTGGGCCGTTTTCTGATCGGAGTCTTTTTGGTTATACCGTATTCTGCAAATATTTTGTCGAGCTTATGCATTTCTGCTCTTACTGATGCTGTTTTTATAATTTTAACCACTAGATATACGTATAATTGTCTATAATAAGAACAAAACATTCATCGGATAGAAATGGTCAACAAAAGTCGATGCTCAATTCTTCTAAGGGATTGACCGGTGTGTCCGTCATCCGTAATGATCCACGACTTGTAATGTTCGTCGCTACCTGACATGGTAGACAGTTTTTACTGTCTCTTCTACCAGCTTTTTGATGTATGGAACACTATTTTCTCTTTTACTTGTTTCTTTTGTCTTTAAAATTCCTTGGTGTCCTTCATGAGCGAGTGATATGGCTCTATTTTGAAGAGATGATATCACGATTTTTGTCCAACAAAGAAATAAGTCCTTTGCCTTTTTAGAGTCATTTGGTCTCGGACTTTATGCAGCGCTTGTATTGCTTTCCGGTGAACGTTTTCTACACCCCTTTTGTCAATGACCTTCTACCATTGCCCTGTCTTAATTGCTGTTGCCACTCCCTGTAGCGCTGGATCAATTATTGTTTCGGCTTTGATTTCTTTAAGAGATACAGCCTCTGTAGTGGCGTGTGTAGCAAAAACCTTAACGTATTTGTCAACTACAGTCATTTGTCTTTTGCTCGGCTCTGATTTATAGTCAGGGTGTCTGGACATTTCAGCCCTGTTGCCCTTCCAACACTTGTATATTACGGTGAAGTCGTAGTCTTGTAACTTCAATGTCCATCGTTCAATTCGAGCAGGTCGTTTCAAATTTAGATTGTCTGTGGTATATGTGGACTGACAGCTTATGATCCGTGATAATGTTAAATTTCTGGCCGTACACATATAAATGAAATCGTTTGCAGGCCCATACGCAGCAAGGAGGTGAGCAAACCAATGTTATCAGCATTTCACAAACGGATTAATTTGCCGCTGAAAGTGCGTCAGCCAAACTCCGAAAAATTGAGAGAGCCTCAGTCCCTTAAATACAGCAGGGAGGGTGAATGGACAAACAACGATTATAGCAGCAGGTCCCTTGTACCATCTTGATTTGTAAGGAAACTTTTTTTTCTACATTTAGATATTATCGGTCGCCTAAACTGTACCTTAGGTAAGTGTATTGCAATATGCGGGGCCATTTGGGCCATAACAGATCTGCGTAATTAAAAGTCGGCGAGGTCACGCTTTGCAGAATAAAAAGCTGCAGCAAAAAAATATTGTATAAATCACTTAGCCAATAGAAAGCACAAAGTGCCTTATGGGGCTCTTAGGAAGGCAGTTCAAAGTAAAATACATCTCTGCATGGCATGTGGTCAAGATAAAGTCGCCACAAGCATGTACCTTTTGAGAAAGTCACAATAAACAGCTTAGCCTTGTACAGATATAGCTTTTCGTAGATTGAACACTCACACAGCGGTAGGGAGGACAGAATTTCAACAATTTTGAGTGTGGCATTTAGCGATCGATGGACAGTATTATGACAACCACTGTGTTTGAGTCATACTGAGCACAGCCTTGAGAACTTCAACGTCTATGAAACAATATACGCAACATATTAGAACAGCCTCTTGTTAGGTGTGATAAGAAAATACCCAACAGTGGGCAAAATGCTTGATATACAACTATATATACATTGGTACTGGTTGTAAAATTGGTACGTTGTCAAATACGTTAAGTATACACTAGCGTATACCAATAAAATGCAATACTACACTGTACACTTGTTGTGCAAAGATCTGCGTTACGTATATTAAGTATTTGCGTAGATATAAGCTACGTATATCAACGTATTGGAATGTTCCATATACAAAAATGTATGTTACATATGCAATTAATATTGCGTCCTTATACGTCACTTTACTTAAATATACTGAACGTATACCAAGCATTTTTTCAAGTGCCAAAGGGTTGTATTATCTAATGTATGCTTTTGTTTCAATGTTTGAATTATCAGTCACCTTATGCCTTAGAAAATTAGATCTGCATTTATTTAGGCTGGAAAACAACTTCTGTGAAAATACTAGCAGAGTAGCGCACCCTTTTTGTATAAGACTTACAAACGGCAGATCCGGATTTTAAGAATTAGAGTGAACTTTTTAACAATTAACTTGTGCATATAGCAAGCTACTTCATTTAAATTTCAATTACATTCTAATTCCGTCAGTAAAATTGCTGCATGACACCAGCTTATGTGGCAACTAAAAAGTTTCCTGAATGAACTTCAAAGATGTTACCTAGCTCCGACATGTGAATACACTGCAAGTGAATGCAGACATGCACAATGTTGCCTAACCCTGAAAGAATTCAGATGATCGCAGCAGAACTTTTTCAGAATTGCTCTGAATTGCTCTTATTTTCTATCTGCAGGAAAGTCATGCAAGGTGAATGGCTCGCATGCAGGACTGGGTATTGGGCTTTGCCATGAAGCACAAAGGATGCACTGGGCAAAATGCTTGATATACAACAATATCCGTATACTGATTCTGTACATGTGTCAAATACGTTAAGAATACACGTACGTATACTAATCTTTGCTAAACTACAGTGTACACTTAGTGTGCAAAGATCAGCATTACGTATACTCATGATCTGCATAGAAATACGCTACGCACATCAATGTATGGGAATGTTCCATGTACAAAGATATCCGTTGCGTATGCAATTAATGTTGTATTCCATATACGTAAATATACGTAAATATGCTAAGCGCATATCAAGCATTTTGTTCAGTGATGGGAGCAACAAGGCCTTCAGGTAGAATTGCCCACCATCTCACCACAGAGCCTTGGACAAGCGACCGGCACTGCTATTTGGCGATAAAAGGCCTGGGGTAACAAAGAAGGGAAAGTAATTCACAGGAACATTGACTATATCCTAGAAACTCTCCCTCTGTATCCTGGAAACGCCTAGAATTGCCGGGCCCCTGTACATAGATGAATAATGTATTGAGCAAAGGCTAGCTAAGCCACCTAGCTATAAATCCATTCTGGAGCGAGTACCATTCTTTTTTAATCAGAAGCAATATGTTACTTGAATGCCCAAGCCCTGAGCATTTAGCCTCGAAGGTCCTAATCCCATTGAATCTCAATTCAGGGGTCTCTCCAATGTCGTGATCACTTTTGCAACAGTGGCATAAGTAGATAACTTACGTCCAACAAAACGAAAAACGAAAAAACCAAGGTTTTTCCAAATTTTGACCCAAAAAAATAAAATTAGCAACATTTAATTTCTTGGTTTGCTTACTTAGCACAAAAATGAAAGAATACCAAACTTTGTCGTGAACATCTTAAATCTTTCTTTGGTTTTAATATGTTGCAATATTAAACCAAAAATATAGTTTTGATTTTTAAAGGGAAAACATGTCATTAATTCAATGAACATAAATAAATGAGTTTTCATTGCATGAAGATAGGAGTAAAAATCTAAGTTACAAGTTTACACGTCTGATACCATCTGATATCACTGTTTTCCTGACAACCTTGCGATCAATAACAATGGAACTCTTCTGTACTATCTTTTTCAGAGAATTTTTTAAACGATTACTTGCTGAAGATATTTAAGGGTTTTTCACTTTTTTTGCTGCGATCAATTTCTCTCATATTTTGTCAGAGGTTGCAGTAAAGTGAATATTATCCTCTATTTGCTTCATATGAAAATTTTATATTTCCAAATGTTAGCTTTTGGTTAAAAAAATGATTTTTGAAAGTTCAATTTCAACCATAGTTGAACCTTGGCATTTCGAACACATATTCGCTTTAAAGTTCAAGTTCGAAAAAAGTTGAACCTTGGAAATGTCAACACATATTCCCTTTGAAGTTCAAATGCTACAAAAATTGAATGTCAGCACTCTCAACACATATTGACTTTCACTGGACAAAAATCTTGATATGCGGTCAGCATATCATGTATATTGACGTATATGAAACACAATGTTCATTGCATACGTAACGTATATCTCTGTATATAGAACATTCCAATGCGTTGATATTCGTAGCGTATATCTATGCATATCATGAGTATACATTGTACAGATCATTGCACACCAAGTTTACACTGTACTTGTGCATTTTATTGGTATACACACCTATATACTTAACGTATTTGACAATATACAGGCAGTAAATCTGTGTATATTGTTGTATATCAATTTGCCTATTGTTTTTATTTAAAGCTGATTTTTTGCCCTTTGAAATAAACCATACAATTGAAGAAAACAAAGTCTAAATTTAGGTGAGGAAATGTAAAATATCCATATCATTGTATCCACTCTTAAATAAATTTAAAATACCACTAATGCTACCGTTTGGCTATATTCGCTCGGAATTGGTATATACTAGTATTGGTGCTAAAATCAACGATTAATGTTGTTTCCAATTGTTCAGTGCAGCAAAATTCTGCATTTATGTTATGACAATTATTTCTACAGTGCCACCGGAAAAAGAATGACAAAAGCAAATTAGGTATGCAACATAGGTACTGAAGATAAACGTTAGAACATGCCTATCATTTTCTACAGCGATTTGACAAGCAGATCTTACATACATTAGCAAATGTCAATAAAAAAAAATAGCTAGAGAAAGCTTGACAATAAGAAAAGTTGGGAGAGTGGGAAAATGTAAAGTAGGTGAGTTCTTGACATCATTGTGATATTTTAACTGCTATCAGTGATGTCATTTGAACGTAAACACCACTTAAATTAGTTACAGATGGTAAAATACCTTCCACTGTGGTGGGATCATCACATGTGGAATTATCTTGGATCGAAATTTCTTATCAGTTGTTGGTTGTCTTTCACGGAAATATTGTATACAATTATACGAAATGAAAAATCAATCCCTGCTTCGTTGTCTGGATCAGTTTTCACTTCAAATTGATACCAAATATGACAAAATTATGTTCACAGCCCTAACCACTGTCTCACAACATATAAGGGGTTTGTATTAGGTCATTTGCTACATTGTACAAATTTGAGATTTACCAACACTTTGAGCAGAAGATAACATCATTCACGACTTTAAATACCAAATTACAAAGCTATCAGACAAGTAGTTTCTGAGAACAATTTCTCTTGACCAAAAATAACAAAATTGATTAAGAAATAAGTTTTCATGACCGAAAATGACAATATAGTCTTAAAAATACAAACTTTCATATTCCTTGACTATTTCCACATATCCAAATATGTCACTCCTGGGCATCTCTACACCAAATATAAAAAACTGTCCGTCCAACAGGTTTAAAGAAAAACGTTTTTTTCGCTTGTTTTTTTTTTGACCCAAAATGACAAAAATCGTCCCAAACCGTAATTTTGCACATTTTATCAAAATTTCAATTAATTAAGAGGGTGCCACCTCTGCAAATATCCAACGCAAATTAGAGAGTGATTTGGCCGGCAGTTTCAGTGAAGAAGAACTTTTACTTAAAATGAGAAAAATGACCAAAAAAATTCAACAAAAATACAAAATTCAAGATATCGTCAACGTTTATCTTGGGTACAAGTACACTGATTTTCAAAGCAATAAAAAAAATCGGTTCTTTATTAATTGATTTGTTACCATTTTCATATTTAATCGGCTAATTAGCAAAATTTGGGCGATGCAAACTTCATTTTAACAAGTCCAACAAATAGCCCGGGATGCATCAACACACGAAATACCAAGCTAAAAAGTGCGGCTGTTCACGAGTTTAGATGTTGACGGACATACTGTACATACAGGCACACCTACATACATACAGCTTATATGACAACCTAACATTGGTATAATAAATGTGAGCTAAAAACTTCAAAAACAGCATTTTGGAAAACAAAAGTCTATCGAACCGCCCACTCTAGGATGGCCTGACTAAGTATGGCAAAAATAGCGGCAAAATTGTACGGTCAAACATTTCATAATGAACCTACCAGATCAACCCTGCTAACATTTTTCGCAATATCAATGCTATCGAGAAGTAAAATGTTTTGAACAACAATGTAAAATTGCAGGTTCATCATTATTTCAATCTGTTGATTTCAGATCATACTAACACACATCCATGCCTAGAATTAGCAAAATTAGCTTTACAACTAATTATTAGCATACTATATTACAATGTGGACAGAACCTAATTTGGTCGTGTACATCTTGAAAGTAAAACACTTAAACTGTCACTCACATTGTTCTCAAGGAATCTTTGTACCATTGACATTCAAAATCAAGAATAAAAATTGGGGGGTCATTGTGCAAATCTTGGTACTAGGGAGACATCAAAGATTTACCAATGTTTGAAATTCAGAATGGCTACCAGCCATGTGTGGACTCTATGGAGAAAAATAAAATATTTTGCCTTTCAAAATCTAAAATTTCCTGACTTTCAATGACGAAAATTTTTCGACTTTCAAAAACTAAGAAGGTGAAAGTTTTTCTTACTTTAAGAGCTAAAAAATGAAGCCTAACAAAGTGGTAGATCAGAAAAGAATTGAAAAATTTTTAGAGTCCAAGTATCTGTCTGAGAGGCGTATTTTACCTTAAGGTGATCCTTTGAAACCTATTCTCCATAAAATGAAGGTATTGGACTGGCTTTTTAGACATGAAATTTCACAGCGACTCTTCGCCCACCCGCCCCCGTTCTGTTTTTTTTTTTTTTTTTTTTTTTCAAATTTACTGGCGTTTCCAACGTTGATATTCGCCAAACTGTGGTACAAATTACAACAACATGACAGGTATTTGGTCTGTACAAATTACGAGACGCATACATAACACATCTCATGGAGGTTAACTAAAACTCTATCGTGTTATTTGTTTTTGTTTCCCTCTTATTTTTATTCAATGACAAGTTTACGATAGTTCGGCTTTTGACTGTTTGCACCTAATTTTTCATATGAATAATTACCATCGCATAGGTATTTTCAGAAATCCTCCATGAAATTAATGCCAAAAAAATCATAATGGAAAGGTCAACATATAAGGAAATTGAATCTGCAACGATTTCATCAATATTAAGCTTTGCAGCGAGGAAATTCGACGAAATTGTTAACGTAGAGTTGAAGACGGATTTAACTCTCTGTACACGTACTCGACGTATGTGCGGCGAAACATTGACACTCTAATATGAAACAAAATGGGGGGGGCTTTGGGCCCGCAGTGGTCAGGGCATCCTTAAGTGAGCAGTCAAAGATTCTCCACATAACACAGCGAGCTCTTTCAACTGCTAGGCCGCTTGTTGTATTCCTATATTGGTGAGGAAATAGCTAGTATTTAGTTTGTTGCCATTGTTTTCAGACAGCAGTTTCCTTTCACAAGTGAATATCAGTACGGACTGAAATTTTCAGATTCAACGGCAAATGATTGTTGATAAACAGATCAAAACTCATAAAACGAAGTAAAAATTATTTAATATTTTTTTAATTTTTGAGAAGTAGACTTTTGGAATGTTACTGATTTATTTCAAGGTTTATTTAGAGATATTACACACAACAAACCCTTTTGTTTATGAAGGACATTGTTTGACTAGGAAATAGGTTTTGCACTGCTAACTTTCTGCATGTTGTGCCTTATTGTGACACTTAAACAACTTCACATGGTGTGTTTTCTTTAGTGTAAACAACTATGCACAATGTTCATCAGAGAAGCATTGACTAACTTTTTTTTTTAAACTTACAATGTGTATAGAAATGGAAATGTCTTAAAGAAAGAAAACATCTTACAAACATGGAATATGCATTTCATGCATATACGTGCTTTTACCAAAATATTAAAGTAAGCCAAATTTTGAGTTTTTCAAAACTTGTGTACGTTTTAACAAGTATGAATGCAAAAATAATCTACAATATTGAAGTAATTTTTTTCATAACTTTATTCATATTTTTAAAAACAACATACAGTGTTGTTTTGGGATTTTCTTTTGTTTATGTTTATGATAGGAAGGTGTTAACACCGATGTTATTTTCCTCTGACAAACTTAACAAAGTGGCCATGTTTATTTGACCATTTTACAATAAATGATTGTATTTTACTCAGGAATCATTTTGTGTAATTTAAGAATAAAATAGTTTTACCGATTACCAGTGGCCTGTATTGTTATTTCTAGGTTTGAACATCCCCTGAACATCCAAAATTAAAGGTGTTCAAAAAGTGCGCAGCATGTGTTCTAGCCGATAACACACTTATCGTTGAACGGCGTCCATGCGTTCAAAAAGTGTTACAGCCCTTTGAACAAGTAAATGCGTTCAATTTTTTCAGCACATTTCGTTTGCAACGTGTGTTCAGTCATGGAACACCATGGTGTTTAATATAATGTCTGATGAACACATATTGTTCAAAATCTGAACACGTGTGTTCGAATATTGAACGTTGGCTGAACACGTAGTGTTAAATTTCTGAACGTCTAGACGCATTCAAAAAGTGTTACAAAATGGCGTTTATTTGCTGTGCTATCCTTTCGCACGTAACTTTACAGTGTGGGTATCTTAGTGGGCAACCTCGGTAAAAAAAAAACAGCGTGCAGTTTACTTTGTACACCTTTTATATAGGAGCCTAGAATTCTGTCTCTATCCCCATGTAGCTTTATATTTTACTTTTACGACTGTGCATCCTTTATGAGAAAATACCACTATTTTGTATATATGTCTTTGAGAGACTAATCTGTTCTAAAAATGCAATTGTTCCTAATTTCCATAAGGAATATAATCCAACGAAGACTTGACACCAATTTCTGACCCACATATTTTAACACGTATTGCCTTTTACTTTTTTCAGTGACGCACACTGCCATAAACCAAATGTATCGATAAAACTAATGGTAACATAACATTTAATGTCCAAAAATCACTAAATAAACTGCAGAAAAAACAAGTTGTCCTTAATCACGAAAGCTGATAACCGAGGTTCAGTATTTATATACTGTAGCACTGATTATTATGAATAATTTCTTTAAAAAACTCTGTAACATTAACTTTCATGGGGATAAATTGTTTTACACCACAGCATCTGTCCTTTATAAATTGAAGGAATGCTCTGAATAACTCCTACGTGATGACATCATTAACCCGAGTCTATGTAATTGTGCTTACATTGAGGAGACTTACTTCTACAAACTACCCAGAATATCTAAATTTAAGACAAAATGAACTCAACCAACATGTAATAATAGCTTGAAAACCAATTTGAAGAATTGTATTCGCGGTAATTCCTGTATCTATGTCGCTACCTTGTGTGTGTTTTTAAGCACTTCGGCGTGTAATAGCGTCCCTTTTTATAGAATGCTCTTGCTAGTTGTACTATTTTAATTTGTATACGGTGAGCTTGAATGTAAAGTTCTACATTTATTTTGGATAATAAAGTAATTGAATTGATTTGAATTGAATAGCCTCTTTCACTCTGCGTTTGATGCAATGATCTTCACATGAGATGATCTTGATATTGTCAGGAATGATTGGATATCCTGTCTTCTTGCAGTGTTCATAAATTGCAGAGGTTTCTCGACTCTGATATTCCTTGAATCTCGTTCCCAGTTGTCTATCAGTTTCCCGATGTAATTCTGGTTACAGGCTTCACACTTGACACGATAAATTACACCAAACTTTTTTAGCGTTTTCGTTCCGTCTTTAACATGGGTAAGTATTGGCCGCATGGAGTTGATCGGCCTATGGTAAATGTTGATGCCATGGGATTTAAAACCCCTCTGTAACACTAAAGAAGTGCCTCTCATATACTGAATGCCTTCATTGATGTTGACTTTCTTTGATTTGTCTTTGTCCTTGGTTTTATTTTTCTTTCAGGGGATCCCACTTTGGGTACCCATTTGTTCTGAGAGCTCCCTGGACGTGTTCAATTACTTTTGCTTATCTTGTGTTTCTCTGACTATTGATTGAGCCCGTTGAAACAATGTCCTGACCACTGATCTTTGTGTTCGAGATGATGATCGGATTTAAAATTGAGATATTGATCTGTGTGGGTAGGTTTTCTGTACACTGTAACTTTAGTGAAGCTATCAATCTGAATAAAATCCAGCTGTAGTGATGTGCTCGGTATTTTTGCCCTTGCCGTTGTGGTCGTTTACTTCCGCGTAGCCTCGCCTCACTACATCTGAGCCTGTGTCATAGCAAATCTCGTTGAACTCACGCACAGACAGCTATCCAATCAGAGCGTCTGTTACGTTAGTCAGACAGCCGTTCGATGCGGCCAAAAACGACCTGCAATAGATGTAACGAGAACCTGTGGTTGGGAATTACCAACATAATTTAGCTCTACTTACCCGAAAATCCAAATCAGTTGTTGTGGCTGCTCGGCTGAGGACGATGTGGACGCCGACTGCTAAAACGCAGTTTTGCCTATGTACTACCTCTGCGTGATATGCACATGTGAGATTGCCCATAACAGAATGCATAGCCTAATGCGATGAGCAAGCCGCGTTGTGATTGGTTGAGTAGTTTACTTTGAAGTGTGTGAGTTCAACAAGATTTGCTATGACACAGGTTCAGATGTTGTGAGGCAAGGATACGCGGAAGTAAACGACCACAATGGTAAGGGCGAAAATACCAAGCACATCACTACAGCTGGATTTTAATCAGATTGGTGGAGCCATCATCATTGATGTGAATACAAGTATCAAGAAACGGTAGTTTGTGTGTCCTGTTCCTGTCCTGTTTAATATGTCGATCTCTGGAATTCAGATGTTGGAAAATTCATTCACGTAAAAGTCGCCCAGATGGGTGAATGTGTCATCAACGTACCTGTACCATAATGATGGTGGGTTACATGCTGTTTCCAGGGCTCTCTTTTCAAAATGCTCCATGTGCAAGCTGGCAAAGATATGAGAAACTTGAGAACCTATGGCCGCCCCTTGTTTTTTGTTGGAAAAGCTGGCCATCATAAATAAAATATGTACTATTCAGGCACAGGCGTAGTAGTTCCAAAATTTTCTCCACATTCAGGTCACATCTGTCAACCAAGGTGTTATCCCTCTCTAACCTATCTTCGATGACATGTGGGGCTTTGTCTACTGGAATGCTAGTAAATAGGGCTGACACATCATATGAGATTAGCTTCTGTCCTGGTGGAACCTCCAACCCTTAATTTTTTTACAAGTCAGTTCTGTTAATGTTTTTTTTTCCAGTCAAAGCGCCGATGACAGTGGCTAGGTATTTGGTAGCACTATACATAACACCACCAATGCCGGAAACTATAGGGCGAAGAGGTGAATCCTTCTTGTGAATTTTCGGAAGGCCATACAATTTAGGTACTACCTCTGATGTAGGATTCAATTTGTTGTACAATTTAGAGTTGATTTTGTTGTCTTTCTTCCATCTCTTCAAGGTGTTGACTAACTTGTTTTTTACTCTTCTTGTTGGGTCATTTCTGAGTCTTCCATACGTGGTCCCATCACTCACCAATCCGCTCATTATTCAAGATAACAGTAGACCTACCCTTGTTTGCTGGTAAAATCACGATGTTACGGTCTGTAGACAACTGTGCGATGGCATTCTATTCTTCTGTTGTTATGTTACTTTTGAGGGGTTTACTATTCTTTATCATCTTTACAACATCTGCTCGTAAACTGTCCGCTTCTGACTTATCTTTCATTTGGTTACACACAACTTCAGTATACACAACGAGCTCTCGAACAGGCACAGACAGTGGAGTAACACAGAAATTCATACCTTTTGGAAGTACGGTAATCTCGGCCAGTGGTAACTGTCTATTTGAAAGATTGACAACCCACTTATTCAGATTGATGTTGGTGGAAAGGTAGTTCTCCCAATTCCGGTCATTTCCATTCCGTTGGGCTACCAGATGGTCATACTTCTGTTGCTGGCGTTATTTATTCTAGTTTAACTGTTTTTTGTAAGCATTGTCATAGACCAGCGAAAATTCTTTCCCACACTTCCGGTTCTAATTCCGTCACTAACTCTGTCTTGATGTTACACTGTCAAGTTACACTGCTGTATTCGTTCATTCAATAAGTGTCTGTCAGCTCAATGGATGATGACGTTTGTATTTGCAACCTTTACTGTTGTTTTCAACTTCAAGCTGTTCGGCATAATATTATCATTGCGGCAACGGATGCTGAAATGTCTGTTGTTCGACCAACTGCCTAGTTTTACATGTAGTTTTTCGCCTCTTCTGACTTGACTTGGCTAGCCCTAAACAAGGATGAGGGGATAGAAATTCCAGCAGTTCACAATGCCCTCCTGTGGTCAGTAGACCGGTTACGTCATCGTTTGATTCACAATGACACAAAAGCTGATAAAGCCTGAGCAATTCAGTCGAAATATTATACCGAAAGCAAAATCGCTCTGAGTTACAGGATTGCCGCAAATACAATATTATTCAAGAGCAAGGAAACAATATTTTAGTTCAATTTGAAGAAATTTTAAAAGCCTGCTGTTTTACGGTCGTACCACATTGTAACATCCGTTGAGATAATATATTGTAAAGATGATACAATGAAAGGTAACACTGTATTCCTTGCTATTCTCTAGGGGTTCAAAAGTATTTATGCCCCTTTACCAGAAAATGTGTTTATTGGTACTATGGACGTACGTTGTTTCTACACAGATCTACCACACAGCAATGGACTCATCAACTCTAATGATGCTCTAATGTACCATTCCGAATGAAGCAAAAGTGAATCAAGGTTATTCTCTAACTTATCCTGTATTTCCTCAGTAACAATCGTTTCCCATTTCTGGACACACACTTGTATCATGTTTATGGTAATACTATTGCAGTTCTATTCGCAATAGTATATACACATAATTTTGTGACATCGTTCGTGAAGACATTTCACCTTAAATGACCTAATATGATTCCCTGTGGTACATAACATTCGTAGATGATCTACATGAATTATAGAGTTTGAGTAAGGAGGCGTGAGAACAGATCACAGAGAGCACTAACACTTTTATTAGTCCATCAAGTTCGAAGTTCAGTTCTGCAAGAAGAAACCAGCATGCACTTGACAAAATGTTTGATGTCTGTTCCGTTATTTACGTAAATTACATATATATGGAACACAATTTTAATAGCATACGCAACGCATATCTTTGTCTATGGAACATTCCAGTACGTTGATATGCGTAGCATATATCTATGCAGATTATGAGTGTAGTTTTGCGTTTTATTAGTATACGTACGTGTGTACTTAGCGTATTTGACACATGTACAGAATCAGTATATGTGTATATTGGTGTATATCAAGCATGTTGCCCGGTGATGATTGGACGTACGCGTCTTATGTCACCCTGACAGATTAGAACAAATTTAAATATTATGCACCGGACTCACAAACATCCCTATATTTCCACATTTTGGCACCAAAGACACATTTTTCGATCAGTACAATTTGTTCAGACTATCTGAGTTTCGCCTTATTGTTTCTGACCGCTAAGGCTGTGTTTGTAGAAGAACATATTAACAAGCCCGCTTTTACAACCTTACGTCAATGACTTGCGACATTCGTTCTGTGAACTTGCAGTTGTCGTCGTCTTTCTGTTTCAAAAGTAAGTTTTGATACATATGTACTGATCCCAGTGATTGGTGTCTGAGGTCCTATAAGGTCAGCATACAGTCCACTCATTGCCTGGACCCTCAGGTCTTTTACTATGTAATTGTGATTAATTGCCTCATATGCCTGTGTTAGCCTTATTTGTAATGTTCATTGCTCCGATATGCAATGGGGAAAAATCAACAGCATTCAAAACAAGGAAAACAGGTATATTAAACGGGCGTGTTGTGTTGAGCCAGTTTGGGATGATGCCGCAGAAATAGCTCTACGTACTTACAATTTCACATCAATTGATTGAAATGTTGTAATGACAGTAGGGACCATTACTTTCATACTCTCCACTTATAATGCAAAACATCTTTTGCTCGAATGAATCTTAAAAGGCTCCTCAGCCGCCCGATACTTCAGCAACGGGGCTAAGGCTAGCAAGCAGTGCCGCATACCCATTGTTACAATCATAGGACATCGTGAATAATAAAATAGTCTTATGGTATCTCTACCAATCAGAGCACTAGATTTTCATATGTAAGCTGGCTTGATATAAAACAGGATATGCTGTTGATATACTCGGATATTGAAAACGGTCCATCATATTGCATTAGTGTTTGATGGTTCACACACCCTATTTTTAACATTTTACTTTTAGTCCGGGTCAATTGTCATTCCGTGTGTTTTGAGTGAAGATTTTTGCCAACCTAGCTCATCGATTTACTTAATGGCCAAGATTTTCAAAAAACATTGTTGGCATTTTTTCTGACAACTCTGAAGGTCATTTCAAGGTCATTTCTTAAAATCAACAAAATCAGCTATTCTTAGCTATAAAAGGATTTTTATGCACAGTTTGCAACAAAATAATTGTTGGAAACATGCATTTTGTTATGGATTATTCCTTATAATCATTAAAATTTAGGTTTGTTGAAAAAAACGGCTATTGTATTAAGAATATATAGAACTACTTTACCCAGGTCAATTAAAGGTCAGTATGAAATTTCTTTCGAATTTTTCCATATTTTAAATATCACATTGATTTTCCATATCTTAAACATCACACTGATTATCTTGTTTACAATTTTAGATTCATAAAATTTATACAATAGTCTCAGGAAATCAGATGTCTAAGGGACTGGTCAGATTCTTTGGCCTTGGGGAGCGGTGGAATCAGGGGGTCACCCTGTTTTTGACTTTGGTGATAAAGGGGGGTTACCATGTTATTGAAATGTCAAATAACGGGGTCGACACGGGCTCATACTTGCCTAAAATGCATCTTGCCAGCAACAAATTTCATCATTGAGTTGCATTTTCGGAGTGCACTTCGGGCGCGTAACTTTAATAATAATAAGACATATTTTTGAGAGCTCCCCCCAACAAGCGCGAAACTTGCATATATCAGATATATATATCAGAGATATCTTTATGTTTAATGATTTTCGGCGCTCCCTTCGGGCGCGTTACTTTAAATTTCAAACATATTTTTCAGCACGCCCTTCATCCGTATGACTTTTATATCACATATATCAGAGATATCTGGATGTTTAATATTTTCGGCGCGCCCTTAGGGTGCAGTATTTTAATGTATCAGATATATGTCAGAAATATCTTGATGTCTGTAAATTGAAAGTAAGTTTTGCAAAGTGTACATGCACTAAAATTTCACAAATTTTACATTTTGTCTTATAACAGTTCTGAAGAACTGGTTTTGCATAAAAAGAGTGGAATACGTTCACAGCTCATTCAAAATACTGTATTCAAACTTTAGAATTGCCACTTTTAAGGTCCTGTCTTACAACTGACATGACAACCACCTTTTATTTTACCTTTGTCGTGCACAGGGGTCACCCTGTTTTCCCCTGGCCGAAGAAACTGACCGGTCCCTAAATTTCCTGTCAAAGGTCAATGACTTTTAATGCCATAACTCTAATCTGAAGAAAGTTTAGCCATAAAGTAATACCATCACACAATTCCATGTTCCTTACGTATTGCCAAATATGAGTCATGTACTTCTCCAAGGTTAAAAACCGCTCCTTCAGCAAGTCCAACAAGGAAAACAATTCGATATCTGCAGCAAGCATGGTGGTATTGTCATTACCGACATTTGCAGATCCAGTCTCACACAACGGGTGTAAGTCTGCATTTGTGTTTAAATTTCGCAAGACATTTCCAACGTTCTCGGTCAAACATCTTTGTGATATTTAATACCAATGGCTCTAGCATCCTTTGCATCTATTGCACCACTGAGTCTGACTTTTAACAAGTTTGATTTTCCTTGGTTTATTGCTCTTTGTGGTTTTCCCAGCATTGAATGAAGAAACCTCATGGAGAGGACCCAAAGAAAACTTATATTGTTGACAGAAAAAACACATGCTTTTGTCGTATGTACTAGCTGATGGTCTAGTGAAAGCAACTTTATGTTCAGATGAAACAACACATTCCATAGTAGATGAGGTTTAAAGTTGCTTTACCTAATATTACAGAGCTATCACCTTGCTCTAATGCTTTTTCATAGCGCAATTTTGCTCTCTGGAGTAGACCTCTGTGGCAAGTATTTGCTTAGCATTCCCTATGCCAGCTAGCACCACAAGCTCGAAGGGAAAAAGAATCATCATCCCTGAGTCTTGAATTTATTTCTGGAAAGACACCATCACCAAATACACCTCTCTGGTGAACAAACTCCGCACTGTGTCATATGCAGTGGGATTTGACAGAGGGTTCACCACTTGCTTCCTGACGTATCAGGCATAAAGAGAACGTTCTGAAACAGACTTTACCGGTAAGTCTGTTTCAGAGCGTCCTCTTTTCAGAGGAATGATATGTTTTTCCATACTGAAAATTTTGACGAAGTTATTTGCATGCAATGTCAGTTATGTGAAATATTTATATTTGAAACACAACCACTAAATGTTTACTTTTCCGTGACATTACAATATCAAGTAAATAGCCTTTGGATAACGGTTTCTGAGAAACTACTAATTTGACTTCTCTTGTCATCTTTAACCCTAAATAACCTATGGACTAAACCTGTGTCTCAATAAAGAATCAACCTATTGTTAATGTGTCATTTTTCGTACTCTATATAAATGTTCTACCAATGGGTGTCTTGGTTCGTACAACATTGTGTGTACTAGAGTTGATTTTCAAAACACACAGGTAATAGCCTATATTTCTCAGTCAAGAGGCTTAGTTTTGATAAACGGCTTCTACATGTAGCCTATGTTTAGCAACAAGTCTTTAATCCCAGCTACTAAGGAAACATCCAAATCGTTTTACATGGCTTGGAGAGAAATGCGAGGAAAAGGGATGACTTACTCTTACTACAAGCAAAGAGTACACTGCTAGCTGCACAGTAATCCAGTCTACACTAGTTAAATTCTGCGCAGAGGTCTGGATTTTACATTCTTGCAGAGCTGGTAATACTGCGGACGGCTTACGCTGAAATGCACAGAAATTGATAAAATAACGTCTATGATGTAGTTGTCAAGCGCAGTGCATGTCAGAAACCAATCCGTGTCATCAGTGCATGGGGAATGATGGACAACTGCAACACACACAAATCCTTGTAATTGCATATAAATCCATATAAAACGGTAAAAAAGATCCAATTATGCCTCAAACAAGGTTTTTTAAATCTATCATGAGCTGTTTAGTTCCCCTACACCACTGAAGGTAGTTTGGTCAATGATTATAGCCAATTTGTATGCACTACAATGCTTAATCAATGGAATTTGCCGAGTAACGAATGACCTTGAATTTGACCTTGACAAAGTGTAAAGAAAAAATGCCAACAATGTTTTTTGGACTGTCCAGGTATTAAGGAACAAAATGATATATGTTGACAAGAGTCTTCACGAAATGCACACGGAAGCCAAAATCACGACAAGTGACCCGGACTATTTCTTAAGTTCACCATCTATCGTCAAAATAGCACCTTTTTAAACCGAATTGTTACTAGCCAGTATTCGTAACCAAATACAAACTCATGTTTTGAACTGGTGAATGTTTTTAAATGAACTTTAACTGCTGCCTTTGTCTTAATCCGTTGTTACAAAACCACATACCAGGTGCAAATACTTTTAATTGATGATTACCACATGTTACCAAGGAGATTACATGTAACCTACATTACGGGTAGCGAACACTGTGAAACAAGGCTGACACAAAGACACGAGGTAACCCGTTATTCACAAGGCCGTGAGAAGAACATTGTGTACTACTTAAACCTAAGGGAAAGGGTCCAGCCAGAGAGCGCACTGGAAATGAGTCTTGAGGGACCACAAACACCGATTATTGTTGCCGGTACATGAGTCTAGGACATAAATAGTAGGTCATTTTAAAACAGGACAAATAAAAAAAAACACAAGCAAAACACCCAATATTGTTTGACTCTTAATTTAGATTTTGGATAAAATGTTGAAAACATTGTCACGAGATTGCGTGAACACCTTCAAGAGTCGTCTATCTACAGTTGCGTTTACACCTGACATTGCATCAAACGTTCTAATAATCAAGCCGCATAATTGACTCTGCATGTTTAAAACTTTCCGGCCTTATAATGACCCATGTTCTTTCGTTTTCCTGTTAGACCTGATGATGGCTCTAGGGCGAAAGCCAGTCACCGTGAAAGCATTATATAGATGTGTGTAAGTAGTAAGTATTTCTTCCTGACTGGGATAAAAATAAGAATTTTTACACCACTTTATTCGAAAATAGCTCAGGGAGGGGAGGAAATTCCCCTCCCTGTAGCCCGTGCAGCCATAGCAACGGTCATTGACACATAAATGGATTGCGCAAGCATACGCAGTGAGTCATAGCCAGTGGATTGCGCAAGTAAGGGTGACCTGTATATGACCTGCACGGTATTGCAACGTTCTGTATTTCATAATCCTTGTGTATAAGTATTGCAAGAGAGGTCGTCGGTCCTCATTTTCCATACTACCCTACGGAGACCCTACAGAGTCACGGAACGGACTATACACTCTAGCTATTCTGGTTAGAAAAAGACGAAGAATGGTACACCATCCTTCTAACTACATGTAAGTATACGTAATCTTATGACTCCCTTTGAAGTCTTTCCTTTGAAGTCTATCATTTTCTGATATGGCTGTTCGCTGTGTCTTGTGCAATAATGCAATATCTTATGCAAAAGCCGCTTATACTTTAGAAGCCTGAGATGTCATGACAGAGGTCTGTCATTCTGTACTTTTTTTCGAAAATTTTCTCTGAACTCGTCAGTTAACTTTTATTTGCTCACGGGATAGATAAAATTTTAGAAATATGCTCTGAACTAAAATATGAGGGAAGACCGTCGTTTCAAATAAAAAGTGTCGCTTCAGGTGAATGGTACTTATATCAAAAGTGTAAGTGGTAGTATCTTTTTTAACAATTGAAATGTAACTATTTTCTACACTAGTAATCCATCCCATACAATGTAGTGGTACTGGGGCCAAGTTGAAGTTGTAGGGGCTCCGTAGGAGCAGGATATGTAGGCACACTTTCGGAACTATTCGGAAGGGGCTCATGCATAAGCGGACTCAGTCGCTTAAGAGGACAAATATGCTGAACATGTCCCCAATATAGTCCTATGCAGTTAATGAAACTGCTATAATTCATAAAACAAGATAACAATTTTTATACCATCTGTCACACTGTTGCAGCGTGCTCAGCGGGCTGACACAGTCTGCCTGAGTCATACTGATATTAGTCACCGATATCGCTTGTTATCATATACCTATGCCCTGTGTCTGTACTGAGTTCAGTGATTTGATTTATCATGTTGATTTGCATGTCAATGAAGTGATACGCCTTGTTGATTTGCATATGAAAGGAATGATCAGCGCGTCTTTCTTTCGTTCAATTGAATATTTGCATATGAAAAAGTTATACGACCTGTTGATTTACATAACAAAGCCTGATACGGCCTGTTGATTTGCATACCGGACTACTTACATGGTGGTGCCCTAATCAAAACAAACCATGGTGCCAGTCTATGATTTTTGACTTTGACTACGATTTCGTGTCCGATCTCCAAAAGTGGCAGGGTTTTGAAGCAAAGGGAAATGCGGGGTAACTAAATAAAACACATGTGTCGATATTATATTAACCTGCTAGTAGTGCTACCAATTTGAACAAATTAAAGAGCAGAGCATCACAACGTACGGGTACTGACAGATCGATGACCGATCAGCTGTTCCGTCCGTGCTAAGCATAGACGCGCAGACGACAAGCAAAAAGTGCTATCGGACATGTCGGAGGACCGGCAAATTCAAAAGCACAACTTTCAAAAATTTCATGTATTCATGGTAAATGCGTTATGAAAAATAATACCAAACACAACACTTGCATGTACCGTACTGATTTTGGAAGTAAAATGAACTTCATTTTACACAATTTTCATCATCTGAAATATTTTGTGATTTTCATGAGACACCGGTAAAAGATGGTCACTATAACAACAACCTTGCCATTCCACCATGTCTGTCAGCGAAACCTGCAGGAGCTTTTCAGTCTGTCAGATTTGTTAGCTGTGGAAGAAGTTTTTGACAATTACCACCCCAACCCGAACAACAACATCAACGGTATGTAGAGTTTACTGAGAGTGACCGGGAGGAGTTCGTCAGTCTACAAAAAAGAAAAATACCGTGCGAAACACCAACGCGGCTACCAAACAGTTTCAGCTATGGTTGAATGCTATGAGGCTGAACGAAACCCGTCGAATATGTGACATCCCTCCTGCTGAGCTTGACGACTATCTGGCAGCGGTTTTTTAGGAACTCGCCAGAAGGACGGCAGCAACTATGAGCCTGATACACTTACCAAGTATCAAAGAGGTATCGATCGGTTTTACAAGACAGCGGCTACGGGTTTTCCATCATACGCGATAAGTTGTTTGAGAAGTCGTGAAAATGCCTCGCAGCCAAAAGAGTAGAACTTAAAAAGCACGGAATGGGAAACAAGCCAAACGCAACCGACAGACTGACTGAGGAAGAAGAAAAAATTCTCGTTGACAAGGAAGTTATCGGCCGATCAACCCCTGAAGCTCTCTTCAATGCAGTGTGGACTAACAACACCAAAATGCTCGGTTTCCGCGGCGGGCAAGAAAATCTTCAACTGAAATGGGGTGATATAATGCTGAAGAAAACCGCTGGCGGCCTAGAATATCTCGAATTCAACGAGCGGGAAACAAAAACGCGATGGGGGCAAGCAGGAAGTTCAACACGACCGTTTAACCCAAGATATTTGCGACACCCAAAGCCATGAACAGCTGCCCGGTCGAGACTTATCGTCAATTCGCTAGCCGTTGTCCCCAAGAAATGAACACTCCGGACAGTCCGTTTTATCTCAGTTCAATTACACCCCCACGACTCATATTTGGTACAAGAAAAATCCAATGGGTCAAAACAAGTTGGGTAATGTTGTGAAAACGATGTGTAATAAAGCGGGAATCTCCGGGAAGAAAACTAATCACAGCATGCGGAAAACGGCCATAACAAATTTGCTCCACGCCGGGATTCCCCCAACTCAAGTGCAGCAGTTGTCTGGACACCGTAACGTTCAGAGCATAAACAACTACGCCGTAGCGTCGCTCGAGCAACAAAATGAGATGTCCAACATACTATCCAACAGTAAAGAGGAGAAACAGCAATGGTTCCATCATCGGGAAATGTGACAGAAGCAAGACAAGCAAATCCACCATTTCACAAGACCATCAACGAAAGCACGTACCAAACCCAGGCAGCAGCAACAGCGGGTATATTCAGCGGGGCGGTTATTTACGGCGGTTCATTCACCATTAATGTTGCCACGTCCACGTTCAAGTCTCCACCACGCAAACGTCGTAGGGCCGTGATATACGATTCTTCGAGTTCTGACAACTCTCAGGACTGTTGATCTTCCGAAACCAGATTTTCCAATTTCGTTCGTGCATGTATTCATGAGATTTCACACGCTGGACTCAAAAATGTGACTGTTGTGTTTCATTGAAGTTGAATTTGAAATTGCCGTGTTTTTTTTTTCTCGCGAATTTAATGACTCTTCCAGATCAAATATCAATTTAAAAATATTTTATTCGTGATTTTGTTAAAATTGTCCATCCGATTTTAATTGAAATTTTAACAAACGTTTTCCGATTGCATGCGTATGTGGAGGATATATCATTGTCAACAATGTCGCTCCCGATGTAGTAATTAATTCGTGAGCTGTTCAGCCTGAGTTTCGTAGTTATTAAAGAAAGTTTGAACTTACATCGATGCAGTGTCTGTGTAGTGAATAAACCATCTAAGATGCTTCATTTTCTCTGTGAAGGAAACTTCGGTAGATATCTGTTACGTGCAGAGAAAACGAACAAAAGGTTGAACTCAGCAGTTAACGTTTAAACAAAATTTATTACGAAAATAAAACTAATTGCTAAGTCAGGGATAGAGTACAAGCTTTAAAAGTGTACAGACTACTTATCTCAGCTGGGACGGCAAAGCTCCAGTCTCAGAGTTGTAACAGTCAGTTGGATGAATGAACAGTCCTTGCAGGCTTGAAGCTGCACAAAGTCCACAGTATAAATCCAGCGTTGGCAGTGAAGGTCTTGAAAAGTCTTGAGAATGACTACAGCTGGAGTTTAGTAACACACAAGAGACACGATCCCAAAAGTCTGACTGCAAGCCTGCTGTCCCAGTATTTATACTCATGTGTTACATAAGCATATAAGAACAATCTAGAACTTTTATTGACATGCTAATTACTGTTCTAAAAATTATCTCTCTTACACAACTAATCAACTTTCCAGAACATTCCAAACATGACTAATTGAATTCAAGGTTGTGAGGTAATTAAGGGCAGTGACCTTGAGAATGTTCTAGACTAATTGAACTCAGGTCATGATGAGTGTGGGGGAAATGACCTACATAACACACCCCCTCTTCAAAAAAAAAGAAAATTTTTCAAAGAAAAATCTTTCTTTTGCAAATGTAATCTTGAAAAAGATTTAAGTACTCAATTTTTTTTTTAAAGTAAAACTTCTTGAAAGTGAACAACAATAAACTCTAAATACGAGAGAGACAGTCTGCAATTAAATTGTCTCTGCCTTTGATATGTCTAATATCAAGATTAAACTCCTGTAACATTAAACTCCATCTTAGCAATCTCTGATTTTGCCTTTAAATTTCTGCAGAAAAAACAAGAGGGTTGTGATCAATATAAACCACTATTGGCTGATTTGAAGAAGTAACATAAACTTCAAAATGCTGTAAAGCTAATATCAAAGATAAACACTCTTTTTCAATTGTAGAGTAGTTTCTCTGGGATTTGTTAAATTTGCGTGAAAAATAGCAAACAGGATGATCTACACCATGACTATCCTCTTGCAATAAAACAGCACCAGCAGCCGTATCACTAGCATCACAGCTAATTTGAATGGCAAGCAAAGTGAAATCTGGTGCAGACAACACTGGAGCACTTTGCAGTATGGCTTTAAGTGTATCAAATGCCTGTTGGCATTGCTCTGACCAAACAAACTTTACTTTCTTTTTAAGTAAGTTAGTCAAAGGCTCAGTAATTGTGGAGAAATTTGGACAGAATTTTCTGTAGTAACCAGCCATACCGAGAAAGCGCATCAGTTGTCGTTTGCAGTTTGGTATGGGAAAACTTGAAATGGCATTGATTTTGGCATCAACAGGTTTTACCTCACCCTGTCCTACAGTATGTCCGAGGTAAGTTACCCTCGCCCAACCAAACTCAGATTTGGCAAGGTTGACAGTCAACATTGCTTTACTCAGTCTCTCAAAGAACTTCCGCATGAGCTTGATGTGTTCCTCCCAGGTGTCACTATACAGGACGACGTCGTCAACGTAAGCTGCACATCCGTCTAGCCCGGATATGACGTCGTTGATCATCCGTTGGAACGTTGCCGGAGAGTTCTTCATTCCGAATGGCATCACCTTGTACTGGAACAATCCGTCTGGTGTAACAAAGGCGGATATTTCACGAGCACGATCCGTCAAAGGGACTTGCCAAAATCCCTTCAGTAGGTCAAATTTCGTCACATACTTGGCTTTTCCCACTCGGTCGATGCAGTCATCAATCCTCGGGATTGGGAAAGTGTTGTCTTTGTTAAAGTGTTGACCTTCCTAAAGGCCGTGCACATACGATAACTGTGATCTGATTTGGGAACTAGTATGCACGGCGAACTCCAGTTACTTTTACTGGGTTCAATAAAGTCATTGTCCAGCAGGTATTTGACTTCTTCCTGGAGATATTTCGCTTTTGTTGGATTCAGTCTGTATGGATGTTGTTTTACAGGCTTACTGTCCCAACATCAACGTCGTGATAGATGACGTTCGTCCGCGTTGGAACATCTTGAAACAGGTGTTTATATTCATGGAGCAGTTCTTTCACCTGTTGTTGTAGTTCTGGCTGGAGGTGTGCCAACTTTGTAGACTCCAGCTTCTCCAGGATTTCTGAGTTCTGAAGCTTGACCGAGCCCAGCTTTGAGTTTAGAGTATTTTCACTCAAGTCAGTTTCAGTATCACTATCTTCATAATGGTTTGAACTGACTGCACTGACAGGCTGAGTTATAGTAGGATTATCCCTATCCAAATATGGCTTAAGCATATTTATGTGACATAGCTGTTTTTGTTTTCGCCTGTCAGGTGTTATTATGATGTAATTTAAATCACTCAATTTCTTATCAATTAGGTATGGCCCAAAGTAACGAGCATGGAGTGGTTTGCCAGGAATTGGATGTAGAACAAGAACTTTTGACCTGGTTCAAACTTCCCTTTTGAGGTGCTTTTATCATATTTGGTTTTCATTGACTGCTGAGATGACTGAAGATTTTCTCTGGCTAATTCACATGCTTTAGAGAGTTTCGTACGAAAATCTGACACATATTGCAAAATATTCAGACAATCATCATCGTCTGATAGGAATTTCTCTTCAACGAGCTTAAGTGGGCCACGGACTGTATGTCCAAATACAAGCTCAAATGGGCTAAAACCAAGAGACTCCTGAATTGACTCTCTAACAGCAAAGAGCAAAAAATAAATTCCTTCATCCCACTGCTTCTCTGTGTCAAAACAGTAGGTCCTAATCATGTTTTTCAAAGTTTGATGAAATCGCTCAAGAGCACCCTGACTTTCTGGATGATAGGCGGATGACCTATACTGTTTAATGCCTAGCTGATCCACTACTTGTTGAAAAATTCCAGACATAAAGTTGGAGCCTTGATCGGACTGGACACATTTAGGGAGGCCAAATAAAGTGAAAAATTTGACTAAAGCTTTCACTATAGTCTTTGTCTTTATATTTCTCAGTGGTATGGCTTCTGGGAACCGAGTTGATGTACACATTATTGTCAGCATGTACTCATTTCCTGATCTTGTTTTTGGTAGGGGCCCAACACAGTCTATAAGTATCCTACTAAATTGTTCTTGAAATGCAGGAATTGGCTGTAAAGGGGCCTTTGGAATGGTCTGATTTGGCTTTCCTACCATTTGACATGTGTGACAAGTTTTACAGAAATGTGCTACATCCTGCCTGAGATTAGGCCAATAAAAATGACTGAGAATTTTATGATAAGTTTTCCTGACTCCTAAATGACCAGCCCAGGGGGTTTCATGGGCCAGGCGCAATATTTCAGCACGGTAGGGCTTTGGAACCACAATTTGATGTTTTATAGCCCAATCGTCATCAACCAAAACGTCTGGAGGTCTCCATTTACGCATGAGAATACCAGATTTTGTATAATAGGAAACAGAGCTATCTGAAGTTTTACCTTCATCATCTACCCTGTCAAACAAAGACAAAATATCTGGGTCTTTGTGTTGTTCTGCAATGAGATTTGATCTACAAAATGTCTGACTTTGGTCAGCAGAAGTTTTACTGGAAGTTTCAAATCCACGAGGGATAACGGAATGATCCGTGTCAAACACCTGACTGAGAAAGGTGTCATTTAAGTCAACATCTGTGACATTATTTTTGAGAGTATTTTGATTCTCGGAAGTTTTCTTTGACATGGCTCGAGTAATAGCACATGAAGGGAATAACCAGGAATTTCCTCTTCAATTGGCTCTGGATCCTGATCTAAACTAGGCTTATAAGTCACAAGTGGATTAGTAATGACCTTGTCCCCAGCAAGGTCGTTTCCGAGAAGAAGGTGAATCCCTTCAAAAGGCAAAAAAAGGCCTAATACCTAAAGTCACAGGTCCAGAAACAAAGTCCGAAGACAAATAGACATTATGGAGAGGAACAGGAATGTAGTCATTACAATCTACCCCTTAATAAGAACTTTAGAACCTGAAAATGACTTTTCAGAAAACGGCAGGGTATCTGCCAACAAAAGAGACTGGGGCGCCTGGTATCTCTTAAAATTTTGACAGGGGTAGCGGAAGAGAAATCACTAGAAAGTGATATAAAACTATCATGAATAAATGGTTCGAAAATACCCATAATGCTATCTTGAGAAGAATTGACCTTGACCTCATTAATTGGGGATAAGAGGGGTTTAACCTCAGAAAATGTGTTGCACACATTATTAGACTCTAATTGAGTTGATGAAGAAATAAAGCCGGTGGGCTTAGATCCACTTTGACCACTTTGACCTTCACGTTTTCTTTTCAATTTGAAACAATCTGACATTAAATGGCCGTCTTTCTTACAATAATTACAAGAAAGTGTACCAAACTGTTTGTCAGAAGGAGATTGAGACTTGGGATCTGATGATGTGGGAGTGTTACTTGAACTCTGTGAACTGTTGTCATTTGATTTCCTACTGTCCTTTGACAAATTCTTGGATGAAAAGGACGAGTTAAATTTACCTGCATTGTTTCTGTATGAAAAGGACTGGGATCGTTTGCTGAGAAATGAAGATTTGTGGGTCAATGAATAATCATCGGCCAAACGTGCAGCAACCTCCAATGTATCTGCCTTTTGTTCATTGATAAACGTCTTGATGTCACTCCGGATGCTCCTTTTAAATTCTTCAATCAAAACAAGTTGTCGTAATTTGTCATAATTCTGACTGACCTTTTCAGAAGAACACACAACGATCAAACAGTTGTTCTTTTGTTCGAGCAAATTCAACATAAGTTTGATCCTTCACCTTCTCACAATCCCTAAATTTCTGACGGTAAGCTTCAGGCACCAACTCATAGCCCTTGAGAATTAGTTCCTTCACAGAATCATAATTTCAAGCCTGTTCTACTGACAACTGAATGTAAATTTCTCTGGCTTTACCCACCAAAGCACTCTGCAAAAGCATAGACAAGGACTCCTTAGGCCAATTCATACTCTGAGCAACTTTCCCAAAATGAAGGAAATATTTATCAACATCCTTTTCTTGGAAAGGGGGAATTAACCTTAAATGCTTAGTGATGCCAAAATTGTCTGAAGGGAAGAATTTTCCTGACTGTCCAAGCTCTAAACCTTTTATTTCTACCTGTAATCGCTTCTCTCTGTCTTTCTTCCATTTCTAATCTTTCCTGCCTTTCTTTTTCTTTCATTTCTAATTTCCTCTCTTTCTGTCTTTCTTCTATTTGTAATTTTTCCTTTTCTAATGCCAATTTCTTAAGCTCCAAATCTGCCTGCATTTCTAATTCTAATTTTCTGCGTTCAAAGGAAGACTCAGGCTCATAATCTTTTAAGGCACACTCCTCAAAATGGCCTGAATTAACTATATGTTTTGCAATTTTGAACTGTATTTCTCGCTTGCGCATATATCTTTTGACATCTACTTTAAGGAAATTTGCCAGTGCTATGAGGTTGTCTTTTCTGAGGGAATTACATGTGTCCTGATCAAGGTCATCCATAAATTCGTCTGGCTTGAATTCCGCCATGATTAAATTTCGCAGAGTTCACAGTGTAAAGTAGTTTTGAAAAGGTAGGCAAAATGTTGTCAAACGGCTCAAAATATTCGTCTCCCGGACAAGCCCCCAATTTGTTACGTGCAGAGAAAACGAACAAAAGGGTGAACTCAGCAGTTAACGTTTAAACAAAATTTATTACGAAAATAAAACTAAGTGCTAAGTCAGGGATAGAGTACAAGCTTTAAAAGTGTACAGACTACTTATCTCAGCTGGGACGGCAAAGCTCCAGTCTCAGAGTTGTAACAGTCAGTTGAATGAATGAACAGTCCTTGCAGGCTTGAAGCTGCACAAAGTCCACAGTATAAATCCAGCGTTGGCAGTGAAGGTCTTGAAAAGTCTTGAGAATGACTACTGCTGGAGTTTAGTAACACACAAGAGACACGATCCCAAAAGTCTGACTGCAAGCCTGCTGTCCCAGTATTTATACTCATGTGTTTACATAAGCATATAAGAACAATCTAGATTTTTATTGACATGCTAATTACTGTTCTAAAATTATCTCTCTTACACAACTAATCAACTTTCCAGAACATTCCAAACATGACTAATTGAATTCAAGGTTGTGAGGAAATTAAGGGCAGTGACCTTGAGAATGTTCTAGACTAATTGAACTCAGGTCATGATGAGTGTGGGGGGAAATGACCTACATAACATATCCTACATGTTTGGTGACAGAGTTCAAGCATTTCTCTGCTCAACCGTAAAATATTGTCAATGAGCCAGCTGATTGATTACGTCAGACGCTAGTATATCAATCCGCCTTAGCGAGATGGCGCAAACAATGTAGTCCATCAAGAAAAACCACAGTGAAACGTATCATATTTTAATATACGAGATTTATTCATTCAATAACGTGGGCATAGGTATATGATAAAGAGGTTATCTCTCGATATCACCTCTTGGTGGGGTCGTATTGCTGCGAGTGCGGTTGTGGGCCGCATCACACTCGTCTTTGACTCGTGTGATGCGGCCCACAACCGCACTCGCAGCAATACGACCCCACCAAGAGGTGATATCGAGAGATAACCTCATAATGTTTCGCTTTCACTTGTCCCTTCATCTCCTCGTTCTGCCTGTTCCATTCTGCTACTCTCCTCGCTTGGTCAAAGGAAAAGTTTAATACATTTATCTGGGGTATTATGTTAAACCCATTTTTTTTAATCTAAATGTTTACCCGTTATTTACCCTATGCAAACAAGAGCGAGTATTGGCCCCCATGTGTAGGCTATCCATCCTCAGTCGCTTTATTTCACTGTTTAGAATGAAACCATTTTAAAGATCAGAGGCACGGTTTTCTCGGTCATCGATTGGAACTGCCGGACTTTTTGCACAGGCTCCTAAGTTATGAAATTTTGAGTGACGGTTTCACTTATAAGAGAACTGTATTTCGCTTCATACAATTGGAAAGCTTTATTTGTCGTATCATCATTCGACCTTTCCACATCTCCAAATGTAATCTCCTTGCCAAAAAATAACTTGCTTGACCACTTGCAACGATATAGAGTAGTTTTCACGCAGCTTCGTCTCTATTATATATAATAGGGTGAGCGGCGAATCCACACAAAGGGCCTTATTTAGGAGTTTAATGACCTACCTTTCATACGGCCACATCATACGTCATTTGAAAGCTTATCATCTCTACTTGACGATGTGGAGCTGCCAATGAGGGCCATACCCCCTAATTTGCATAATTCACACGGGTACCCAATTTGCATAAGTGCGATATAAAATTAGAAAATCCACCGTTAACTTCTGTAAACATAATTTTAAACTATCTAGTGATATAAAACATGAAAGTTATATGCATGTAAAATACAACTTTGATATCCAAAGAGATATTTAAATTGATTTCACTGAAATGTTTTATTTTATTATTAAAAATAATATTTTTCTCTCTTAAATAACAATATTTTAAAAAAATTGTAACACATACAGCTACAACATGCAGCTACATCATACATCATTTGAAAGCTATTATCTCTACAACAAGAAAATTTGCAATGTTGAACTGTCAAGTAGGGCCATAGCCCCTAATTTGCATAAATGGAAAGGGTATCAAATTGCATAAATGCAATATAAAATTACAAATGCATTGTTCATACTTTTTAAACATCGAGTGATATATCAAATGAAAGGTATTTACATGTAGAATACGAAATGGATATCGAAAGAGATATTTCGATTTGTTTCACTAAAATATTTCATATTTAAATTAAAAAAAATATGTTCCCCTTTTCAATAACAATATTACAAATATTTCATAACATCATACAGCCACATCATACGTAATTTTAAAGCTTATTATCACTAATTCAAGAAAATTGACAATGTTGAACTATCAAGTAAGGCCATATCCCTAAATTTGCATAATTTACACAGGTAAGCAATTTGCATAAATGCAATATAAAATTAGAAAATTCATTAACTATTCTAAACATGCTTTTAAACTGTCGAGTGATATATCAAATGAAAAGTATTTGCATGTAAAAAACAAATTGACATCAAAGAAATATACAGTGTTTTTACCGAAGTATTGTCATATTTTTGTGTAAAAAAGTTATTATCCCCTTTTGAATAACGTTTTTTTTTTTTCAATTTAACAGCAGTATCAATGCAACCACATACATTATGATGTGCAAAAAGTGCGTAGAACACGGAGAATAAATAGCTGAAATGATGTCTGGAAATGAATATTTTGTTTGATTAATGTATGTGAAAACTTATGAATAGCTCTCCTTGTCTGCATTATTATCCATACCGATAGTTTTTATCGGTCAAAGATATTTTCTCCAAACATGCCCTTTGTGTGGAGTATAATATACCAATTCACAGCATATAAAAACCTTATATATATATATATATATATATATATATATATATATATATATATATATATATATATATATATTGTTACGTGCAGAGAAAACGAACAAAGGGTGAACTCAGCAGTTAACGTTTAAACAAATTTATTACGAAAATAAAACTAATTGCTAAGTCAGGGATAGAGTACAAGCTTTAAAAGTGTACAGACTACTTATCTCAGCTGGGACGGCAAAGCTCCAGTCTCAGAGTTGTAACAGTCAGTTGGATGAATGAACAGTCCTTGCAGGCTTGAAGCTGCACAAAGTCCACAGTATAAATCCAGCGTTGGCAGTGAAGGTCTTGAAAAGTCTTGAGAATGACTACTGCTGGAGTTTAGTAACACACAAGAGACACGATCCCAAAAGTCTGACTGCGAGCCTGCTGTCCCAGTATTTATACTTGTGTGCTTACATAAGCATATAAGAACAATCTAGATTTTTATTGACATGCTAATTACTGTTCTAAAATTATCTCTCTTACACAACTAATTAAATTTCCAGAACATTCCAAACATGACTAATTGAATTCAAGGTTGTGAGGTCATTAAGGGCAGTGACCTTGAGAATGTTCTAGACTAATTGAATTCAGGTCATGATGAGTGTGGGGGAAATGACCTACATAACACACCCCTCTTCAAAAAAAGAATTTTTTTTTAAAGAAAAATCTTTCTTTTACAAATGTAATCTTGAAAAGGATTTAAGTACTCAAATTTTTTTTTTTTACTCTAAAGTAAAATTTCTTGAAAGTGAACAACAATAAACTCTAAATACGAGAGAGACAGTCTGCAATTAAATTGTCTCTGCCTTTGATATGTCTAATATCAAGATTAAACTCCTGTAACATTAAACTCCATCTTAGCAATCTCTGATTTTTGCCTTTAAATTTCTGCAGAAAAACAAGAGGGTTGTGATCAATATAAACCACTATGGCAGATTTGAAGAAGTAACATAAACTTCAAAATGCTGTAAAGCTAATATCAAAGATAAAACACTCTTTTTCAATTCCTGATTTCGAATTGCGAACTCTCGCGAGATTCTGAAAATGCGCATGCGTATTAATCTTAGCAACGGAACACGGTAGGACAACAGATTGCGTAACATTTCGAACAATGGCTTCAAGGACACGGCCGAAAACAGTCGTTGAATTGAAGAAGTATTTGAGAGATCGGGGAGTGAGCACAACAAATTACAGAAAACAGGAGTTGGAAGACTTATGTAAGACAGCAGAGGAGAGGAAAGTACCACTCGAGCGTGATGACTTTTGTCGGGAGAGTGTTCTGAAAAGGAGAAGGTTTGTGATTTATTTTTTTACCGTGTTGAAATTGTATCGTAAATTTTTACTGAAAGTACTTTCTAGAATGACGTTTTTCACACAAAAATCGAAACTTAAGCTTTTTAATGCTTGAAGAAACTAAATTTCTCGATTGGATTGGGTGACATGTTGTTTCAAAGGAGTTGATACATGGGATTTTTAGCGTATTATCAGCAAATTTCGCCAAATCCGCGTCAGTGAGCGTCTTGCTCTGTTCTTATTTCGTTCGTTTGCGTGTTCCAAAATGAGCGCGGAAAGCTTTTGAGGCATGCAAAGGGGGAGTTGCTTTGGGCCGATTCACATATTTTGCGAATTTGAGGATGTATCCGATTGCTTTGGAAAATATTTCTGGGGTGCGCGAAACGTCGAGTCGTTTTTGGCCGTGCGGTATTGAGCATTCAGGTTTTTTTACGGGGAAGGGGGGGGGGTGTTGGAAAATCGTCGCGCAGCAGGATTTGGAAAATATTAGTAGCCTGAGTAAAGATGTAAGCAATATCATGGATTTTGACTGCGTCACCCGAAGGCGCAAAATAATAGATCTTATCCAAAGTGACACAGTACGACAACAACACCATATATTTACATGTCTTGCAGTAGACCAATTGCTATTCCATGATAAATGTAAGCCTTACTTGATCGGCAGATGAAACAACACAGAAACTATGTAACTATACCGCACGGAGTATTTGGTCTGAACGCAAGAGCGACCGTGTTCTTAAAATGTATCATTAATTGGCTAATCTAGAAAATGACGCTCGGACAAACGACGTAATAACAAAGATTTCAACGACATACACATTGTTCTGCCAGCTAGCTGTACCGTGTATGCAAATCTCGGCACGCACCGCATCTCCGAAACGTGAGGCAATCGGCGTCAGCGTTGTTAACGTTTTTCGCAGTGTGTCTGTGGTTGTATCATGTGTCACACGAAATAGGTGCAATAGAAGTCGGTTGTCTGTTCGTGACCCTATTTTTCTAGATTAGCCAATTAATGATACATTTTAAGAACACGGTCGCTCCTGCGTTCAGACCAAATACTTCGTGCGGTATAGTTACATAGTTTCTGTGTTGTTTCGTCTGCCGATCAAGTAAGGCTTACATTTATCATGGAAGTAGCAACTGGTCTACTGCAAGACATGTAAATATAAACTCGGATCTCGGATATGTATTGCTGTGAATCCGTAGCCCTACCACTCCCTTCGCTGGTTGTGGTTGGGGAGTGGCAACACAACAAGCAAAGGGAGTGGTACCGGTACTAGGGCTACGGATCCGCAGGCAAACGTCGCCGCAAAGGAAAGGGCAAAGTTCACAGTCTCACCCATAAGTAGGCTAAACGGCCTTTGATTTGATTGGAGGAGAAGTTGCAATTATGTTAATGAGAATACAGGGTGGTTCATTAGTTATTCTATATATGTGATAGAGTGTTTTTTTAAAAATTCCTTCGTATTAATTACATGGGACTAATTGATGCAACCAGATGATATCTTGTGTATGGTTTACATCAACTTCAGTCAATTTCATAAAATTGTATAGAGGTTTGTGACATTCAACCCATGCTATAAAATGTACTGTGAATACATATGACAGCTATTGTCCCTTTATAATAATGAACTTCATCAACTAGATTTCCAATTTGCATTATTCCTATTTGGAAAAAATATGACAACAGCAAATACAGCATCCTTGATATTGCACCTAATAATTTTTTTCTTGTTTTATTTTCAATTTGAAAGAACTACTACTGATGGCAGATGTTGGTCAACCCAGATAGTGTAAGAGAGTGGAAAGATGACCTCAATTTTTTACCAGATGTTGAACTTCCACAAGTGATAGTCTATCTACTCAGCAATGGATGGTCAAAATCAATGGTTAATAAATATAAGTCATCTAATGGTTGGAAGTTGCATAATGATGGTCATGTTAATAAAGTAGGTTGATTTCTTTTTTGTGAATTTGAAAAAAATGATAATTTTAATTTATTCTATTATCTGTTTTACCAATATGTTGAAAACCTTTGGTTATTTCTAGGTACAGCTTAGCAAGCACAATGATAATTTCACATATGTCAGGGGAGTTTGTGTCAGGGAAACAGAACAGCGAGCTGTTTATAAGATCTGGATAATTTTAGAAGAAAATAATATCATGTCATCATCTTGTGAGTGCCCTGCGTAAGTAAAACTTGTTTATTTAAATATTCAAATAATTAAAACATTTCATAAATAACATTTCTTGGAACGGATGAATGTAGCATTTTTCAACTCAAAGTCATAAGGAAGGAAAGTAATCAAGGTTCATGTTATTTTCAGAAATCTTCTTTTTTCATGTCATCACATAAAAATGTTAATTTTTTTCTCATCAATCTCTAATTCAGAACCTCAATTCATTTGTCATGACCCAATATGCCAGACCGATTGAGCTTTAACTCTAAGCTTTTTCATCATTTTTGCTGTTTGTAGAGTTTTTGGTTTGAATCCTTGTCAAACCATGATGAAATACTGGATATTAGATCATCAACACTGTCACAGCCAATGTTAAGCATAATAAGCATGGTTATTGTTGCCCACTGTATTCAAGTCTGGACTATAATTCATATGTCAACATTGACATGTAGAGGTTTCATGGACAAACAGAATACTAGGCATTTCTGCAAAATATGGGGATTAGTATAAGGAATTATAGTTGCAGCACAGAACTAAAGTTCTTCAAAAATGACCAAAGGTAACAGATAATGTCCCTTTAATTAATGCAATACATTATTTCCATGCTTCTTTCAGGCTTGGAAGTTAACTTTAGTTATGATATATTCAATGTAAGTAATATTGAGAGAAATCTGAAAATCACTAATGTTTGTTTTGTTTTTTTGTTTCAGGTGGAAACATGCTTCAAGTGAAGATTCACTTGCAATCCGGTATCTGTCTGGCAGTTCGAGCAGTGATTCAGATACAGATGAGGAAATGCCTACATTCTTAGAACTTTGCAAAAAACATAACACTGGTGGACTGGAGTCTCTTTTATCAGAATTTACACAGAGTACTTGTGATAAAATTGAGGAAAATACCAGGGGTCAAGCTATGAATCAGGAGTGGGTTAAACAAAGAATAGGGAGGATAACTGCTAGTATTGCTCATCAAGTCATACATGTACAAAATCCATCACCAACTCATTCTCTCCTTAAAACTATTTTCGGTCAAAACAATTTTTCTGGAAACATTCATACACAATATGGTAATGATAGGGAAAGTGTTGCACGTAGTATGTACTATATGGAAGCTGGCCAATTACATAGGAAATTTAAGATTTGGGAAACAGGTTTGATTGTTGATCCAGACAAACCTCATCTAGGAGCAAGCCCAGATGCAATGGTTGAATGTGAATGTCATGGTAGGGGGGTTGTTGAAATAAAGTGTCCAAGTACAGGCGCTGATTGTACTTTAGAGCAGTACACTAAACTCAAACGAAATAATGTAACTATGGATGAAAACAAGAATGTTCATCTTGGATCTGGTCCATGGTTGACACAGATACAGATGCAGATGGCATTAGCTAAGGTGGAGTATTGTGATTTTGTACTGTTTTTAGGGAAACATCCGTATGTACATGTTGAGAGAATTTATCATGACAGGTCATTATGGAGTACATGGTGTTTCAAACTGACAAATGTGTTCATGTCATGGGTTTTACCTAATGTTTAATGTGAAAGTTGCTGGTAGTTTTCTATCTCATAAGCTAAATGTTTGTTCTTGTTCTAGTTTATAAAAAGCTTGCTATATATGTGATACAAATTACTGTTGCCTTGGTAATGATTCTTGAGATTTGGTAAATGTCATATTCTAAAGGCAAATTTTATAGCAGTGATGACACAGCATCGTCTGATCATGACACCTAATTAGCATAGAAAACTGCTTTCATATCTATTCAAATGTACCGTGAACTCCAACACAGCTTACAAATGTATACACCACCAGATACTGTAATTTTACCAATGTGTGAAATGCACATCACTGGAAACAGTGGCCTTACCATCGTGAGCAGCAAAGAGGTTCTAGTTGCAAGTCATGTATCCAACGGACAAGGGGATATTGTCATGCCATCAACACTCACACTACTTGCAACTCACAAACTTGTACTAAAGACATCAAAAGGCAAGTCATTCCTGTAAAAATTATTATTACTCAGAAATAAAAAAATGAAATCTTCAAAATATCCAAAACTTTTCATTTATAAATCAATATGAGCTGTACATATAAGACACAATGTATCTTAACAGTATTGTTTAAGATAGTAATATGACAAAGTGAAATTGAGCAAGAAAATGTGATATACAGCTGCAAGTGCTAGTTGTTTGAATATCTTGGTCTTTTATGAAAGGTTGATGTGAGTTTCTGTAAATCAAAACATTTGCCTCAACCATAAGTTAAGAAAAATTGTTATTCATATAAAAATATAGAAGTAGTCTAGTTTGACAATAAAAAATGAACATTGTTTTTGTTGTGTGGGGTTTCTATTTGGGAACTAAATTATTGAATTTCATTTGGAATATATGAAGAATTGGACCTAAATTTTATGAAAACAACCTGTTTAAGAGCACAGGAATGAGACACACAAGTAATCTCAGTGGCCAATGTCAGGTTAACTCAGATTGACAGATGAGACATACTTATGGACCACACTATCTCTTCACAAGTGGTTCACAGAGATTGCACAATGCTGCAGCAACTACTAACATCTGATTAGCAACAGGTTTCAAAGTCAATGGTATGGTACGAGATAGAAGTGAAAAATTTTTTATTCTTTCAATGGCTCTTTCAACATGAATACGTAAACGGGCAATATTCCGAGTCTGAACAATTTCATTTAAACTTAAATGTTTCCCCTTACCCCATGTACATTTGCGTGTAAAAGGTGGAACTGCAAGATCAGCATGCCTCTTTAAACATAAATCTCGAATCAAAAAGCCTCTATCAGCCATGACCAAGTCTCCCGTTTCAAGTAAATCAATTATCCCACATTCCTTGGTAATATGGCGGTCAGACGCATTCCCCCCACAACTTTGAAATAAAACTGATATATCCATCTGGAGTGATACCAATAAGGGCTTTACAAGTATTCCGTGATTTGTAATTAGAGTATGTTATGTATTGTGCTTTCGGCATTGATGGCTTTTGGATATAAAATTCTGTACAGTCAATAATAACTCTGGTTGCCCTATACTTCATCTTAAAACTGTGAGGCATATTTTTTAATACTTTTCTCTTGGATGGCCACTTTAAAAGAGGTGACATGGCATTACTCATAACAGTAATCCAAGTAATAAAAATCTGGGATACACGGGTGGCTGATGTACTGAACATATCAGCCAAAATAAATAATGACAGTCCCTGTCGAAGCCTTAAAAGTGTGATTAGGAACTCTTGAAAAGGGCTAAGCTTCCTATTCCTTCCTGGTTTTTTATAGGTGGATCTCTCATTATGTTGTCCATCATTATTCATTTCTCTGAAAAAAATGTAGAAAGTTTAATTAGTAAAAAAATTCATGAAAAACCTTGTGACCATTATTAGTCCAAAGCATAAGCTGCTCTTGAACTGTCTGGTTCAAACAACAAAGTACTTTAAAGGGGAAGTTCACCAAGGATGATTTTTACATATGTGCTAGCTTTGGGGTTGGTTATTCAAGAACACCACTTTCACCATTTCTAACATATTTTACAGAAACAGCTAAAAATAATAGCTGAAGTTGCATTTTAGGGCTTCATATCATGGGTTTGACTCGTGGGAAAAAATGTAAAGCTTGATGCTTTCATCAGCTGTTACGAAAGGGATCCACTTCAAAATGGGTATTGTTCATTGACTCACGTTCACGCAGATTATGTGTGTCTGTACATGAGTGGAAGAATAATGCCATTACCATTGGAAAATGGTCCATTCCATATCACATGATGAAGTGCCAAGCTTTGCATTTTTTCCCCTGAAGCAAAGCCCTAGAATGCAACTTCTGGTACTATTTTCGTCCACTTTTGTTTAAAATTCTGCATGTTGAAAATGGCAACAGTGGCGTGTCTTGAATAACTGACCCCAAAGCTAGCACATATGTAAAAATCAGCCATGGTGAACTTCCCCTTTAATGAAAATCATTTCCTTTAACCTCCATCACTCCTTACATAACGTACACTATGTATTTTTTCCTTCTATAAATACAATTCAAATGCATCAGCCATACTTTGTCATTTCCACTGAAAACAAATAATATTTGAAAGCCCTTCCAAAGTCATGCTCATCCACCTGATAACCCTGGAGCTGTATAACAAGTATTACTGGGATAGGGCCACAAAATTTTTTGTCAAATATGATAGAATAAAATAGAAACAAGGTAAGTACCTGACACTAGATTTTCCACGCCAGTATCTGATGGTTTTACCACTAGCTGTTGTTGCTGACACAATGTCAAATACATCAGTAAGTTGGCTCCTTGATTTTATACCTATTGATAAATGCATATTTTATATCAAAACAAGGATGAATAGCTGAAATGACTTGAAAAATACAATTAAAAGGTCCATGATTAATAATTTTGACTATAAAGAAATGCAGAGTTAGTATAACATAGATGACCTCACTAAAAATTCTCTGATTTTAAACAAAGATATATCCTAAGGGGTGGACCATAAGATATTCAGGGGGTCTCGAAGACGCATGAGGTGGCAATTCTTTTTCTCAACAAGCTTCACAGGATTTTTTATCTTTTCAGTCCTTTTTTTGTAAAGCCATCTGTGGCTGGATTTTATTTTCATTTATGTCTGCTAGGAATAGTTTTCAAAAATATTCCCAACTCCGCCCCCCCCCTATTACAAATTGTCAACCCCTCAGGAGGAATGTTAAACTTGCTTCAATTTCCACGTCATCGTCATCAACCAAAACATCTGGAGGTCTCAATTTACGCATGAGAATACCAGATTTTGTATAATAGGAAACAGAGCTATCTGAAGTTTTACCTTCATCATCTACCCTGTCAAACAAAGACAAAATATTGGGTCTTTGTGTTGTTCTGCAATGGGATTTGATCTAGAAAATGTCTGACTTTGGTCCGCAGAAGTTTTACTGGAAGTTTCAAATCCACAAAGGGAAAACGGAATGATCCGTGTCAAACACCTGACTGAGAAAGGTGTCATTTAAGTCAACATCTGTGACATTATTTTTGAGAGTATTTTGATTCTCGGAAGTTTTCTTTGACATGGCTCGAGTAATTTCACATGAAGGAAATAAATCGGGTATTTCTTGTTCAATTGGCTCTGGATCCTGATCTAAAGTAGGATTATCAGTCACAAGTGGATTAGTAATGACCTTGTCCCCAGCAAGGTCGTTTCCGAGAAGAAGGTGAATCCCTTCAAAAGGCAAAAAAGGCCTAATACCTAAAGTCACAGGTCCAGAAACAAAGTCCGAAGACAAATAGACATTATGGAGAGGAACAGGAATGTAGTCATTACAATCTACCCCCTTAATAAGAACTTTAGAACCTGAAAATGACTTTTCAGAAAACGGCAGGGTATCTGCCAACAAAAGAGACTGGGAAGCCCCGGTATCTCTTGAATTTTGACAGGGGTAGCGGAAGAGAAATCACTAGAAAGTGATATAAAACCATTATGAATAAATGGCTCGAAAATACCCATAATGCTATCTTGAGAAGAATTGACCTTGACCTCATTAATTGGGGATAAGAGGGGTTTAACCTCAGAAAATGTGTTGCACACATTATTAGACTCTAATTGAGTTGATGATGAAGAAATAAAGCGGTTGGCTTAGATCCACTTTGACCACTTTGACCTTCACGTTTTCTTTCAATTTGAAAACACTCTGACATTAAATG